>NC_049170.1:3849104-4164664 GCF_009769625.2 Cygnus olor | reverse complement strand
TGTATTGTCCTTCCTTAAATCAAATCATTGCCTGCAGTGGTAAACAAAATAGGAATTTGAGGCAGGGTATGCAATCTGGCTCTTTGTGTTTGTTGTTTATTATTATCATTAGTAGTAGTAGTTTTGTTTTCTAGTAACATATGCAGTTTTATTTTGTAACACATCATATTTCAGAATTTCTTGAAATCATGACTGACATTCAGCTCATGTAGAATAGTGTAGTTACCAGTAAGATGTTCTAAGAATACCTCATGAGCAGAACATATATGATGAATGCATTTCTGCGTGCATTTTATACCTAGAGACAAGCTAGAAGAGCAGGGGCTGGGTCCTGCTTATCTCCTGTCCACACGATTGTCTCCTGGGCAGTTTGTGTGCAACTTATCTGTTTTCATTTAGTTTGGTAAGTCTGCATTTTTATAGTGTGTAAAAAGAAAATCCCACTACATCACAGTGAACCTCATCTAACATGGTTTAAAGTTCAACTCTTGCATTTAAAGAAAAGAATTCTGTGGATTTTTATTTTTGCCAGTACAGGTCAAACCCCAATTACTGCTATCTGCCTGTTGTGTTTTTATTGTGGCTAATATATGAGCCCCTGCTGATGCTGACTATAGGCATGCATTTCTCTTTTATGGTGTATATGAAAGAAATGTATTTTTATCTTTCCTTTATAACATCAGGAATGGGCAACTGAGGTCCAATATTGCACTCAATCACCTGGTCACTGCATGTTCTTGAGCAGGGCACATTTGAACTGCATTCAGATCATAAAGCATGAGCCAATTTCAAAGCTGCATGTTACAACTAATAAGGTTAAAGAGAAAGGCCAATTTTTCCATTGTAAAGTATTATTTGCCACGTACATTAATTGAGGAGTTGGCTACTTTAATTTAAGAAGATACATAATACACAACAGGTAATGTGGCTGCTTCCATTTATCTATATCTAGGGCGTCTTTAACCAGGTATCATTTTTAAGCTTACAAATGCCCAAGACAGAAATTTTTCATGTAGCTAAGTTTCTATGAATCACAAATGTACTGAACCGTCTGCTGCGTCAGTGGAGGGAGTTGTGTTGGTGGAACTTATCACCCCTTTGGCAATGGTTTACCTACCCAGAACTTAGCAACTGTCATGATATAACTGCATATCACCAGAGATGATGCTTTCTGAGAATTACATTTAGATGTCATTATTAAAGAGCTATTGCTAGATATTTAAATACTGATGATCAGCTGTGATTAAATCACACACCCAATGAGAGTGCAATTCTTCTACTGGCCTGTTTGAGGTAGAAAAACAATGCACAGATAACAGTTCCTGAGATGTAGAATGGGGATGGGATTCATCAGTACAATGTCTACAGCCTCATAAGTCACTTTGGGCTCTCATTTTTGTTATTAGCAAGAAACAAGCATTGATGCTGCAAGTCTCTTTCTGTACCACGTGTTTTACCTAGATAACCGAAGTGACAAATATTGACCAACACTGAGTGTCCAAACCATTAACTGGCTGTGCGAGGAGCTTCTTCTGATACTTCTCAATAGCACGGTATTGATGTAGTCCTAAATAAGGAGTTAAGGCCCTGATCAATTAGGCAGACCATCCTAAGGACAGTCACCTGTCACTAGTCCTAAGGACTAATCACCAGATTAGATCACCTAATAAAAGTAGCATTAGTCACATATTCTCTGTGGTATAAACCCAGGCTGAAGGATTATAGTGATTATAACTTTATGCAGGCAAATTTTTGAATTTTCTATCCCGTGGAATACTCAATGTGCATTGTTTCAATGTCTTTTGTCATCTTCATCCAGCAGGAATATGTGAATATGCTCATATATATATTCTTTTTTTTTTTTCCCACAGAATAAATTTCATCTCCTTTTAAAACTTTGATTCCAAAATAGTGAAATATTTCATGCTGACATCTTTAAGCAGAACAAAAACATTTCTTATTCCTGAACTGGATTACTTGAATTACACCTCAGTACGTCACCATTTTGTACAACATTTTTTATTTGTATCAATGACAAATGACTATGAATGTAACTGACACATAGGAAAACGCAGGTACATCACACTCTTCACAGTCATAAGCTGGGACAACAGAGGAACAATGCAGCTTGTGAACCATGGGTCTGCCAGAAATGTCCTTATAGTCACTGCTATATTTTCCTCCTACACAGCGCCAATAGCGCAAGAACAACAAAAGCGCTAACTTCATGTTTCCTCCTCATCTGCTCTTAAGTATCTCTTAAGCAAAGTCTTTATTTGAAAAATGGTAACTTGTTTCTGGTGGTGCTACTCCTTCTGTGTATGGTCTCACTGATTGTCATTAGGAAGTTTTCTTATAATGTCTCTTTTCCTTTCTAATCCCCTCCACTCAGCTCCATGTTGGCTCATCTCAAGGTATTGATGCTCTGCCACACCATTCACTCTGCTTCTTCATTTCCTTCATGAATAAAAACTTTATTCCCCTCCTTGAGTTTTTACAGTGGAATAGTGGTGAAACACTCCAGAGACGGGAATGCGAAAACACGGTTTGTTGAAAAAGCTAGCCTAGACAAGATTTTTGTACAAGATTTTGATTCCATGTGGGATCTGAGGGTTTTTTGTTGGTGGTTTTTCCCCTCACTTTGGCACAATATCTGAACCAATGCCTCTTACTACTGAAAGGAGAAGGAGGGAAATTGAGAATAAGCTTGAGTACTTCCATTACCACTGCTGTAAAAAGCTCTTTGCCTCTGTTCTTCAGTATTCTCCCCAGTCCCAAAGCCCCTTTGGGGAATATCAGACTGAAAGCTGTAGCACGACACACTTGCTGGAACCGCCTGTGCGGAGGACTGAAAGGGAGGAATGCGTGTGATAGTTGAGGGCAAATAGCTTTAATTTAATTAGTGGATTAATTAAAGCTTTCTCCCCTGAGTAGGGTATATGTGTGTGCGTGGAGAAATTGTTTCTGCAGCCTCCTGTAGCTGTTCATCACGCATTTCTGTTCCAAGTGTGACTCAGATGGGGTTTCTATTGAACTTGCTGGGAGCCTGCACAAAACAAATTTCCTGTCTAAGATCTTTTCTTTTTGGGGTTTTGTTTAAACGTAATGAAGTATAAATGGGCAAATAATAACAAGTAATAACAAAAACTTGCCTTGCAAATGAATGTGGCATCCGGCGGCATGACAAATACAGAAATCCTAAAAGGTTCTCTGTTCTCAGTGTCCCCTCAGTGAGAGGAGTCTTACGTTAGCACAAATTCCCTCTGCCTTCACTTAGTGAAACTCATCAAGAGATTTTTCAGTGTGACAAACCATTCAATTACTTGTTAGCATTGTCTTCACTTTACACTGATCCTAGGAAATCAGATTAAGGCCAACAGTGTCCTGGGCTGTATTAATAAGACAACAGCCAGCAGATCTAGGTCAGCGGTTATCACCCTTTACTTGTTAGACCACATCTAGCATGTTAGGTCTGGTTTTAGGCTCCTCAATATACAAAAGGTGTCAAGCACCTGGACCAAGGCCATCAAGATGGCCTATAAGGAGAAGTTGAGGAAAATAGCCTTGTGTAGCTGGTGGAAGAAGAGGCTTCTGAGACAACCTAGTAGCAGCCTTACATTAACTATGAGGAGGTCATCAATAAGATGGACCCAGGTTCTTTGTCATGGTGCATGTCATGAGGACAACAGACTATGGACATAAATTGAAATAAGGGTAGTTCTGACTGGATATAAAGAGATACTGTTTTACCCTGAGGACAGTTCAGCATTGGTAGAAGTTGCAGAGAGAGGCTGTGCAGTCTCCATTCTTGGAGGTTTCTAAGACCCAGCTGGGAAAAAAAAAAAAAAAAATGCCATAGATAGTTAACATAGTCTTGCAGCCACCAGAGACAAGGATGTCTGGATGAAGGCAAAGGTGTATTAATGACTGACGATCTAAACACAAAATCTGTAGATCAAACTAAAAGAAGGTTAAGGCATCTTTAGGCTATCTTTTATACACTCTTATTTTTGGATTGCTCTGACACCTGATGCAGCCTTCCAGGACTACTTTAAACGATTTTTTTTTTATTTTTATTTTTTTGCTATATTATCAATGCTCTCTGATGAGTGACGAAGAGGTGTGCCTTTCTCAAAAATCCTCTGGAGGTAATACACAAGGGAAACAAGTCTTTCTAACCGTTGCTATTTCTTTCAGAAAACGCCATTCCAAGTAAGGTGCAGGATGATCGTCAGGGACATTTTAGGGATCACAGGGAAACAACGTAAACCTCTATTCAGATTTCAGGTGGGAATTTTTCATGCTTTAAAACAGACCAGTCTTTCTGCCAAGGCAGAAGACAAGGAGAGGAAATCTAGGAGCTGGACAAGCAAAATCATTGTCACCTAATGTTTACCCCATTGGATCAGCAATTCCCCAGATGAGAAGAGTATTGTGTCCCAGAGATCCTTTTTCAGTTCCCCCACTGCAAGTGTTCAACTGAATTTGAGCATTATATCTCAAATTTCTGTAAATACAACTCCTAATTTCTCAGTGAGTGACTCAATGTATTAACAAAAGTAGATCCTACACTCCAACTTCCATTCCGGCCATTTCTCCTTACTGATCAGTCTGAACTGTCATGCTGAATGTGCACAAAATATGGCTACACGGAGCTGGAGCAATCTGACCACAGAGCCCCAAGAAAAAAATACTCATCATTTATTCTCCTTTGCTAAACATGAATTCCACCAATTTTCCATATGCATTATTTGCCTGAAACCCCCTTTCAGTGAGCTTCTGCTTGCTGAGACAGGCACTTCTGGATGTTTTGCTAAAGCTTGGATCTACACTGGGTTGTTCTGTTTCCAGCAGCTTTGCTGTGTTTTAGGACTGCCATGTTGCAGCCTGTGCCAACAACTTGGAGAGTGTCCTTGGAAGTGATTGGTGATCTCTGCAAGTCCTGCACCACTGATGGCCTGCAGGAAGGCCACTCCACCCAATTTCAACCAGCACTGAAAACACAAGGAGGGGTGAGAAACTTCCCTGAAGGTTCAGTCAGATTTGGAAGGGGTTAGAGCCTGATTTGGACACTAAATTACATTGCTCTTGAATATTGTTGAAGACAAGTGGGAATTTCAATGTTGGCATGAGACTGTCAGCTTTTCAGGACTAGGATGACCTATGAGGACTGAAGGAAGAAGACATCAAGCATGTATTATTGGGAGCTGCATTTTTAGAATTTTTAACTTTGGAAATTCTTAGGAACTGTCAGAGAAATCCAATTTACATAATATAATAACAATCAGAAACAATTATCAAACCTTTAGTTTCACTTCAAGCACATTTTCTCTACCAGGATTTTTAAATGCTTTTCCAATGAGTGGTTCTATCCCTCCAATACAAGGTTTCAAGAAACATAAATTGATATTGCTTGCTATTAGATAGCAAGAGATAAGGTAAAGGTATACTTTGGTTTAACTCAAGATGTCAGTTTCTGTGGAAGACCGACTATACTGATAAAGCTTCATCACGCTGAAAGACAAGGTTTTTGAACCCATTTCCAAGATATAAAGCCAGTTAAGGTAAACTCAAAAACAGGTTTTCCCCATGTTGCATAACACATTTTGTTCAGACTTACCACTTCAGAAGGTATCCACTGAGTGAAGGGAGCTGTTGATTATGCTGCAGCTCCTTTCTAATCTGCAGTGAGACCTACATCTCTCCAGGAGCTGTCAGTGTTAGAAGGTAAACATATCTTAAATTCATGTAAGCCAGTCTGAGAGAGATCAATGCCCTGTTTTGGCAGCATGCACTATTGGACTTCTTTTGTTGGTTTTTGTTTGTTTGTTTTGTTTATTTAGTTGGTTGGTAGGTTGTTTGGTTTTGAATAGCTGCTTTTTCTTTCTTTTTTTTTTTAATGTCTGGTCTTTTTTTTTTTTTTTTTCCTGCCCAGCTTCTTACTTAAAGCATAGTGTCAAAACTTTGCTGCAGATTGTACAATTGTGCCTTGCTTTGAATAAGTTTTTAATAACTTCACCCACTCACTTAGCCCAAAGTGTTCTGAAATTACAGTAGTCTGGGTGCCATTTACACAGGCAGACAAAAATGCAATCAAGTAACAATGTAAGGCCTTTCCAGAGACAACAGCTTGTTCAACTGCCAAGCCAATAGTGTGAATACCAGTACAGATGTAAATCAGATCTGAAGAAATCCAGATAACCGGAGCTCCTTCTCAAACACCTCTATTTTTAACATAATGTTTTTCAAGTCTTGACCCTGGTTTGACCAGTTGAATCATTGCTTGCTAGGAGTAGTGATTAAATCCCGAGATGTTTCCGTTGAAAAGTCAGCTTTCTTGTGTGATGTTCACAAATTAATGTATCATTTTTTGACCTAACATTTTAAAACTGAAAGTCACAATAGAATTAGCAACAAGTGCAATTCAGTGTGAAGTTAGTGATCTTATAAACCTAGTGGATTAAATTCCTCTCTCGCATTACTTTAGAATGAATGCTTAGAGAAGTGAATTGGACTCTACCTCTATTTAGCCTTCTCCTTATTATCACTGTGTCTGATATGACACATCCTGAATGTTGTGGAAATATTCTCAATCACTTTACAAATAAAAGGTCAGGTCTTTACAGAATATGAAAAATCAGAAGAAGAAAGAACAGTAACTAGTACTGAATTGTTGTATTTAATCAGGTCTTTGTAGAAAATAAAATGCCAAAAGAATTGCCCTGTTCTTTATCACATCTTTATTATGACTTCAAAGCGTCTTGCCTGATCCTGGAGTTTCTCAAGAACACTGAGGATTTGTCTCACTTCTTTAGCGCCACTGAGTTAACTTGTGGAGTGAAAATATGCTTTAAAGCAATAATGAGTAAAATGACCAGAACTTTAAGTATTTTTGAATGACTATATGTAGTCAAAGACAGCTCACGTTTCTTGAATAGACCCTTCCTTACTGCTCACCCACAGGATGATCCAAATTAGTTTGGATAACTCTGGGACCTCTTTCAATACCCAGATTTAATGTGTTATTATTTTTTTTCCAAATCCTTCCAGCAATCCATGTATCCTCTGCTATGCACAAACCTTTATAAGTGACTATGAATGTGTCACAAGGATTATGTTCCCTTTCATAGAGAAAGTGCTCTTTTATCTCTGAGAAGTGTATGCACTTGATATAACTGAGGAAATGAGTCAAGTGCCAAAATGTAAAAGTCTTTTGACATTAGATACGCCCTACAGGGTCCAAAATATCCTGACAAAGGGCAAACATAATGGCCAATGCAAGCAGAAGCAACTGGAGGTCAAGCGAGATACCCTAAGGCATATCAAATGGTCTTGGCATCTGTGCTTAGGTTTCTGACTTGCTCTTTGGATATAGCTGTATGTCAAGCAGTGTCATATACATATGTTTTGATGTATAGTGTCAGGACAGGTACCTAAGGGTGGTGCTCAGTTTCAGTTTATAATCCCTGTTCCTCAGTACAAGTGGTTAGGAAGCATCTTCTTAATGTGGTCTAGTGCTGCTCTCTCAGAGCTGTCTACTCAAAGCCCTGCTTCATGCTCTTTGGATGTATTTTCAGGACTATTGTCTCCCAAGTTACTTGCACATTTACTGGAGGTGAGGGCCTGGGGAGCAATGTCAGTGATTTCTACCAACCCACGTATAATGCAGGGCATAGTCGATGCCACATGCTGGGAAGAGGTGCGGAACTATTACAGTGCTGTGTAGATCTTCATGCATTAAATCAAGCAGCTTAGCCTGTCACCTTTCCCATACAGAAATCCTGTGGAGAGAAAGAAGTTGCTCTCAAACTTACCTTCACCTGCCTTGTTCCCAGCATTTGATATTCTTGAACCTAAACAAGAAAAAAGAGAACTTATTTAAATTTCCTGCTGGAATAAGCTGGCTATGCATATTTATTTCTCTGAGTAAGGAAGGAAGTATATGGTGCCCTTCTGATCTCCATAATTCCTTCTACACCGTTCCTTCCCTGGAGTATCCATATGTTTGAGGAATGCTTTGCTTGAATAAGTGACTCTAAAAATTTGCTAGTTCCATCCTACAAGTCTACAAGTTCTAGGTCAGGTCTGGAAGCAGCACAGATGTATTCACTGGGTTTGCTATTCAGGTTTGTGTACTACCAATGGCTTTCTTAATGGGACAGTTCACAGTAAAGCAGCACCTTAAGACTATGTGTGAGAAAATATATGTAGGCTGTAATGTGATAACATTACTATTATTAACATTATTGTAATGCCAAGGGATCATTCAGGAGTTAGGTACTACATGTTACGCACAAAACACACCAGTTTATTTCTGTGATGGTCACCTTAATAAAAATAAAAGAAGAAAACATGAAAGTTCTCAATTTATCGCACATCTATAGTGACTTAGTTTTGTGGTTTCACACTGATGGCTCGCTATATTCCACCACACTGCTCTCTCACTTTCTCTCCTCAAAGGAAGACAGGGAGAAAATATGATGAAAAAGGTCTCAAGGGCTGAGCTAAGGACAGGGAGATCATTCACCAATAACCATCAAAGGCAAAACAGACTCAGCCTAAGGGAGATTAATGTAATTTATTGCCTATTGTTAACACACTAAGTGGTGAGAAACTAAAGGCAAACTAAAAACACCTTCCTCGCATATACCCTCTTCTAATTCATTCCCCTGAGCAGTGCAGGGGAATAGGGAATGGGGAATGGGAATGGGAATGAGAATGGGGGTTGCAGTCAGTCCCTAACACTTCGTCTCTGCCGCTCCTTCACGGTCCCTCTCTGCCCCTGCTCCACGAGGGGTCCCTCCCACGCGATGCCGTCCTTCACAAACTGATCCTGCGTGGGCTGCCCACAGGCAGCAGCTCTTCAAGAACTGCTCTCACATGGCTCCATGCTATGGGGTCCAACCCCAGGAGCAAACTGCTCCAGCACGGGTCCCCCACGGGCGGCAGCTCCCCCCAGACCCCCTGCTCCTGCGTGGGCTCCTCTCCACGGGCTGCAGCTCCGGCCTGGGGCCTGCTACTGCGGGGGCTCTCCATGGGCTGCAGGCTCCTCCAGGCCACATCCACCTGCTCCACGGGAGGCTCCTCCACGGGCTGCAGCATGGAGATCTGCGCTGTGTGGGACCCATGGGCTGCAGAGGGACAGCCTGCTCCACCAGGGGCCTCTCCACAGGCCGCAGGGGAACTTGTGCTGCGTGCCTGGAGCACCTCCTGCTGCACTGACCTGGGGGGCTGCAGGGCTGCTTCTCTCGCATTTCTCACTCCTCTCTCCCAGCTGCTGTTGCACAGCAGTTTCTTTCACATCCTTAATTCTGCTCTCCCAGAGGCCCAACCACTGTAGCTCACAGCTCAGCTCTGGCCAGCAGGGGTCCCTTTTAGAGCCGGCTGGAGCTGGCTCTGATCTGCCATGGGGCAGCTGCTGGGCTCTGCTCACAGGGGCCATACTTACAGCTCCCGCTCTGACCAAAACCTTTGCGCATAAGCCCAATACATTTAGCTAGATACTTTTGTCTTTTTGTGGTTTTGCACAATTGAACAGATACTGATTATATTTACTGCTTTAAAGCTTTGATGTGAACATGTTTGTCAGAACTTTATTCTTCAGTGTTCATGAGTTCAGGGCTCCTGTGCCTTGGGATTGACTATCTTTTTGTTTATTATGCCTTATCTATAGAAATGTATGCATTTTCAAAATTGGCTTGAGTCGATCTCCTTCACTTAATTGAGAGTGGTAAATAGATAAATAAATAAATAAATAAATAAATAAAAAGTTAATTTCATGTACTTTCCATCTAGTTTCTAGATTTGTCTAGTATGTGTCAAAATATTCTTTGACTGTACATATTACTGATATCTTCTGGGAAACAGAAACCAGACTGCCTACAATGAATTCAGGAAATTGCAAATGTCCTTGAGTCAAAAGAAGCAAAATCAGGAGGCCATGAAGTTCAAGCTCACACTTCCATGTGAACTGTCTCTGCTGTTCAGTTGTTAAAGACAGACTTGACAGATTAAAGGCATAAACTCTGCCAGTACATAGTTAGTGGAGGCGCATGAAACATATGGATCCTTTCAGGAAAACATGATAACCTTAAAACATCTCTGCCTTCAACATAGACATGTTTTGTTATAAGCAATCCAAACATGGTTTTATTTTCTCTGAAAAGGCATTGCTAATTAGCAGAGATGACAGGCAGCTTCTATTCTTTCTCTGTCGCTGAGGTTACCGATTCCTCTTTTTCTTTGTTTTCTGTCTCAGTTTCCTTGTTCCCTGACAAAAAATTTTGAAGTCTGTTGATGAAGAGTGCTATATAACAGCATAAAGATAGTTATGGGAGGCCATAGCAAAGTGTTCTGCCGATAGGGAACACTTAAGGAAAGCTACAGGGACAGGTGAAGCATATTGGTATAGTGCTCTCTCTGTGTCCAGCAATCTGTATCTCCAGTATCTCCTGAGCCAGACTTACTCAAATACAATTGACTAAATTTAGTCAATTTAGTCAGACGCATCTTACTAAATGTGGCTGTCAGCAAGGAAGACAATGAAACCTGAGCTGTTCACCTTACACTCTCTTAATTGCCAGTAAAGACCTGGCTTTGATTTACTCTTACTACAGAAGATGCCAAAAATAGGAAGGCTAAAACACACTCTTCTGTCCTTTGGCTATAGATTTAATCTAAAGATACTTCTCAAAGGTCTGTAGTTACCTCCATACGACACCAGAAGTTGGGCATAGTGGGTTTCTTAATGTTTAGTGTACTTTGATGGATTTTGCATACTTACATACATACATATATATGTTTTGAACTCCTGTGAACATTTAACATCCACAATGTGAAGCTTCAAAGAATTCTGCAGATTAACAATAAGTGTGTGAAGAAACATTTCCTTTTGTTTATTTGTATCCTGCCTCTGTAGATTTAGCAACTATAAAATGACAGATTTTCTAATCTGTACATGCCTAACTGTATAGAAATGGTAACATTTCTGTACTGAGACAGACCCTGAACACTCCTTTCAGACCTGGGCAACTATGCAAAGTGAACTACTGCTAGCAACAGAAGCTTGATTTGTTTTGATTTTTTTGATTTTATTTAATTTTTTTCAAAGAGATTCTAAGAACTTTTATGTTGGCCAAAGCAATTTCCCTATCTTTGGCAAGGTTAGGGGATTATGTAGCAAAGCCCTAATGTTCGTGGGAGATCCCAGAGACCTGTGACAGTATGTCTTTTCCAGGCCCTTGAGAGCCCTTAGAAGAGAACATGGTTTGTTTTGAAGATAAACAACTCTAATATGGTTATGCTTGGTGTATCCCATGGGGAAAACTGCTTAAATTTATTACTAGGACTTTGGGGAGCATTAGCTTTGGTGTAGCATTAGCTGTTCCCAAATGGTGAGTAAAGCTCTACACTGGAGGTTCGTTAAGAAATCCTCTATCTTTGAAACAGGGGTGCTGGCTTGTAATTGTTATAATGGCAAAAGTGTGCAAATGGGTCCCTGCCTCCTAGCATACACAAATGCACAACATAAGCATAACCAAAGTAGGATGATGCATGCCTTGGGATGTACTGTAAGTATTGTGTATTGCATGTGCATTGTCTATTTGATGCATTACTGACCCAGAGTTCACACCATTCCTTTCCCTCTGTTGGGATAAGAGGGAAATAAAGTTGACCCATGTGAATGGGGTTCCAAAAATAAATTGAAGCAGATTGAATTCAGGTATTGTTTTCCCTGTTTGCTTGTTCCTACTTATCAGGTAAGAGAAAACAGACCACTTGGGGGGCACACTCTACTTCCTCAGTAATTCACCATCATCTAGAGTGAAGAAAATGGTATGGGAAATATGAAACAACAAAATTGCTTACAGTGAACTGGGTTGACCTATCTCATCTTCAACTAGTGCACAGATTTTCATGGGTCTTTCCACTGAGTTTGATTTGAACCTTAGCAGTGCCCCTGTAAAATGGTCTAATGAAACCTGAGATTGTATTTTGCTTGGGTAGATATTCCCTGGTCACTTTCTGCAGCAGGAGTGAAATCTTGTATTGATTTCTGGGAATGGGTCTCATTTTCAGTTTGTTGCAGCTTTGGAATTGCCTACATTCCATTGGTCACAATGTTTCTCTTACACATTCGTTTTCTTTCTTTCTTTCTTTCTCTTTCTTTTTCTTTCTTTCTTTCTTTCTTTCTTTCTTTCTTTCTTTCTTTCTTTCTTTCTCTTTCTCTCTCTTTTTCTTTCTTTTTTCTTCACCTTTTTTTTTTTTAGTAAGTTTTGGATCAAATCATCTCAGTTGAATTGGCAATTCTCTTTTGGCAAGAAAACTGCCTTGTATTCACTGGGAAGAAAAGAAGAAGGAAGCATTAAGGAATGGACAGGGTGAAAGACTGAGAGAAAGAACTTTTAATTTAGCTTAGGGTCCTGAATGAGGTTAATAGATTGTGTGAGACTCACATGAAAGTGGTGGAAGATCAAACAATCTCAATTGATTTCTGATTCTGCTTTATACTATTTCATTATTGAGATGTACCTTCTCTTCTGCCTTTTTTGAGGAAGAAATACAGTAAAACAAAGCAAACACTTTAGAAAATACACTTTGACAGGTGGAGCAAAATTAAAAACGACGACAACAAAATAATTCCATGGTTTGACCTTAAGCTTTCTGAAAATAAAACAAAACAAACAAGCAAAACAAGAAGTTAATTGCAGTTTCCTCTTATCTTCCAAGGATGTTTTAATTGCTTTTTTTTTTCTTTTTGGAAGGGGATCTCAAAGCTGACTGATGTTTCTTCATAAACTCTCCAGATATTTTAAGATTGTAATTATTCTTTCTCCACATTTTTTTCTCCCATCTCAGGTTGCAGCAACACATTCCAACTGCATCATTAAAAAGGAGCAAGAAACCTGTCTGGAGAAGATACGGAGGGCAGCTGCCCTGAGTCCTCTTAATGACTCTTCTCCAGGTGAGTTTCAGCTTGGGATATGCCACATGAACTGGTGGTGTCTAAACCTTTCCTGTTGTGCCTGCAGGGGATTCCAGCAATGTCAATGCAAATATCTTACTAAAAAGCAATGGGGACATACCATGCCAGTTGCTAGTTATTACCAGACATGATGAATTTGCTTCTATACATTAGGCGATGCAGTGACATATCTACAAAATGAATCAAAACACACACCAAAACAGCAACAACAACAGTGTACCTGGAAAGGAAAGGTCTTGATAGGGTTTATGACTTCTGCTCGTGTGGGTGGCAACATCAGCTGTTGGGGACTGGACATGAGGCTTAAGTGCCTCATTGGTCTGTTTTGTAACAGCAATTGCTCTTTTCTCTTCATCATCTCAGTAATAATTTGTGCCTCTCTCACATGATCTGAAGACCTTTACAGGGATTAACATTATGATGACTGTAATCTTGATCAAGAATATTTGTGTTCTTGTTGAGATAAGAAACTGAGGCAGCAAGCCTCAGAAGAAATTAATAGTTTAATATCCTTTCTCATTTCCCACTGACTGCAGCAGGAGCTGCTGATGGCCAGCACCAATGAGAGAAGGACAAAGAATGACAAAGAAACTAATTGGAAATCAGGGGCGATTTTCTGAGTCGTGTCCAAACTGCTTCTACTGTGACTTGAATTGGTAAAACTGAAGAGAACTGCAGATAAAACACAGTGTGTGTGTAATAAAAGAGTGGAAATTTATCTCCCTTTTTATTCACCACATATTTTAGCTCAGAAGCAAGAGAGGGCAGGGTGCAGATATTTGTGTCACCAGAACTTCCTCTGCAGCAAGCCATTTTAGCTGTTAGGAGTATTTCCATCAGTGTTCTGATATTCAGCTCAGACGTAAGCTCAGTTTTATTCTGATTCCCAGCTTTGGGCAAATGATCTGTGTGGTTTGGCAAAATTGAGGAAAAGATGTACTTAAGGTGGTTCATTTCAGCCCCGTGGTTGTATTTTTGAGTCTATCTTTGTCCATTACAAATTTCCCAATTATTCCTCAGCCCAGACGTGGCATAAGCAGAGACAAAAGGGAAAAAACAGTTTCTCCCCCCACAGAATGATGTCAGAAGCTGACCATGATCCCTACTTTCAATGATTATGCAATGACTATTATTTGGATTCAAGAATTTATAGATTTTCCGATGTGAAAAAAAAGACCATTTCACCAGCTACCATGTTCTTTATCACTCAGATCCAGAATAACCTTTGCTTTTTGGTACTTGAGGGTTATTCAGACCAAACTCTTTCCTCCTGCCTGTTTCAAATTCATAGAGCACAGTTCAGAGATAGAGGAGGTCCAGAGCCATTGGAAAGCCTTTTGCATCTTAGTGTGAGGAAAAAGTATCACCCACACAGGCAGAAAGAGATTGAATCTTTTCAAGCACTACCTCAGCAAAACAAGTAGCACTCTTTATTATGTTTCCCCAATATTTTTTTGGTTTTAAAAACTGTAAACAATTTTTTCCTAGGCCTATTCTGCTTAGACCTGCTAGGGCATATGTCAAATGAAGAGGGACTCTTCACTCAATCGTTCACATTTTCTCTTCTCTCTTGAATAATACATGAATATATGAACAGGTGATGCCTCCACAATGTGAAGAGAACTGCTGCATGCACAAGAGTGATATTGCTCATCCTCCATTTGACACACGTGGGGCACAGGTTCCTTCGGATGTCTAGGATACATGGTGAATTTGCTGGAGGTGGAGAATGCAACTGTTCTTCCAGAAACTGAGTTGGATATCAAGCTTTTGAACGTCTCTTACACTGAAATGCATGTAATACTTATTCATCTAGATGTCTCTGACAGCAGCCAGCAGTGGATGACTTCAGAGAATGATACTTCCATAACATATCTTGCCTGTTTACAGATATCTTTAGCTTCCTGCCCTACTGTCTTTGTGTTTAACAAGCTGCAGACATTTTGGTTTCATGAATTTGCCTGAACACCTTTGAATTAAAACAATCCTTTTGTTGTTCACCACATCCTGTGTCAATGAATTCCACCATATACAAGGCCTTAGGTAAAGAAGCCACCTTTCCTCTGAGATGTGTATTTTCCATTAAAGAATTATGGCTTTTTTTCTTGCTTGAAAGCCACTTATTTCAAAGGTTCATCTTTACTGCCTTTTCTCCCTACCATTTCTATTTCTTGTAGATATATTTTAAATATATTTCATTTCACTTCGTGTGCTGGAACTATAATAACATTCTGCTCTATCTCCTTTACGTCCTCATTTCAGACTCACCTTTCATTAAATGACACTTATTTTAAGCCAGATCCTGCCACGCTCATTCCCAACAAAGCATTATCTCTGTTATTAAAGAATGGGACATCAGTAGAGCTCAACTGCCTTCTTCCTGTTTGCTCAATGACATTGGGTTTGGAACTAGATGATCTTTAAGGTCCTCTCCAACCCAAGCCATCCTATTCTATATACTACTTACATACTACTTACTCTGTTTTGAAAGGCACCTTGATGGTGACTGCTAAGAAGAGGTGTTCTAATAAGGGATACTCTACCTGCCATGAATTCACGCACTGAAATACTTGTGAAGCACCTGCTTACTCCCAAAGCTCTCTTGCTGCCAGTCTTTTAGTGGAATGGAACACTACTCACCATGATTGAACCTGTCTTTTAAGTTAAGTTACCAAACATTTTTTGGAGAAGTTTGATGGAAAGGTAGTAACCAGCCATAAAGTAAGCAGCCATATTTGTGGTGTGTTCATTTCTCTCACTTTTAACCTGCTGCAGACACAATTTTTCACTTGGGAGAAGTGAAAATGGCCCATTTGTTTTTTGTTATTCATCTGTAATAATAGGACTTACTAATAACTTACTAAAGACTTACTTAATACTAATAAAACTTACTAATAAGACTTACTAAAGACTTACTAATCCTTACTAAGGTACTGGATGTTAGCTTTTTTCCCTTCGAAGAAAGAAAAAATTAAGAAATAACTCAGAAAAAGTTGAAAGAAGGAAAAAAATCCTTCCTAGCTAGTAAATACAATTCTGTTTATTCAAGAGCAAGAAGGAGCATAAAAGTACCTCTTTTGACTTTTTTTTTTATATATACAAATTTCCATAAAACAATTTCATACATAAATTTTCTGATGATTTATTTCTCTTTATAGGGGCTTCAGGGTACAAAATGAGATTGTGAATTTTTAGAGAGTCTGCAGAGGCTTGGGCACATGCTCAAGTTACTGTGGTTTATTAAAAAAATTTAATCTTTGAAATCAGCTAAACTACAGAAACCTCTGGAAGCAACGTAGCTCCATATTCTTCTGTTGCAGGTGACACAAAGTCAAATGATTACATATAAAACTTGAATCTGGGACACAAACAGGTTTTGTAATCTGTATTTCTACAATATCTAGATCAATGGTGTTACAGAACCTATTGTGCCCAAAGAATACTCCACATCCCATTCATTCCATAAATCCTACTACATGGTGTAAAAAATAATGATAGTAATAGTAGGTTCTCTGGTCCTGTTCTTCTGAGGCCTGGTCTTTGGTACTGATATTTCTCCTAGCTAAAAGTAGTGCATGGAAGGCAATGCACTTTGAAGTTAAAAGCAGAAGAACATCTTACGGGTTCCTCCATTTTGCAACAATAACTTACTTCTCCTGCCTTTGTTTTGCCCGCTTGCTGTGTTCAGCATCTGTGAATGCAGACATAAACTAAATGGTTCCCCAGAGCTCCTCTGGGTGAGGTCCAACAGGAGCACAATTTTGATGCTGCAACTGTAACCACAGGCCTTGAAGAGCAGGGCTGGCACTCTATTATGGAAAGCAGCCAGCCCTAAACTACCAGGGCTCTGATGTTTTCCCTCCCACTCTGCCTCTCAAGCCCAGATGTTATGCCCATTACTGTTTTATCCTTCACAGTAGTTTTCCCTCCCTTTGCTGCTGTGCTCTGCCTATAACGTTTCAGAAACAATGATTGCATTGAGATTTTCTGTTAGTTTTTCTGTGAGTTTTATGTTGTCTTCCTCTTTAAATGCTTTAAATTCTTCAGAAGCCTTTATATGAAAGGAAACAAGATGCATGTGTGTCCATCTCTGTCCAGCCATCACCTACAAAATCTGCATGAAAAAGAGAGTTTGAAGAAAATAAAATTTCAGCAGGACTCAGAATTTGACTCCTTTGCTCTGGAGAGAGAATTAAAGTAGTAAAGGGAAATAATGGAAGCTAAGGGCAGAAAAGATAGGGAGAATGAAAATGATTCCTCTAAGCTGAACTCCTCCAGGTGGTGGGACCAGGCTATTTCTTACATTAGTATTTTCAGTCTCCCTTGTTCTGGTTTTTGTCTCTGTTGTATTGTAGAGCTACACAAGTTCCTGCTGGACCCTGCTCTTGCTGTCATCAGTCCAAAAGGGACTTTCTGCCACACAGCAATTGATAAAGCTCACTGCTGATCCATGTGCACTCTTTTCTATTATTATTTTATTATTTTTATTTGTTTATTTATTTATTTATTTATTTTCATCCAGACTGTGTTGACACTTGTCAGCTCTGGTGTCTAGGAAAGACTGTCACAGGAGATATCTCATGCTGGATGAGAGTTTCTTAGGTCATGCCAATATTATCCTGGCCTGCATTAATAAAAAAGAAAAAAAAAAAAAGTTGGCCCAGCCCATCAAGGGAGGTGATTCTCCCCCTCTTCTCTGCCCTTGTGAGGCCCCACTTGGAGTATTGCATTCAGCTCTGGGGCCCCCAGCACAAGAAGGACATGGACATGTTGGAATTAGTCCAGAGGACTGGAGCACCTCTTCTATGAAGAAAGGATGAGAGAGCTGGGGTTCAGCCTGAAGAAGAGAAAGCTACAGGAACACCTTATTGCTGTCTTTTAATACTTAAAGAACTTCCCTGTTCTTTGTTCTCCAAGCATTGATTCATTCTTTAGCTCTTTGCTGAATGCTTTTGTGTTTGTTAACAGGCTTTATAGAACTCTGATTGCCAGATACAATCATAGAATCATAGAATCATAGAATCACAGAATCATAGAATGGCTTGGGTTGGAAGGGACTTCAAAGATCACACAGTTACAACTCCCCTGCCATAGGCAGGAATGCCACCCACTAGATCAGGCTGCCCTGGGACTCATCCAACCTGGTCTTGAGCACCTCCAGGGATGGGGCATCCACTACTTCTCTGGGCAACCTGTGCCAGTGCCTCACTACCCTCTGAATGAAGATTTTCCTCCTAATCTCTAATCTAAATCTCCCCTCTTTTAGTTTAAAACCATTCCCCCTCATCCTGTCATTATCTGATTGAGCAAAGGACAATCTGATTGAGCAAAGGACAAACAATGGATGGATTCATGTCACCTGAATATGGTTGTCTAAAGTAGAGAGGCCTTTATTAATGATAGTTATTTAGATTGTGCTTATAGTCAATATATGAAGATAAGTACTTAGAAGTCACTTACCCTTACAAAAATTTACAAGACTTAAACTTGCCCTATTTTATACATTGAGCTTATGTTGAGAAGACTGTGTGTAGAAGTGCCAATTTCTCTCCATTGTCTATTAAAGCAATCATTACAGGGATCAGAAGTTAGGCAGTATGAATTTTATTGATTATACTGCAGCAGTACTGGAATTAACAAAACCTTCACAAATCAGGCGTAAACCAAGCTGCAGGCTCTTAAAGGAATCTTGTTCTCAAATGGAGCAGCAGCAGCTAAAGGGGATGTTGTGAGCCTTCTGTAAACTCAGGCACAGTAGCGAAGTTGAAAGTCTGGAAATGTGTTGCTAGTGAAAAAAAATCGGGATCATCTGTTACAGAGGAAAGAAAGGATGCAGTGTCCCTGATATTCCTAATGGTAACCCAGTTTGATATAATTTGATATGGGTTCCTGAGTTTTTGGGGATATATTTTTCTCTGAAATGTGCTTTTTAAAAAACAAACAGACAAACAAAAAACTCTAGAAGGAAGCTGGAGAACAAATTACTCTATATGCTCTCCCTAAGATAGGTAAAGCTTAGGTGAGGGGATCATCAGCCTGGCAATGGTCACTTAAGATGACTCAGAGAAAAAAATGCAAAAATTGCTGTAATGGAGCAGAAACTTTTATTATCTCCTTGGACTGTATGAACACATTCTGCCGACACATTCAGTGGCATTTTGGTGGTTCAAGTGAGACTGCCTACTTTGAAAGCCGTCATAATAAATCTAAGTTTACTTATCTTCTCAGCATTTGCTGGACTTCGATTCAGATGGGTAGAGAAGAGAAGGAAAAATACTGAAATTTAAAGCCTGCAGCTCTGAAAACACAATTAACTCGAAAACATGTGTAGGAGCTACTATTTCCATGCCATAATATACTTATAGTAATAATTCCTACCTGGTTCTTTCAAAGCTATTACTTTTATAATCCCCAGAACTGCCAGGAAGTCCTTCTTTAATAACAAAGGAACATGAGTTAAAGGAAAATAAAAGGTGGAATGGATTTTGTCTAGGCAACTTGCTAAGATATTAGCTCTGATAAGATTAATTCCTGGGAGCAGGACTAGAATCATAGAATCACAGAATGCTTTGGGTTGGCAGGGACCTCAAAGCCCATCTAATCCCAACCCCTTACCATGGGCAGGGACCCCTCCCACCAGCCCAGGCTGCCCCAGCCCCATCCAGCCTGGCCTTGGGCACTGCCAGGGATGGGGCAGCCACAGCTCTTCTGGGCAGCCTGGGCCAGGGCCTCACTGCCCTCTGCCTAACATCTAATCTAAATCTACTGTGTTTTAGTGAAATCCATTACCCCTTGTCCTATCACCACACTCCCTGACAAAGAGTTCCTCTGCTTTCTTGTTGGCCCCTGGAACCTTCTCTTCTCCAGGCTGGACAACCCCAGCTTCCTCATCCTTTCTTCACAGCAGAAAAGCTCCAGGCCTCTGAGCATCCTTGTACCCTCCTCTGGACTCGCTCTACTATATTCCTGTCCTTCTTGTGTTGGGGCACCGGGATCCAGGTGGGGTCTCACGAGAGCAGATCAGAGGGGAACAATCCCCTCCCTCACCCAGCTGCCCGTGCTGCTTTTGATGCAGCCCAGGTTAGCTTTTTGGGCTGCAAGCACATATTGCCTGCTCATAACAAACTTCTCCAGCACCCCCAAGTCCTCCTCCTCAGGGATGCTCCCAATCTATTCCCTGCCCAGCCTATATTTGTGCTTGGGATTGCCCCAGCCCAGGTGCAGGACCTTGAGCTCGGCCTTGTTGAACCTCATGAGGTTTGCCCAGGCCTGCCTCTCAGGCCTGTCCAGGTCTCTCTGGGTGGCATCCCTTCCCTCCAGTGAACACTCCACACAGGTTGGTGTCATTGTCAAATTTGCTAAGGGTGCACTCAATCCCACTGTCCATATCACCAACAAAGATGTTAAACAGCATTGGTCCCAATACTGACCCCTGAAGAACACCACTCATTACTGATCTCCACCTGGACATTAAGCTGTTGACTGCAGCTCATTGAGTGCGACCATCCAGCCAATTCCTTACCCACCAAGTAAGGTGGTCCATTCCTCAGATCTGTGTCTCTCTGATTTAGAGACAAGGATATCATTCAGGAAATAAAAGTGATAAATAAAAGTACTTTTCTGCAAGCAGGATATTAATTTAAAAAAAAAAAAAAGGCTCAGGAGAAATTTTTAAATAATTTAGGCTGAAAAATAATAACCATTAGCAAATTAGAAAAAATATATTGTACTGACATTTCACTACTGAACATTGTTTTAGAAGTATTGCTAACTAAATTTAATTTAATTTAAAAATTAATGAAATGTTAAAATTAAAAATAAAAATTCCTGTCTGCCTGTTAAACTCTTTATATTTCCTATCAGCCAAAAAGAAGGAAAAAATCTTACCACACTGAACTAAATGTTTTGTTTTGTTTTTCCGTTTTTTAATTTAACCTTTGAAACAGAATATTATTTATTATGCAGCTCCATTTTCACAGAATCACAGAATTGAAGGGGTTGGAAGGGACCTCGAAAGATCATCGAGTCCACCCCCCCTGCCAAAGCAGGTTCCTTACAGCAGGCTGCCCAGGTGGGCATCCAGATGGGCCTTGAATATCTCCAGAGAAGGAGACTCCACAACCTTCCTGGGCAGCCTGTTCCAGTGCTCCGTCACCTTCACGGTGAAGAAGTTCTTTCGTATGTTGGTGCAGAACTTCCTGTGCTCTATCTTGTGGCCATTACCCCTTGTCCTGTCCCCACAAACCACTGAAAAGAGGTTGGCCAAATCCCTCTGTCTCCCACACCTCAGGTATTTATACACATTGATGAGATCCCCTCTCAGTCTTCTTTTCTCCAGGCTGAACAGACCCAGGTCTCTCAGCCTTTCCTCATAGGGAAGATGCTCCAGGCCCCGTATCATCTTTGTGGCCCTCCGCTGGACTCTTTCCGGGAGATCCCTGTCTTTTTTTGTACTGGGGAGCCCAGAACTGGACACAGTATTCCAGGTGAGGCCTGACCAGGGCAGAATAGAGGGGGAGGATCACCTCTCTTGACCTGCTGGCCACACTCCTTTTAATGCACACCAGGATCCCATTGGCCCTCTTGGCCACGACGGCACACTGCTGGCTCATGGTCAACCTGTCGTCCACCAGGACCCCCAGGTCCTTCTCCTCAGAGCTCCTCTCCAGCAGGTTGTCCCCCAGCCTGTACTGATACGCCTGGTTGTTCCTTCCCAGGTTCAGGACTCTACACTTGCTCTTATTAAACCTCATTTGGTTTCTTCCTGCCCATCTCTCCAGCCAGTCCAGGTCTCGCTGAATGGCAGCACAGCCTTCTGGTGTGTAGGCCACTCCTCCCAGCTTTGTGTCATCAGCGTACTTGCTGAGGGCAGACACTATTCCCTCATCAAGGTCGTTGATGAAGATGTTGAAGAAGAGCAGACCCAGCACCGACCCCTGGGGAACGCCACTAGTCACAGGTCTCCAGGCGGACTCTGGGCCACTGATCACCACCCTCTGAGCTCGGCCAGTCAGCCAGTTCTCAACCCACCTTACTGTCCACTCCTCTATCCCACACTTTCTCAGCTTTGCTATCAGAATGTCATGGGAGACAGTATCGAAAGCCTTGCTAAAGTCAAGGTAGATGACATCCACTGCTCTTCCCCCATCTACCCAGCTGGTGATGCCATCATAAAAGGCCACGAGGTTGGTCAAGCACGACTTCCCCTTGGTGAATCCATGCTGACTACTCCTCATAACATTCTTCTCTTCCAATTGCTTGGAGATGGCATCCAGAACAAGCTGTTCCAACACCTTTCCAGGGACAGAGGTGAGACTGACTGGCCTCTAGTTTCCCGGATCCTCCTTCTTGTCCTTCTTGAAGACCGGAGTGACATTGGCTATCCTCCAATCTTCAGGCACCTCTCCTGTTCTCCAGGACCTTTCAAAGATGATAGAGAGCGGTTCGGCGATCACCTCTGCCAACTCCCTTAGCACACGTGGATGCATCCCATCGGGACCCATGGATTTGTGTGCATTGAGCCCAATCAGATGCTCCTGAACCACTCTCTCGTCAACCAGGTGGGAGCCCTCCATTTCCCAGCCCCTTTCTCCTCCCACCAGGGTTGAGGAGTCCCGGGGGGGAGTCCTTGAAGCAAAGACTGAAGCAAAGAAAGCATTCAGTATCTCCGCCTTCTCGGCATCTCCCATTACCAGGACACCCCCCTCGTTCAGTAAGGGACCCACATTATCCCTAGTCTTCCTTTTACTGTTTACGTACTTTAAAACACCCTTCTTATTATCTTTTATCTCTTTTGCAAGCCTCATCTGTAGGTGGGCTTTAGCCCTCCTCGTCGCATCCCTGCAGGCCCTGACAACACTTCTATACTCCTCCCAAGAGGACAGGCCCTTTTTCCACATTTCACAGACCTTCCTCTTCCTTTTGATCTTATCGATGAGCTCCTTGCTCATCCACACAGGTTTTTGAGTTTCTTGTTTCTCTGGTGACAGCTAGCTCATTAAATCACCCTGCATCTTTATTTTATTTTATTTTATTTTATTTTATTTTATTTTATTTTATTTTATTTTTTTGTCTGGAGTAAATAGTGGCAGGAAGTCGAGTCTTACTTTCTACTGCATAGCATACACAATGTGCAATGACAAGGTGATCTAGAACAAATATGGGGAGCTTCTTTAGAGCGTATGCACAGACTATCTGTAAATGACTGCACACTGTTAAAAATGAACAATGACTATCAGTAAAACTTATGCAATGAAAGAGGTGATGGTCTTTCATGTACATGTGTTATCTGTTGGTACCTTCAGATTCATTGACAGATTCACAGGTAGAAGCTGTGACCACTAGCAAATACATAGCTTTTTAATGTCTATAGTACCGTGGCAGGGGGGAAAAATTCATCTGAATTATAACTCAATGACAATATATTATTTTAGTATGATTTTCATCAGATCTTTGCAGCTCCTTTTAAACTGCATGCTTGTGTTGTATGCCATGAAGCAGTTGCTGCAGTCTTCTCCAGAAGTGAATACGTTTCAGTGAAGAATTAGTGTTTTCATGAATTCAAACCATGTTTTCAAGATCCTGAATACACCTTATATTTCTGTAAAAAGAGAGAGTCAGGTGTCAGACAACTGGATATTCTTTTAAAAACCAATTCTGTAAAAATGCTCTTTTCTTACTATTCCCATGATAAACTTTGTTGTTGTTTCCTATTTTCTGATAAAAGTACTTATAGCTTCTTTAGACAGTTAATCTCACTGAGATAAACACTGTAGTAAGCGAATGAGTTTGATTCTTTCTAGAATCAATGGTACAGTTCACTGGTTTCTAGGATCTGCAGTACAGACTTATAAGAGTAACAACAGTGGATCAGAAGGAGAAGGTCAGGTTCAGATGGCCCTAGTTACCTGCACTGAGGCAGATGAAGTCCACTTCATTTCACATACAGAATAAAAGAGCTGTAGAACTCACTAAAGCTCAATGGAAAGAGATAGGTATCTCCAGAGAGCCAGTCATGTTTCTTAAGAGAGACCTCTAAAAAAATAATGGCAGGTTTGTTTGCTGAAGGATATTAATCAACCTACGGGAAATATATGTATATATATATATATATATATGCTTATGTATTTGCATTGATTGTAGAGACAGAAAAAAAAAAAACAGTAAAGTTTTATTATAAGCATCGACTAACAGGGACATAATTGGTTGTTCTAGCAGAGGAACTAAAGGATTGCCATGCACACATACCTACAGTTTAGTTTTATTAGTTAGAATTAACCAAAGGCAGAAATAAGAAAGTACAACAATAATTTGTGATCCCTGCTTGAGCTTGTAAAAGCCTGAACAGATGTAAAAGATACTGGTGCATATGCTAACAGGTAATAAAGACAAAATGCAAATATTGATCCTTTCTGTAATTCCTCAGGTTTCAGCTTCTGTTGCTAATGAATTCACAAAGTATGACCAGTAAATATAATAGGATCTACGAATACAGACTGGAAGTAGGATTCTTGGTTGTGTTGAGCATATGTTTTATCACCCTGCTGTGATGAAGGATCTGTAATACACCTGTTGATTCCCATTCCACCCTGAAATAGCTCCTCACATGTAATGACATTTTCTGTTGACGGTAATCACAGAATCGTCTAGGTTGGAAGAGACCTCCAAGATCACTTAGTCCAACCTCTGACCTAACACTAACAAGTCCTTCACTAAACCATATTACTAAGCTCAACATCTAAACGTCTTTTAAAGACCTCCAGGTGATTGGTGACTCAACCACTTCCCTGGGCAGCCCATTCCAATGTCTAACAACCCTTCCGGTAAAGAAGTTTTTCCTAATATCCAACCTAAACCTCCCCTGATGCAACTTTAGCCCATTGCCCCTCGTCCTGTCACCAGGCGCGTGGGAGAATAGACCAACCCCCACCTCGCTACAGCCTCTTTTAAGGTACCTATAGAGAGTGATAAGGTCGCCCCTGAGCCTCCTCTTCTCCAGGCTGAACAAGCCCAGCTCCCTCAGCCGCTCCTCGTAAGACTTGTTCTCCAGACCCCTCACCAGATTCGTTGCCCTTCTCTGGACTCTCTCGAGCACCTCCATGTCCTTCTTGTAGTGAGGTGCCCAAAACTGAACACAGTACTTGGGGTGTGATGCACCTTGATGACATATTCTTGTTCGTTTTTATGGCTCAGTGTTGGGAAGGGAATAGAGACACTAGAGCAGTGATCCAATGTGTGACAGTTTTTTCATCAGCTGACAAAGCTATGAATTTTGTAGAACACAAGGCTTTTCAAAGAGAAGTGAGCACGAGGAATGATTGTCCAGATTGTGACCTGCTGCAGGAGAGCATGACCAGACCGCCCCCTTTTTCTTTCATGTGACGATTATGGTCACCCAGTCAGTCATTTGCATGAAATGACCAGGAGAATCATCAACTATCCTGCAGTGTCTTTCCATTTCCACCTTGTCTCTCTATTCAGTCCTTCATCTGGTCTCTCATAAGAGGTAGATTTAATAGGACTGGCAGTGGCACAGCCCAGGAAGTGAGCTGGTTGGACTCTATTGGATACAATGGGACTCTTGTGAGCCTGCCATAAAGGTGGCATTGTTTGAACTTCCTTTGTTATTTTTCTGTAGCTTGATGTGAAGGTGAGAACAATATCAGTTTCGTTTTTTTTTTTCCACAGAGCCAGCATGGAGTTTTTCTTATGGAGTTTGAGATTTCTATGTCTTAGGTATTTTTATCTCGGCTGTTGTCCTATAGCTGCCTTCACAGTCAATGGACAAAAGTTGGCTTTTTGAGGGAATGAGTCATCAGACCTATTTCAAATGTCTGCTTTCAGATGAGAGACATTGTTCTCTAGGATTACCTCTTTCTGTATACTACTACAAAAATTTTGGTGACTATTCAAATGTAGATGTTGGCAATGAATCTAACTCTGGAAAGCACATTTGCCAGTTACTGCTTGCTTTGTTAATGGGAATGGTTACCTGTACTTAGATCACCAAGGACAGAACATTAAATGCAATAGGAAAAAGAAAGGGTTAGCACTAACTTCTATGGCTTTTAGTAAAGAACTTCAATGTTAAGGTTTTCTGTACACTCTAAAAACCACTGCCTCTAAAAACTGCCTTTTCACATTCTGACATACTGCATTTTAAATATTTAGAATTACTCCTTTCAGTATCTGTATGTATTGTAGGATCATTTGGGAAGCTCTAATCATGGATGAAGTGCTGCTCTACCAAATACTCAAGAGATTATTCTTAGACTATTTTTGACTTTGAAATGTTTTTTCTGATAAGACTTCATCAAGCACTAATATGCTAACATAGGTGGCCAATGACTAAAATTACCCAACTGTACAATTTAATTTTTCAGCTCATTCTGAGCGATATTCACTACCTATTAATACACCTCACTTACAAACTTAAGCCAAGAACTTCATTATGTAAAACTGCCTACTCAATAATATATGTAATTGAATAAGTGTAATAATTTGGACTGCTGACAGATTTTGCATATTGATTTTTCCTCAGCAAAATAAGACAAGGGCAGTGAGTTAAATCATCTTCAGACAGATAAGGAAGCTACAGCAATATAACAAGTATAGCTACTCCATCTGCTACGCAGTAGAAAAAATATCGATACATACTCCTCTCACCATGGAAAAAAAAATAAAAATAAAAATGACATAATTCAGCTTTACTTGCAGAAGTGTAAAGTGACTTGTATGCATAATAACAGTTTAAATAACAATGCTTTGAGCTCTTACTCTGTATCTAAGCCTTATTTCTTTTCCTCAAAGTTGTTTATATTTCTACTTCATTGGAGACTTAACCTATTCTATGATTCCATGATTCTATGCCCTTTCTTTCGTCGAAAGTTGCAGTGGATCAAATCTTTATTTCCCCTATGGGATGCTGAAGAGAGATAAAATGTGAGGACAGTCCTCTAGCACCTGCTTATCTTCACAGCATCTTCCATCACTGGATGAGCAAAGCAGCAGGAACTGCATGCCCTATATTCATTATACTGTTTTTAGCTTCTGGACTAGAGAGCATGGGGGTGGAGAAAGTGAAATCCGTGCGTGGCTTTGCCCATAAGCAGCTAGCCAGCACTGCTGTCTCAGAAAGTGGATGATAATTTGCTCCTGACAAAAGAGCGGAAAACAGAATGTGCATTTCCTTCCCCAAATTCCTCTTGTGAAATAGAAGAAATGGGAAAGCAGAAAGGGAAGGATCTCATAATTTTACATTGTTTTCCATCATTTTTGTGAAACGAAGCAAATAAGAACTCTTCTCAAGTGTTTTATTTTTGTGGTTATAGAGCCTAATGTGTTGAAATACTTCATCCTAGAGGGAATAATTTTATATGTCATACTATTTAAAAAAGGGGGGTTGTCCTGTGCTGTTTTTATGCTTCCCAGCTTGAGATTTTACTTTGTAATAAGAATTCCACCACAAAAAAATGGGTTATTCAATGGTGCAATAGTACTGCACCAAACTCTAGAGGCTAAATTCAGCTCATATTAGCTTGTTGAAAGCAGATGTGTAGGCTACTTAGCAAAAGAGGGAGGGAGGGAGAGAGGGAAGAGAGGGAGAGAGAGGGAGATTCAATGACCCCATCTCTATCTTTGACATGTATTTTAATATAATCTGTTAATTTCAAACACCTCACAAGTAGGATAGTATACCTTTTCTCCTACTGATGTGTGATCTTTGATTTTTGTTTGTTTTGTTGTTTCTTTTTTCTTTATTGTTTTCCATTTCACATCTATAGGAATATTGAAGGTTAGAGTCCAATTCTAATTTTTATTTGCTTGTTTTTGTTTGTTTTTGAGGATATGTATTATTCCTTTAAGATTGTAGGAAAAGAGTAGAATTTAGTAATCTTGTCATCCAGACGTCAGAGTGACCTCAGTTAAAATAAATTTTCTTTTTCTTCTCATCTCTGAATTTTGTTCCTGGATGCCACGACAACTTGTGATTTTGACATCTTGATGAATACGTAGTGCCTTATAGGTTTATAGGTGAATCAAAGTAATTACCTGCCTCTTACACTATACTGTAAACACGTATTTTGGAGGGTCCTGAGGTCAGCACCAGGAACAGCTCTTATTCTTCTTGAGATATAATCCTGCTGCTGTCAGTCTGCAACCTCATCTCCCCCTGACTTCAATAGGCATTATCAACATGTATTTCAGTAAAGAGAACTGTACTGGGCTCTGTATTTAGGGAAAAATGACCTCCTTGGGGAAAAATTGCAGCATTGGATGTAGTTAACTGGCTAGTCTCCCAAGACTCCTTATACAATTGATGGACAGATACTGAGATTCAGATTCAGTTTGCATATTAAAACACCTAAATTCAGGTGTTTTAATCTGTAAAATGAATCACAATCAAGTTGTATCCATAAGCTCAATGATTTTATCTTCATATTTCACTTCTGGATGCTCATTTCCCTGATTCTCCATAATTTGCTTATATTATTTTATTTTCCATCTCTCTGTGGAACAAACTGCCCAGCTAGTTTTGCCAAGTAAGACACATCTAAAGTTAGTGCAGTTTTCAGTCCTCAAGAGCAGGTAGTTGAATCTTGTGGACAAGCATCTGGAGGCAGTGTTCTCATCTATT
The DNA here is from genome assembly GCF_009769625.2 of Cygnus olor. NCBI lineage: Eukaryota > Metazoa > Chordata > Aves > Anseriformes > Anatidae > Cygnus > Cygnus olor. The sequence continues at coordinate 4,136,042 of NC_049170.1, read as the reverse complement.
CTTTCTATTGCTTTTCTGATTACACTAAGAGCCGTTTAAGGCTTCCTGAATGCCTGCCTCTCCACAGCAGCTTGTACTTTTGATAATGAAACCATACATTTCATGCTCACACAGTTGCTAGAATTGATTGGTTTGTTTCCTTTACAAAACAACAACAACAACAACAACAAATTATAAAATAAAATAAAATAAAATAAAATAAAATAAAATAAAATAAAATAAAATAAAATAATAAAGGCAAGCACAGTGAAACAAAACAAATAGAGACAACAAGAAAAACAAAAGACAGGGTTAGAATAATTCTTAATTTCTGATTGAAAGAGAAGCTCTAAGTACCATAAGTGAGTGATTACCAGGACAAGCATGAAAAAAAAAAAAAAGTAACTGGACATAGACGCCCATGCAAAATGAAATGTTTTATAAGAGAAAAACCATTGTTAGAGTGTGTTACAAGAGTATGCCCAAACCATACGACAAAAGCAAAGCCAAACTGGAAAAATGACCACAAACAATTAATTAAAATGCACTGGAAAACAGTTGTGTATATTCTGAAAACATGCCTCATCTTTTGTTCACAAGATACGAGTACTTGAATCCATTCCAGGTTTTTGGTCGTACAGCCAAATGACTAATATGATTCTACCCCTTCTCTGCTAACCTGTAAATGACTTAAGACAGAACCCATTATTATCATAACTGAATAAACAAGAACAAAATTAAATACAGTACTCCTAGTCAGACTATTACATAATCATTTGTTTCACATTATTCTTCAAGGATCAAGAACTGATAAAGAAAAGTTCAAACGATACAATTACAACGGCTGATCACTTCAATACATATAAGATTTCTTGATTGTTTTATAAACGGTGCAACCTTTTATATGCTTTCTCATTTTTCTTCTACAAGTACCCTAAAGACATAGTCCATGGACACAGGTATCTGAGGATACATATATTATATACATATTATATATATTATATTATTATATACATCTGTTTGTATATTATTATATGTTATACATATTATTATATACATACATCTGTGTTCCATACCTATATAAATACACACCTATATCTATAAATACCTTTTACACTCTTAACTGTGTTTTATAGTATGGGTCAATTTCCCATCTGCTTAGGAATTTGACATCTATTCACTCTCAAAACATCATGAAAAAATCTTTTACCATCTTTATATATGACACTGATGCTATCACAGTCCCTGGAAGTCACAGATCATCAAATGGTCAAAACATAAAGTTTCCAGACCTTTACTGTAAGTGCTAAGATGTCCAGAACTGTGCCCTGTAATACATTCTAATCCTTTGTCCAGGTAATAAGAATGTCACCAATAATTAGATCTCACAAATTCACTTTTAGAGATTTTAGTTATAGTTTATTTTGTCTGGGTGCAAGGAATGAACTTTATGAACTCCACAGGTCCCTCCAGCCTTATTTTCTGTGCTTCTGTGATTATTAAACTTTCTAAGAAATATCACCAGTAAAAGAATATTGATTATATGTATGCAAATTTTCATAGTAATTTATTGCTTCAGACAGGAGAGTAATTACCTGCCCACACATTTTATGAGCAATACCACAGAACAATTTCTCTTTCTACCAGGACTAACTTTCTAGTGAGAAGAGAGGGAGAAGGAATAACACAATTATTTCCATTTCATATATATTTTTAACCCATCTTTAAATTCTCCAAACTAGTAGTCTCCAACTTACAGCAACTTAATGCATGAAGAAACTCAGTTACTCTTGGAATTAACTCCTCATTTACAGGAGTAAGCAAAAGGAAAATGAAGATCTGCAGATTATTTTTTTTTTTGTCCAATTATGGTTAAAAAAATATTTTAAATGTTTTTTCCCAAAATACCACTTAGTGCAATGCCTACTGTAGTAGCTTTGATGGAGGTAGTGACTAAACCAGCAGTGTTGGAGGTTTGATGCGTATATCTGTATATTTGGAAGTTGAAATTAATATGACTGTTTCTATGCTATAAGTGCTCAGGTAGTGATGGCAGCTTCAGAACCCCTTAATAACTGCTTCCCATTTCTTCCTGTATTCTCCTAATCTTTAGACAAAGATAGATGCATTACACTTTTTCACAAAGAACCTGATCCACATTCTAACAAAGGCAAGGGAATAGTCTTGTCCCTAGTGGTTCAGATTTTGTATTACTTCCACTTGGACCTGTGACCTATGACCACTTCCTATGGTCTTCTGGGCATTTTCACCTAACACATTTAATGTATTTCAGGCATTGGAAATAATTTTGCTCAATATTGGAAATATTTTTGTTTGATTCTTCCTGGATCTCATTATGATGTTTATGGATTTTGTTTTTCTTTGCTTTACTATAGGTTGATGGAAGAGGTGTATGCTGTAGTTTACACACTATAGAGTTTAAAAAGTGTGTAAACTTATACTTTTCCTGGATTATAAGGCCTCTGGTTTCTGGCTGTGATGGCACTGGTCATTTCTTCCCAGTCTACATCTCATTCCATTTCTTCTTATTCTCTCAATGCTGAAAACCTTTCCAAAATCAACCAACCAACCAACCAACCAAAAAAAAAAAATAAAAAAAAATTATCCGGTTATCAGGAGAATGATCACGATATCTCTCCATGCCTCACTAATGTATCTTTATCCTTCTTTGTCATACACTCTCATTTTCACATATCAATACCACTCACATTGCCTTTTCACTTCAGGCTGTAAACTGCCCAGATCAAACCATCAATCTTTACTTTGGACTGGAAAACATCTTGCAGCTGAGAACTTACTGAACGATATAATTTACTTTAGTCTTTTATATACTGACCAAAATTCCCTAGGTGTATGCAAATCCTTAAAATAATACATTGGATTTATGCTTCAGTTATGTTTTTGCTGTTCTCTGAATACATTGTGGGCAGAATCAGAGAAGTTCATCACGAAACAGCAGACACACAATGTGTTCACATGCCTTTTAACCAGCTTTTTAAAATGTATTTATTTCCTTTGCTTCCTCCAGTAGATCATCAGGTCCCATGGGCTCTAATAAGGAATTATTTGACTCACCACTAGAACAATTTCCAGGAGAGATTATGGAATTTGCACACTGAAAGAAATTAAGTTATTTAATTCAGTCATTTCTCATTCTCAGAAGATTTGAAGGAGTAAACAAGGAATAAATGCCTCTCAAATGTATCCACATTGGCGTCACTGTGGTTACATCAAGAACGAATTTGGCCTGAGATCTGTTATAAGTTATCTTCTACTACAGAAGTGCCTTCTCCATTTAGATAACTATTTATAAACATTAGAAAAGCAAGAAAATGAGGACAGGAGTATAAAAATGAAGGGTCAGCTTTCTTCTGAGCTCTATTACAACTCTTACTCTGGAGGGTCTTTAGTTTTCAATGTTATTTCTTGTGTTTGTTTTGTTTTGTTTTCAAGCTGTAAAAAGAGCAGAAAATCTTCTTATCCACAGAGCTACCATGAAACCTAAATCATTACCATTTGTAAATGCTTTTGAGAGAAGTTAATGTATGTGCAATGGAATTTAACATAAGTTCTGAAATTACCAGTCACATAGCCCTTGAGGTTGGTTGCTATTTTCAGTTGTTCAACGCCTGTCTGTTTTGTTTAGTCTATTTATCCTTTAAGAAGCAAGTCCAAATTCTTGCAAATGTCATTGATTAGGCAGCTGTTCACCTCAGGTTTGCTCTGAGTAAGTCTCATTGAAAATCCTATTTAGCTATTTTTTAAGTTCAAAGCACAGCCCCACAGTGAGAGACTGTTTCAAGGCTTATATCCCATTTTAGTCCCACTGTAGTACTGTTGTGAGATTTGTTAAAAACTATCAAATCAAGGAAATGTTTTTTGTTGTTGTTGTTTGCTTTTGTTTTTGTTTTCCATTTGTGTCAGAGCAGATTTGAAATCCTGAATTTATTTCTGGGAAACGTTAATGCTCAGAAGACCTGCTACCAAATCCTCTTAATTTCTTCTCCCATACAGCCCCATCCTCTCTCTATTTCCAAAGGAATACAAATTCCAAAAACACCAAAAAGAAATAACAAGAAAATTTTTATTTTCTCTGTGTCCATGGCAATGAGTGAATCCCATTGATCTTTACAGATGTCTTCTTCATAGGCCCATAAATATTACAATGAGCCAAATATCAACTGCTCTACATGTGTGGCAAAAGTAGCAATGAACTCTTATACAGCTTGGAAAGAATCTTTGCTAACAGCTGTAGTTGAAAGCCAGGGTTCATTGTGAGGCATGTTAATACTTGTGAAAAATTAGCATGCACATATGTTTTGAATAAAAAGTTTAGAGACCTATATTTCTACCCAGCTCCTCCACTAACACAGACAAAAATAGTCTTAGTTAATACTGTTAACTGAAACATTTCAAAAAGATAGGAAACAGTTTGTAGTGCTCCATCCCGTCGTCCTTAGTTAATCATTAGTTTTAGGCAGGTTGTATGTGTGAAAGAGATGAACCATTTGGGCAGGATCTGACAGAAGAAGGTAATGCTTTATAGAAGCACACAACTTTCTGGTTCTTATTCCTTTGTTTTCTTCTCAAACTTTGTCTAACTCTGTAGCCAGTATTTTTCCTATCTTTTTCCCAGAAATGACTTTGATCCTAGTGATTTAAGGATTAAGATTAATAACACTGTGATGTACACAAAGCCTTCTAGGCACTGGTGGAATAGGCTGTCTTTTCCCCTCTCTCTCAGCTTAGAAAATTAATGGAAGACGGAGTTGATAAAGACAACTGCATTATCTCTGCTTCTCCTAAGAAAGGAGGGAAGTGAGTCAGAATGGTGTGGTGGTAGGGCAGGGTGATGATAACCATTTTGGCTGCCACCAGCAATAAAAGGAACGAGGGGTACCAGCTGCTGCCAGGCAAGGCTGCCTCCAGCAGTAACCCATGATCTCACATTACACATGCCCTGAGTGATGCCAGATCATCCACAGCTGGTGAGCTTGGCACTGGGTCAGGTTTTGGCAGCTTGGAAGTGTCATTCTGTACTCCAGCAGCACTGGAATAAAATCTCCTAATTTTCTGACTAATTTCACAAAGTTTTTCTGCCTCCAGAGTAGCAAAATGGTGACTCTCACAGATGAATAACCAATCCCTTTTAAAGGAATTTAAATAAAACCTCTCAATTTCCCAGATAATTGGCTTTTTACTCCCCTGTATAATTAGATGAAGAAATGTTCCAAAGATTTTGCCAAACGGAAGTTTCCCTTTAAAATGCTCCAAAGCTCACCTAAGGCCAATTGGTTGGCAGCACTTAAAGGATTTTTGAGATTTTCTTGGATGAGGTTTTCTTGGCTGGTAACAATGCAAGAAAAGTAACAAACATGAACTTAGAATAAATATCCTGTGATCAAAAGAAATAAACAGCTTTAGATGAAGAAAATAGTTTTATATCTTTCCCATTATAGATAACATAGAATAACAGATAGAATCATAGAATATACTGGTTGGAAGGGACCCACAAGAATTATCAAGTCCAATAGCTTCTGTCATTTAAAGGCTGATCTTTGCCATGTATAAAATGTTCAAAGAATAATAATAATAATTTGGCATTAGCCTTTCCTGTTTAGATGTATTTCACAGGAGATCATAGATGGAGACAAGACATAGACAAGACCTTTCACTGTCATGAAGACAGTAGTTCTAATGGATGAATTGCTGGACAAATGAAGAGATCTTGGTTTTCTTTTCTCCTCTGAGACAGATCACGGTCTAACAGTGGTTAGTGTGTGTATTTGTATGTACTTGTTTCCCTATGTAAATAGTAGGAATAAGGATAGAGTTCTGATTTATAATTTGTGTAGCTTGCTCCTAAGATATATCAAGAAAGTGAATCAAACTGCTTGAGTAATGCAGAACAGCCAAAGCAGGTGAAAACCTCCATTATTAACACGGGAAAAAAAAAAAAAAAAAAAAAAGAAAAAAAGAAAGAAAGAAAGAAAAAGACTAGCTTCTAGTTCTGAAGAACACAATTTAGGTTTGGCAAATGCAAGGCATATGCACTTCATCTCTTGCAAGCTAAAGCCTGCCATCTTCATCTCATTGTTTTCTGCTTCTGTGCTATAAGACCCACTGTTATAGTCAAAGAAAGCCCATTCTTTCTGTTTATTTCACTTCTAGTTCTTAATACAGTCTAGAATTAACTTGATAGATAAAAAGTAAAGCATCTCAAATCATTTTTTTCCAATGTTCTGTTTCATAAATTAAGCCAATATTTTTTATAGGTTATCTGAAAACAGTGTTTCACTCAGGAATTTTTAGATCTCTGTAAATATCATCCTGTAAAACAACTAACTTTACTGATAATGACATACCAGTAGAAAATATTATCATAGTTTATACAGTTATCACTATATAAACAATAGATTTAAAATAGTCAAAAAAGAGATTGTAAATATTAAAACAAAACAAAGAAATATTAAAAAAAAAAAAAAAAAAAGATTTAAAATGAAACAGTGTTGCATTTATGCCAGGAGCAGCAGTTATCTAGAGAAAGGCAATGGAAAATGTTAATGTGGGCAAACTGCTGGTAGGTGTGACCACAGTTTATTTTTCTTCCTATGCAGCCCTAGTGGAGTGACTCGGATGATAAGTATGGAATTCTTATGCTCTGAATACAGATTTTTAAAGCCTAAGATTAGGCTTTCTCTTGGTGCCTGTTCTAATCAGTAGCAGAAAACAGGCATTCCAGAGGATAATTTATCTTAGAAACCCTACAGCAGTGCCCTCTGGAGGTGTCTGTTTTTTTTTTTTTTGTTTGTTTGTTTTTTCATGCGCTATAAAATAGGTGTAGAAGAACTTTGCTCATATTTACATATTTAACATTTATATTTTGAAGGTGAATGAATGCCATGATAGACAAAACAAGGTGCTTCTTGCTACAGCAGTAGGAAAATTTGAATAAAGGTAGAAATTCTTGGTATAACAGCTGGTCTGGGTGGCATATGCTGTATCAGTAAACATTGTTCAAATAATGCCAGGAGCTATGAGAAATAGTAACTGGGAAGGGGAAAAAATGTTTTTCTCTGCTGGGCTTCCCCAGCAGAGCTTTTTCTGGGCTTTTTCTTGTACTATGACTTTCAATCCCGCTTTGTATGTCAGACATTTTAAGGAAGGAATGACTTTATGTATTTATTTATTTTTCTACTTGCAAATGATCAAGTATTTTCTTTTCCAACATAGCATATCTTCTGTTAGTATTTTTTTCCCTCCTTTGTAGCTTTTTCTGGAATTTCCATTGTTTTTTATTTTCTACTTTCTTATGTCCTGGGCTTTCAAAAAGAAACTATTGGATCTGACTGTTATGATTTTTCTGCCTAAATTGAAACACCTGCAGAGACACCATTTCTGCAATAGGAGCTCCTATAAGGTAATTCTACTTTGAAATGTCAATCACTTTCGGAAATCCAGGTCTCATACCCAGGCCTTGCTTAAACTTTTATTTATTTTGGTATTTACCTAGATTTATGAAAGAACAGGAAGCACCTATCTCATATTCCCCCTCTCTCTGAAGGGCTTTATATGTAGTATGCCCTTTAAAAGTTATTGTGCATCACATAATTCGGTTTAATATACTGGCTTGTAACATTATGTTTTCTTTGATATTACTTTCCTGAAGGCAATATGACCTTGAATGTGACATTTTAAACTAATAAATGAGAAAAAGAGCTGAAACTAAAACTGAACATTGTAAGCCAAATGGATTGACTTTCACCTCAAGCCTTCATTTCCATACATGAAAAAAATATAAAAATATCACATTTATGTATTTACATTTTTTTCTTAATATTCCAAGGAAACAAATTTTATGCAAATGTGTTATCTATTACCTTTTGTCTGTATATTGGCCCATTAACCCCTTTGCCCATTGTCTTGTCATTTCTTTTTTCACACCCTCACTTCAGCCAACAATTTTAAGGTCTCTGAATAAATCAGCAATACTTGTCAGAGAAGTAGTAGTGTCAGAGCTGTAAATTCCTATATGTTTTGTGAAAATGGTGTGCTGATTACAAGGAAGATGTCAAAATGAGTATTTTCACAGAGAGGGGCCAGGTAAGACCGACTTAACAATTTTAAGAGGACTGAATGATTTCACAGAGATTTAGTCCACAGACCTTGCCATCCAAAAGCACATCTCTGCATTTGCACCTTCTCCTGCCAAAAAATATATGTCAGAAATGAGCAGTTATGTTCCACTAGGGAAAGAATGAGGAAATGGGAGGGTGTTGCAGATACAATAAAGAGCATGTAACTATAGAGAGTGTGAATGAGAGAATTGCAGAAGAGGCACCATGAGGTAATAGGACACAGATGTATGGAAAAAGAACAGTTTGCACACAGTCCTGGTGACGGTGACTCCATATTGGATGAAAATAGCAGGCAGCCAATTTAAAGTAAGGTCCTTTCCTTGAAACTGGGGAAGTTTAGCCACGGGACCGCCTGAAATCTGTTGTTATATCTAGCCGCTATCAAAACTGGGACTGTAAAGAGCTCTTGACAGAGGTGAGGAAGAAGATAAAGAAAGCCAAGCTATTTTCAGAAGAGCTCTTTGTCACTGCTATTCTGTCAGCATAGCTTTGGATTATTTATTTATTTATTTATTTTCTATCTCTTGTTCATACACTTCAGCGAGGAAGAGAGAATTTCAGCTGCCAGAAGTAGCAAGGAAGAGAGAAAACATCTTGCTCCAATAGGCTTAATTTAAAGCTAAGGAGAGGAACAAGACTTGTGTGACCCTCCAAGGAGGGAAGATGACTGGAATGGTTTTAGTGCTAGGCATAATCTTAAAATTACATCTGAAGACTGGAAAATGATAAAAATACATAGTTTTCTCCTTGCTATGAAATTTGGCTTTTCTCTTGTAGAGCTGTTCCTTTTCAGTTGTTGCCAAGTCAGATCCATCCTTAGGAATGTGAAGCATCACCATCAGTTTCAATAATATTGAATTGCAGCTTAGCTTTCATGAGCTTCATATGAAATTTATATGAAACACATATTGTTCTTCAGCTGAAATCAGAACCCCACTTTTTCAATATTTAACAGTCACAACAGAAGGTGAACACTGCCACAAGGAGCTTTACAGTTAAACACTTTTTTCCTCACACTTTTACAAACAGAAGCTTGAGATAAAGATGTGGGGATTGACCAAGTGGTTTTCCATAAGCAGCCGTTGTGGTTTACCTGTGGTTCGAGTTGCTTGGGAAGTATATAGCTATGCTGGCATCATTCACAGCCTGCAGTAACATGTTTCAGCCCTCACCTAGACTTCTTCACTCAGGGTAGGAAGGTGGCTAAGGCTGCATTGCTACTGGTCAGCTCTGTGCCCAGAAGGCTATTGGTTCGTGTCTAATCCAAAAGACCACATAGACCCTATGGGGAATATAAACTTTAGCTATTTAATAGTCAGGTAATTAGGATAACAGTTCTTATACTCATTCTACTGAATGTAATCAGTGGAGAGAAAGAAGTACACTTACAGAGCAATTCATCACCACTGCCATGTTAAAATGGGGTTATCCCTATCTGAAAAGTGTCTCTCCATGGACTACAGAAGAAACTTCGCTTAGCTGAGTAAGGTTAAATAGGTAAGTCTTAGCCATCTGAAATTAAATCAATCCTGACTAATTCTGTAGTCAAATTAACTACTTTGTGTTTCCTCAAAAGTCATTGACAAATGGGGCTCCCAAAGGATGAGACATCCGATTGGAGAGAAGGTAGCTAGCTAAATAAGAAGAAACACTCTTCTGCTCATGTTGTGAAGAGGGTTTAAGTAGCTTCCCTAGGTCAGATGCCAAGCTTTGCATCACTTCAGCTAGCTGAGATGAATTGAACAAAGTTTAAGGAACATTTTTTTTCTTTTTCTTTTCTTTTTCTTTTCTCTTTTCTTTTCTTTTCTTTTCTTTTCTTTTCTTTTCTTTTCTTTTCTTTTCTTTTCTTTTCTTTTCTTTTCTTTTCTTTTCTTTTCTTTTCTTTTTCCCTGGCACACATTAAATCTTTTTCTTTAAAATTATTTGCTGATATTCTTTATTCCTAACATGCTAAGAACCAGGAAAATTGCCCTCGTGAAGATGCACCTCCCTCTTACAGCGTCTAAGGCACCTTTTTCAAAGTGAGCTTGTGTATCCCTACATCACATGGCAAAGGAGACATACCATCAGTGCCAGTGGAGAACCCTGCTGTGCAGTTTCACACTCAAGTCACATTGATTTCCATGGGCAGATTTCACCCAGCAGGAGCTTGTGTCTGTACCGTGGTTTATAAATGTAAGGGGATTGTCCACACTGTCTTGTATTACATTTATTTTTTGTCATTGTTTTCTTTGCTTTTCTAAATTGTTGGTTTCAAATACAAATTTTCCAGACAGTATCAGGCAACTTTCTTAATGAATTCTTTCCAATCTTCATCACTCATCTCTTTTAATGACTTGGGCAAATTATTTGACTACTCTTTGCTTCTCTCCCTTCTCTTCCAATGTCAGCACATCAGTCTTTTCTAGCACAACAAACTTACAGCCTTTTAAATGGGGCTATATTTTAGCTATGCATGGTAATATGACAATAACAAACATCTAGTATAACTGAATTTGATACATAGTGATATGAAATATTTATTCATTGTCTTCCCTATCTTTTGTGCAGTATGAGGATTTCTGCACATTTCTCTAGGTTGGTTTGCAGTATCTATTGCTATCCCAGTGTTTAGAAGACAACTGATGTTAAAGTAATAAAAAATAAGAAAGCTTTCCCTGTTTCTACCAAAGCCATTTAATTTAAGTGAGCAAGGCTAGCAGGTGGTTATCAGAAGATCTTATTAGCCACTTTGATTGTTTCTAACACCTCTTGTAAGCAAATGTCTCATTACCATGGATATTTACACGTGCTTTACTTTTGTACAGATTGCCATTCATCGGTGAACTATAAACCTATTACTAGTCATCTTCAGATTTAGAAGGTAAATACAGTTTCTCCTGTGTGGACAAAATGTAGCTATCAGACAGTAAAATCTAATAGTGCTCAATTTGATCTTGATTTCCGTCTTTAGTACACTGACTGTGCCACTGAACTTTTCAAAAGCCTGTCTTCAAGCCTTTTGGAGATATTCAATTCAATCACAGTATTCATAAAATGAGATCCTTGTCTGGTGATGGAAACAACCTAGCATAGGAGTGGAAGAAAGGGATAAGGAGAGGGAAATGTAAAGTATTCATTTTTTTCCCAACTCCTGTGGTGATTTAATGACCAATTTTTTAGTAATATTCCGGTGGGTCTGGAAAAGCTGAAAGACTTTTAGATAATAGGATGAGAATGTTACATGGCTATTAATTTATTTTATGTAATCTGATGCTACATCCTTTAATTTGAAAGAAGGTTTATCGAATGCTTATAATATGGAATCAGTATAACATTGTTGTTTGACACTGACCTAATTCTTCAAACACTACAACTCATAACTGTCCTATTTACCACACATGGTAGTATCTGGCTTATATTTTGTGAGATAACATAGGACTTGATTCCCCCCATGAAGCTGATAGAAAAAATATACAAAGCCCAGTCCTGTGAAAATACATCCTCCATTGATGTCTATCTCATACTATCACACAAGTTGATAAAGCCCACGCTGTGTAAAGCAGTTGATCACCCAACCCTCATTATACTGTACTTCTCCTAGTCTGAAAGTATGACACTTTGAAGTATTATCTGCTTTTATTGAAGATCTTATTTTCCCTGGCACATAGTCAAAGAGAAAGTATATCAAGAGAAAACCACTTAGAAAAGTGTGGCACTTGCAGCTTTTAACAGTTGATAAGATTATGTGCTTGAATTCAACATCAAATGCAAAGAAATCATGGGGATATTTAGATTTAGTCTTTCTTTATTTTCCTGCTGAGGTAGAAGATGATCCCCATTTGAGATTCCTTCACTAAGTCATTATTTGTACGTTAGTGGGAAATTTGAGAGATATTTCTGAGTTTTTCTGTATACTGTGTAAGTTTTTAGGTTTATGAGCTACTAAGATGGTGACTTCAGGTTTACCAAATTACAGGAGTCATGCATAGAAAGCTGCTCCTTAAAAACTAGTCATAATTTGTCATGTTTCTGATGCATAAGACCTGACTTCTTCCTATGTCCTAAAAGACGAAGCCTCCCATCCCCAACCTCATCACCTCCTATTTCTGCATGCTTCTTTTCTGGCTGTGTTTTGATTTTATGTCAAGTATGTCCATGCTTTGTTTCTGGTAAGATTAAAACCTACATGTGTGAGCAGGTAGGAAACAGTGGGAAGCTTTCACCTAGTTCCTGACGTAAGGAATAGAGAGCCGAAATAGAGCCAGATCTATATAATGACTGGAAATTTGAAATAGAAATGTTCAGGTTAGAAATACAAGGCACAATCTTGTAATAAGAGGCCAGTTATTCACCACTCAGTTTCTTAATTCAAGGCTTGCTCCCTCAATGGTTGTTAAGGGCCTGATTCTGCCTTTAGCAAGAAATCACTACAGGTAGAATTGTCTTTCTGATATTTTGAGTTTATATGCTCTAGAGCAGAGTGCTGAAAAAACAGTGAATGATGTTATGATGGGTCTTTACTAATGGAGTAATTTTTAATTCTAAACCCAATATTTTCCTGAGAGAATGAACAACATGGAAGAGATTATCTTCCCTCACATATCCACAAAAAGCAGTTTTAGGAGGAAGCAGAATCTGTTTTTCAGTTTCCAGTCACCTTCCTAAGTCAAATTTCCCAAAGCGCCAGTATCCAACCTTTGACAAAGATTAGAGTCTGCAGAAATTCACAGACTTGAAATTGAAAATAGGATCCACAAAAGAAAAAAAAAAAACAAAAACAAAAACAAAAACTTTAGATTTATAGATTTAACAAAACACTATTGAAAGACAGCTAAAAGGTGGTAGATTCCGTGCTCAAGGGAAAATTCATTCCTGACATACACTGGAGTGATTTAATTGGGACTAGGAAACATTTTTTTGCCAGGTTAGAGTCTGTCCATTATAGTACCATACAACTATATCATACTTATGCTTTTCTTATCAGTACAAATTATTCTTTTCCAGGGAAAACTTAGAAAATAATATTTATCATTCTAACCAAGTGCACATTTGAGGATAGAAGAAGAACCAACAATAAACTATTATGATTGTTAAAAAAAAAAAAAAAAAAAAAAAAGTGGATTTGCACCATAATGTGTCTTTTGTTCCCCTCTCTTCTATAGGTTGCCCAGGAATGTGGGACAATATTACATGCTGGAAACCTGCAAGTGTGGGTGAAATTGTCTTTGTCAAGTGTCCTGCATTGTTCAGATTTATCATCTCTGAAGATGGTAAAGTATTTTCTCCATGTTCTTTGCTTCTGCGTGGCCAGCATGACTATAAAATCTGACTTAACTGCTCAATTTAAAGGGAAAACAAAAACTCTTCAGTGGCCTAGGGTTGGTTGAGTTTCAATTCAAAAGCATGCAGTAGAAAAATGGGATATGTGTGTGTAGATGTGTGTGCATGTTTTGGGATCTGGGGGAGAGATGTGTGGAAAAAAATCTTCACAGATTATATATCAATAAAATATCACCAGGTCTAATTGTTACAGGGGATGTTCTGCCCTTGGGTCTCCACAGAGATCAAAGAGACCTGACACCGTGTGAAGGTCTTGGACAACTAGTCATCTCAATTCAAATTTATTTTAGAAAATAACTAGAACTCAGACCTGGGTTCTGCTCATGCTTAAGGAGAACACAGGCTTGAAATGATTAATGCAAGGAGCTCCCCTCTTGGAGGCCCAGTGAAAGTTCAGTGAGAATTAAAAATTCCTGAAGAGATGCAGAAGTTCCATCATGTCTTTTTGTGGTCTGTAGAAATAAGACGTCAGCATCCTACTGCCCCTTGCAACTGGCACCAGCAACCAAGCAAGCAAACAAAAGTAAATAAAAGATTGGAAACTTGCCCAGGTTGCAATGTGGTGAAATGAAATATTTCTGCTTCCAGCATGCATTGCTTCCTGTCAGAGTTGTCCCTCATCTTGCAGAATATACTGCTTATGGCCAGCCAGGCTGGTTCCTTTTTCTCTTTTCTCTCTTTTCCCAACTACTTTAGGCTTGAACCAAAAGCCCCATGAACTCATGCTTGATAACCAAACCCTATCAGACACTTGGCTTCAACCCATACACAAGCCAGCCCCTGCTGCCCAACTAGGTGCTATTAATATGAGAACCTATGTTATTAGTAGCAATAGTATTTACTTATTATTAATATTATTTAGTGTATTTTAATGGTGAGTGAGTCTGTTCAAGCTACTGTTTGTGTGATACCAAAACCCCCTTTTCTTTTCTTATATATGTATATCTTATCTTTTCTATATATATAAGTATATATATATTCACATATATATATATATATATATTAACTGTGAAATACTTGAAAATTTGCTGAGTAAAAATGAGAGGGTATGGAAAGGAGGAAACACCTATTAAGATGTTCACAGCAGGTTTATAGATTTATTAGATGATCTCTTGAAATTTCTTTATTTTTTTCATGATGCAATGAAATGAGCTTCCCAGGTGAATGACTGAGGGTGGCAAAGTCCTCCTATCAGAGTTAGCTAACAACAAGCCTTTGTTGGTAATTAACAGTTTTTTTCCATCTCCCCCCAGCACCCATCTAGCCTAGCATGGATCACTTAATTAGCACCTTCCATTGAAGTAAAGGTTCACCATTTTCTCTCTGGGATCCTTCTTCCCAAAGATTATTTTGCCAATGAATTATTCATATCTAATGTTGAGTACAAAATTCACCTTCTCAGTGTTGCTACATGCAGAACATGATTTTGGGGAGACAGTTAATGTTTCATACACAGCTCCAGGACTGAAGAAATCCCCACCTTTAAATACAACCATTTGAACTCATCTAGACACAGAAGAAAATGTCAATACTCTTGTGAAATGGAGAGGAATTTAGGAGTGATCACCACGTCACTAAAAATACCCATATGAAATTCAAATGCCTTCTCTAGATTAGTTCACTGGACTCCATCTTTAATTAATGGAAAGAAAATAACGGAAAAAGACCAACAGAAGACAATGTATGTCATTTCAAGAAACATGAGGTAAATCACCCTTTAGAGATATCTCATTATCCAGCAAGTACTAAAGACAACTCACATAAACAAGGCACCTAATTTTTGAAGGGAGAAAGATAAGTCCCTCTTTAAATTATAAGATAGAAAAATAAAGTTATTACTATAATATTATGTGCTTCAATTATTAGCAAAGATAATTAAACATAATCTTTACTGCTGCAATATTGGTCCAGTATTGATTCAGTGGGTACAATGACATTTACTGAACCGTCATAGTCAACCATAAGAGAAAAAAAATAACACACAAGTATTCATGAGGTTTTGTATCTAGCATGGGAAAGGAAATATTCTTCCATCTTTCAGGGTTGTTTTTTTGTTTGTTTTTTCACTTCTTCATAATTTTGTCATCAATTTTTGTCATTCAACCTGACTGTCAAACCAGTTCTGGTCATCCTTTGAGCAGGATACACATTCAGCCAAAAGTTTTTGCAATCCAGTTATCAGTGATGTTTGCAGCCTGCAGACAAAATACATTTATGTTGTTTATTGTGCATCAACAGATGGCTGATCTGCTGTTATCTTCTGATAAAACTGCAGGAGGCCTGCTGCTCAAGGCAGTACCTCTCCAAATTTCTGTTAGGACCCCTCCTTTCTGGTGGCTTTTAATCTGCTTCCCCCCCATATCCTCAAGATAAGCATGGTAACATAGGCAGAAATTTTCAATTTTTCTCTCCCTCTCTGTCTCTCTCTCTTTTTTTTTTTTTTTTTTTTTAAATGCAATGCTCAGATATTACTAGTTTGATTGTATGGAGAGTGATGCCATGTGCATCTACAGTCTAGGAAATCTTAGACAATCTCTGACAATCTGTCAACAAACCTCTGCAGCAGACCTTTTCACTGCTCTCTTTTATTTCAAGGAATATCTCAAATGCTTCTCATTTTATCCCCCACAAAAATAGTGCCTTCTCACTTTTATTGATGAAATTTCTTTTCTATGGTGCCCTCGTTTCTGAAGTAATTATGGCACTCTCAACGCTTCTGAGAAACCATCTAGTCTGTCTCCCTCCTCAAAGTCAGGGCCAGCGCAGTGTTATTTATTCCATTATTCCATCACATAACTAACCTTTTAAATGGAAAATCTTCTCCTATATATATATAAAACATATATATTTTTTTGAAAAGTAATATACATTTTAGAAAAATAAAAATATTTCTTTATATAAAAATGAAATGCTCTACCATAACAAAAAACTGTAAATTAAACGTCTGAAATAATATTTTTAAATATTTGCCTAGGATTTACAGCCCGGTTTGTATATTGTACTTCACATTTGGCCTCTAACAGGGTGATAGTATGACCCTAAGGGAAGAGTAGTCAGTCCAGTGTAAATATATGTCCTTCTTTCTTTATCTCCTTAAGGGACCACTAATAAAAGTGACAGCTGTTACCGCTTGTAGTGGTGGGTTTGAGGGGGTTTTGGACATCTGTTCAGTAGGAACAAAACCGAGATTCATAATTCATTATATAAACAAATAAACATTTAATCTGGAGTAGTTTGAAACCTCTGCAGGCCTGACTGGATTTGCACTAGTGACCCCAAGGTGGAAATATCTACATCCGTAATCACTCTCTTGGGTGAATCAGCATAGGTTTTCAGTATCATTACTGCTAATTTTAATTAACCAAGTATATTTGCTTCAAGGAGGGTTTAATGAAAAAAGTCACATTTTATGAAGGTTCCTTAAATAAAGGATTATTAGATAACTAAAATGTTTCTAAGACATGGCTAATCACATTTTATAGATTGTTATAGTATTCTCTGGCTGCTCCTGTGTTTCTAGATTATGTAAGTAAGCTAGGCACTGCCAATAAAATCTATTAATAGCATACTCATTCTTAATACAACAACATTTTTATATGACCAAAAATATTTTTTTTACATTTTTACAAACAGTAGCAATAACTTTAATTTATACATTAAAAATATTTGTCTTATGAAGCCCCAAAGCACCTGTAGTTACAGTTGCTTGGATGACAGCAGGGAAACCATATGGGGAAATATTAATTTTAAAGAGTGGGAGGAATTTAATTCATTTGGTTTTGGATATCAGAAGTTATTTGTGTATGTCTGAACAGGTCATATGGATTTCTGGTTCAATGAATGGAAAGCAATAGGTACTTGTAGATGTTTCCTCTGACTTATCTCAAATGCTAATCTTGAGATGAATGAAGCCACTGGAGAAGTCTTGTTTGTTTGATGAATTTCAGAAAGGAATTTGGCTGTCTTGACTTGGATATCTGATTTCCACATGCAGTAAAAAGAAAAAGAAATTGAGTCTAAAAATAAAAATTAACTAATCTAATTCCATCATCCATAGAGATGCTTTGTTGAAAAATGATTCAGAGGATCTAGTTAAAAATACCATCTCTTGCTGTTCAGAATTTGAAAATATACTCTGCTCTCACCTTCATTTTAATTGGACTGAGCAGTAACATTTGAACTGCTGTTAACATCATACAGAAATCCTAATGTTAAAATCTTTTACAAATCTCATGCTATATAGTTGGTGACCCTTCCTTGTAAAATTTTATTTTACCTCTCTGCTCCCCTAAAATCATCAGAATTTTTCATTTCATTTCAGATGCAGATTGTGAACAAAAATATCATTCTCAAAATCTCTCCACCTGAAAAAGGCACACTGGCTCCTCAGTCTTTTTTAAGCTAGTAGGTTAAGGATTTACAGTGGGTTTTGTTCTGGAGGATTCCTAAATGTTGATGTTTGGTTGGTTTGTTTGTTATCTTTTTCATCTTCCAAATTCCCTTCTTCTATCAATTCACAATTTTATTTTCACTGCAAGACATAATTTCCATGATACTGCTTTTGTAAATTATGTTTTCTCCAGTGCCTTCCAAGTACCGCCTCCAGAGACAACCCCTCTAGCACAGAGGAAATTTAAAGTATTCAAAGTTATCTTTGCATTGAAAGGAAAAACAAAAACAAACAAAAACCAACAACAACAAAAACCATGTTAATCTGTGAAGTTGCATTTCAATGACATAGCAAAACTTACATATGTCCCCAGCAGAGTTATCTGCACTCCTGGATATAAAATGTTATGTTTTCTTCTTTTTTTTTTTTTTTTTAAATATTTTATTTTGGGGGGCAGTGGTGATATGTCTAGCAGAGGAAATCTACAGATGCCAAGGCTTTTCTTTCTTTGCCCTGCACAGCTGAGATACTCTGTAGTAATAAAACCTATAAAGCCAAATTACTCAAAGGGACCATTGAAAGAAACCCAGTAACCAGATCAGAAATGAGCATATTTTTAGATATTTGATTTGCAGTAAAAACTAATACAAATGATAATAAGCAGTTTCTGAGCATTGCCATATGCTCCGCATTGAGAAACTGTCTCCTTTCACAAATCCAAATAATAAATATGATTAGCTCTTACTGCATCTTCCAGCTATTCAGAATGTTTATCCAGTACTCAGTCTAGGACAATGCCTGCTGCACCCTAAAAAAAAAAAGCATGACTGCAAAGCATAGTTTACTATGTAAAACAGAGAAAATGTACCTAATTTTTACTAAATGCATAAAACATATACCATGTTGGTAGCAGGATTAAGGGGTCTAATTAAAATTCAGTGGAATAAAGAATGCATCACAATGTTGCAGATTTTAAGGGAGAATGATATTCCATCCTCACGTTTTTGAACCAAAATATTTGTTTGGCTTGCTGCTGCTCTAATAGTCATGTCTTCAGTGCTAGCCACCAATATTTATTGTCCCTGAGAACAAGGATTGGAAATCCTTGTCTATTGAAAATCAGTCTATTACTGATCTCATTAAAAACACTGAGAGTCACTCAAGTACTTTTGGCAGGAACACCAAGCCTCATATATTCTGCACTAGGGATGTAATGTTGGATTTAAGAATTCAGGGTTAACTGAACTTGGTAAATCATCCTTGTCTTTTTTCTCCTGTTTGAGTTTGCATGTTACCCCTAATCAAACAAAACTGGATGATAAGACACAGATTAATGAGAGAGGAATTGATATTACACTTGCACATGTGGAAAGCCCTGTGTCACTTCTGGGGAAATAGTCCTGGCAGTAAAGCCTTTAATTGCTGACTGCATATTACTGTGAAAATGGTATTTAACTCCCAAACCAGGTGAAAGCAAATGAAGATTCATTGTCTTCTCAAGGTGAAAGCTGTTCTGAATATTTTTAAGTTAGTTGCTATTAGTTTGGCCTATTTTATTTTATTTTATTTTATCTTATTTTATTTTATTTTATTTTATTTTTTCATATATAAACACAAAGAAAAGCTGATTCTTAAAGATCAAAGGCCTTCTAACAAATAAAATGTATCTGGAAAGATTGTGCACTTATTTTCCACTGAAATGGAGGATTTTTTTATTTTTTTTTTCCTTACTAACTAAAATTAAGGTCAGCGTTGCAGCAGCCTGAAATTGGAAATTGCATTTGCCTGTCAAATAGGCAAGGCAAAAGTTCAATGCAAAGATCTAGATTTTCTGTTCAAATACATCTCACCCCTGGTGGGTCTTTCAGGATCCTGCATGAAAAACAGGAGAAAAATAGACTGGAAGCAGGGAGCGTTCTCTGAAAAACAGACATAGACCATCCCATAGTGTTTCCATTTCGGGAATAATAATAAACCATCAGAGCTTAATTAGTCTTTGAAGAGTCCAGGACTCTGTGTATGCCTTAGTTTCATACTTCACTTTATTTGAGATCCTGTGTAACAGTCAGAAGGAAGTTCAATGCAAAGGTAGCTGTTTATTTATGTATATACATACATATGTATAAACCTATATATTTAAGATAGATAGGTAAATAGTTAGGTACTAGCTAATGCCTTTGGACAGCTTTCAAAGCCGTCTGCAGATTGTACATATGTTATTGTTGCTTAGTGTTCAGAAAGTCCTAGATAGTATTTACTAGATAGCAAATCCTTTCCTACTTGTTTTCATCCCTAGGCTTTCCACAGGCATTAAAGCCATGGAATTACTTCAGTTTTTACAAAGCAAGGAGGACAAGCTATAATAAAACATGCCTCCTCTGCCACAGCATCACAGTCTATGTGCGATGCAAACGGAAATTAGAGGACGATATAGCCACTGAAGAATAATGGCCATATCTACATTTCCAATCATCTAGTTAAAGCTTCATGGATACCTTTTTTTTTTTTTTTTTTTTTTTTTAAAAGAAAAATGACATTTTTGTCCTTTCCCAACAAATTATGGGGACAAAGGATTCTGTGTCCCCGATACTCAAACACTGAACATGACCAAGAGCAACAAGTGCTCTGAATTCTTCTGATCAATTCAGTTAAGTATCAAGTCCTTGGTCCAGTACAAGATGACATCCTGTGGTTACCAGGGAAAATCTGTAGTGCTACTCAAGGCCTTTGGCAATGTGATCAGAAAGCTAATTGGCCTTGGAGAATTCAAAAACTATGCTCTTCTGGAATGTATCCAAGGATGGAACATGCTGAGAGCTGCTAAGAAGTCTGGAGAACACTTGGACTTGCAAAAGATAATTAATACATTGAGTATCACTGTAGGTGCAACATGGACAGCTGCCTCAGCTTTTACCAGAGCCTCTGCTCTGTTGTTGTTTCTCCCCTTGACTCAAATAATTGAGAAAGGAATTCCAGTTGATTGCAATATTTTAGGTGTGGTGGGCACACATTCACTCTTGCCTTTAAGCAAGTGTTCTAATATGATTTCTTCTCTGGGACTTAATTCACAACTGATAATATACGTTGGACAATATTTCTTATTTTTTGGTTTCTTGCTTGAAAAACACCTGTTTTTCCCTGAGATATGACCCCTGCCCTTCTCTGAGCTAGGAGCCTCTTTGATAGTATTTGTGCAGATCCTGCACTCTGATGGGTACTCCTGTGACAGGCAGCTTCATAGGAAGGATACACATAATGTTTAAATGATGCCTTGCGGTTGCCATGGTGACCTCAGTCCACCGACAGTTTCATAGCCTTTGATAAGGAAGAGGAAGAAAAGAAGAAAGTCATAATGTCCCTTACGTGCTATTGATTACATCTGTACAGCAGTCCTGCCTCAACCAGACCTATGTACAACAGCCTTTATGTTCTCCATATGTGACCTCATTGGGATTCTCCCACAATCTCCAGATGTGATTCACTGGGTCTTCATGCCTCTGTGTCATGAAACCATGTGCCCTAAAATGTGTATGGGGTACAGGACACAAGAGCTTGTATATCATCAGTTCCATCACTGTCTTTACTGCAATGTTTTGCACAAGGCAGTGGTTAACAAAGATACAGAAGGTGTCTACTCTTAATTTTCCTCTGTGTCAGTTTTCATGTTTGCTAAAAGCGGTGAACAATACCACTTCATTCTTCAGTGAATTAAGCCCTGTGTTCTCAAACTACTTTGACCAGAAAAATGGCAATATGCAGTTAATACCAAGTGAACTAATGACTCCCAACCTGTAGTTTAAAGTATTGGCTATGGGGCATGAGGCTAGAGAGACTACAACCCCCAGAAATACTGGAGGAAAGCACTTAGCATATGGAAAGGTGTGGGATCCCATAAGTCCACTTACTCCAAAACCTTGCCTGGCAGCCACTTCCTACAGATTCTGCTAATGAGATTGTTAAGACCTAGGAGCTGAATCACTTCCCCACCCCCCCCCCCCAAAAAAAAAAAAAAATAAAGGTGATCTGACAGTGTTTGTGCCCACATATAGGAGTCGGCAGAGGGCACCAGACACAGCAAGCAGAGCGTGCGAGCGGTAGGAGTGCGGGGAGTTCAGAACGTCCCAGAAAGCTGCTAAGTAGACTGCTGTTCCCGACTGCGGCTTTGGCAGCCGGCTGAACAGATTGCTGGTGCATGAGAGCAGCATGCAGCAATGGGGAAGGGAGCAAAAAGGCACCGTGTGGTGGTGGATGCTGCGGAGTCGGGCGTGAGAGCTGGTTGATTTATTTCATGTTTATGTTTTTGATGTTAAGCTTCTAATCAATGCTATAGAAAACAGGGAAAAATTGGATTCCTGCCTAACCAGCTTGTCATTCACATAGCTGGACAGCACAATAACAAGTGATTTTAGGAAATGTTTTTCATAACCTATCCCTCCAACAAATAATTCTTAGATGGGAACAATAGAGATAAGGTAAAAGTGTGGGCAAGCCATTTTAGGACAGAACAGTTTTGAAGCCTTTCATTCCCCTCTATACACGAATAATGGACAAAGGCTGGAACAAAAGGGTTAAATGCAAGTTGTGCTCAGATAAACAAATCAATGTGAGATAAAGCAGTTGCCATGCCAGCTGACACCAAAAGCAGCCAGCACAGAGTTGGCACGTAGGAGACGATCTAAAAGGCTGCACAGAGTGCCGAGGCTCATCATACACAGGCTGTTTCTTGGCTTTAGCTTTGCCAGTCCTGCTCACTTTAAAGCAGAAGCAACAATTGCTTGCATTAAATTTCTCATACTATGGAATATAGTAATGAGGTATTTGTTCTTTTTAGGCTCAGCAAATAAAAACTGAGAAAGAAATGTAATACACATGCAAGAAATGCTCATGAAAGAATTGGGTCTTTGCTACTAACTCTTTCTAGATCCATCCCTTGGCAAAGTCATTTGAATTTAATTTTATTTTCACCTCTTCATGTAGAAAATAGAAATACGCAATATTTTCTCTGTGATTTCTCTGTTCAGTCTTTGGAAATGAAAGTTCATCTGTCTGGTAAATCTTCTTTAAAGCCTCTAAGTAGTACTGCAAATAACACCTAATTAATAATGACAGTTAAAGTACTAATGGAAGATTTGCTTTACTTCTCAAATGACACTTTCCTATTCAAGCTGGTCAAATAGTGAATAACACTATCTGTCAATACACTGGACAAACCATCCTTTGTCAAGGATAACATTAGCTTCCTCAGGAGTTTATTGACTAATGCAGACATTATTGATTCAAAAATGGTGTGCTAAGATATTGTTGAATAGCTGCTGTTGGCACCATCTTTCTGTAGTTTGGGCTGTGCTGTTATTTAACTATACGTGAGGAGCACTGATGTAAATCATTAATATAACCCTTAAGTTAAAATATTGATATCTAGGTTTCCAGTCAAAATGCAGGTAAAAAGGTGCTTTATTTATTCTCCAGTTCTGTGGGAATAATGTACATCTAGCCTGTTTTATAATCACCTCAGTGGGCTTTCTTTGCTTCATCACTCAAGCCTAATGCACCAGTTTCTTATTGTCTGTGTCCCAAGAACAAAGCAACAAGAGGATGCGTGTGAATGCCAACACAGCAAGGTGCCTGCAGTTTTCCCCATTACATTGCTGACACCAGAGCAAATTTGCTGAGGTGTCTCTAGAGTCAGAATGGAACAAACAAATAAACAAATGACAACCCAAAATTAAAACAAAAACAAACACACACGCACACACACACACACAAAAAAAAAAAAAAAAACAACAGGCAGCATTGAAGAATTAAAGGAGCTGCTCTATGTACAGATTTCCATACAACCCCAGACTACCAAGCTCAAATGCAATTTAATGTCCCCATGTATGTAGACACCTTAAATGTTAAGCATGGAAATAGTCCAAATAGACTCCATCACGCTCTCATACCTGTGAGTAACCATACCCATTGGCACAGTTATTTGTCACATGAACAGACATATTCTGGTGCTGGATACATAAATATTCAGTGTCAGAAAGAAATGCAGCAGTAGCTCATAGGAATTTAAAACCCCATGGCAGATGTATGTTCCCTCACTGTGGTTTTATAAATGTATCTGTGTATTTCCTGCAGTGCTTAGTGACACAGTTTAATGGACTTGGCAGTGCTAGGTTAAAGGTTAGACCAGATGATCTTAGAGGTCTTTTCCAACCTAAACAATTCTGTGATTGTATGATTGTATATACACAATTTTATATGTCTATGTTATCTTAACACTCATTAGGTAAACTTTGACTTTCCATTATAATTCAGGCCATAATGTTCAGTGTAAATCTAATTGACTTTCCAGTAGCTTAACTTATTAGTGAGAATTAGTTTGATGGATCAAGCCTTAAAAGCCTGTATAGTAAAAGGTTGTACTGGAACGTTCTTCAGTACATTAGCAAGGACTCAGCTGTAGACAAATATGTTAATAAAAGGCAATCTTGCTCCTACAGCAATCAGAAAATGAACACTGTTGAAAATGTGAATCCCTTCATAATGTCCAAGCACAGCTAAAGTGCAAAAACAATCTGGCTATTAAAAAAAATATAAATAATGATTAATATAAAAAGCCTCTTCATTTTGCAAAGCTACATTAATATAATGTTCATACTGATGTCATGAAATTCAAAATGATCTAAAATAGGATATTTTAACATCACTGTATCCAACTACCTCCCATTTTAAGAGTGAAATAACAGCAGATTTTATTTCCTTCTTTCTAGATTACAGGAGGAAAAAAGCTACATTAAAAACATCATTTACATTTCAAAAAATGTTTTGTGTATGTGTTTTATTATTGTTATTATTATTATTATCTATCAGTGTAACATGCCAAGATGCCAGGAATACCATGTTTCAATCTACTTAAGAGTGCCTTGGTCTTCCTCCAACAAAAATTCTGTAGTTTGTAATATTGCATTTTAGGGTTTAAGCCACACTACAAATGGTAACTAAAACCAGACTTTTGTGAGTCAAAGAGCTTGGAGTTTTTTGCAGCTTTTTCTTACTCTTCTACTATAGGTCATTGTATGATACAAAATTTTAAGTGAGATGACCTCCTATAAAGAACCTTTATGACCTATTGACTTGAGTGGCATTAGGAGATGGACTTTATAAGACAGCGATACACAAACTGTGGCTATTTCCTCTTTCATCTTTTGATGAGGCAAAATTTCCCACAGGTTATACTAAAGCTGATAATCTAAATTCATATCTTAGCAACATAGGCATCTATATCTGAGCTGATCACTGTTAATAAACCTGTTTTTTGGTAGGCTCAGGAGGGCCGCAGGTCTGTCCAAAATATTCTGCAGAGGCATCCTTGTTATTCTGCCAAGAATCTGGAGCAGAGCTTGTGCAACATCTGGCGCTTTAGTCTGATGCAACAGGTTGAATGATCTCCACTGGAAAATGTTTAGAATACTGGTGATTTATCTTCAGTATAAGTAGACCTATGTAGAACTTGAAACATCCAAGAAATCTCATACGTGGAATCTGGAAAGTGGTCAGAATTGGGCAGAGAAGCCAAAAGACTGAGGGTGTTCTTATCATGGCATTGAGGATTAACCCTTCAGAGTAACTAGCTAGTTGAATGTGTAGGTTAGGGTACTGAAAGAACTGGCGGAGGAGCTGGCCGAGCCGCTTTCCATCATTTATCGGCAGTCCTGGCTATCGGGGGAGGTCCCAGTTGACTGGCGGCTAGCCAATGTGACGCCCATCTACAAGAAGGGCCGGAGGGCAGACCCGGGGAACTATAGGCCTGTCAGTTTGACCTCAGTGCCAGGAAAGCTCATGGAGCAGATTATCTTGAGGGTCATCACGCGGCACTTGCAGGGCAAGCAGGCGATCAGGCCCAGTCAGCATGGGTTTATGAAAGGCAGGTCCTGCTTGACAAACCTGATTGCCTTCTATGACAAAGTGATGCGCTTGGTGGATGAGGGAAAGGCTGTGGATGTGGTTTACCTTGACCTCAGTAAGGCTTTTGACACCGTTTCCCACAACATTCTCCTCAAAAAACTGGCTGCTCGGGGCTTGGACTGGCGTACGCTTCGCTGGGTTAGAAACTGGCTGGATAGCCGGGCCCAGAGAGTTGTGGTGAATGGAGTCAAATCTGGTTGGAGGCTGGTCACTAGTGGTGTCCCTCAGGGCTCGGTACTGGGGCCGGTCCTCTTTAATATCTTTATCGATGATCTGGATGAGGGCGTCCAGTGCACCCTCAGTAAGTTTGCAGATGACACCAAGCTAAGTGCGTGTGTCGATCTGCTCGAGGGCAGGAAGGCTCTGCAGGAGGATCTGGATAGGCTGGAGCGATGGGCTGAGGTCAACTGTATGAAGTTCAACAAGGCCAAGTGCTGGGTCCTGCACCTGGGGCGCAACAACCCCAAGCAGAGCTACAGGCTGGGAGATGAGTGGTTGGAAAGCCACCTGGCAGAGAAGGACCTGGGAGTATTGGTTGATAGTCGGCTGAATATGAGCCAGCAGTGTGCTCAGGTGGCCAAGAAGGCCAACAGCATCCTGGCCTGTATAAGAAACAGTGTGGCCAGCAGGTCTAGGGAAGTGATTGTGCCCCTGTACTCGGCTCTGGTGAGGCCGCACCTTGAGTACTGTGTTCAGTTTTGGGCCCCTCGCTACAGGAAGGACATGGACGTGCTCGAGCGAGTCCAGAGAAGGGCGACCAAGCTGGTGAGGGGTCTGGAGAACAAGTCTTACGAGGAGCGGCTGAGGGAGCTGGGCTTGTTCAGCCTGGAGAAGAGGAGGCTCAGGGGCGACCTTATCGCTCTCTACAGTTACCTTAAAGGAGGCTGTAGTGAGGTGGGGATTGGTCTGTTCTCCCACGTGCCTGGTGACAGGACGAGGGGGAATGGGCGAAAGTTGCGACAGGGGAGTTTTAGGTTGGATGTTAGGAAGTACTTCTTTACCGAAAGGGTTATTAAGCATTGGAACAGGCTGCCCAGGGAGGTGGTGGAGTCACCATCCCTGGAGGTCTTTAAAAGACGTTTAGATGTAGAGCTTAGCGATATGGTTTAGTGGAGTACTTAGTGTTAGGTCGGAGGTTGGACTCGATGATCTTGAGGTCTCTTCCAACCTAGAAATCTGTGTCTGTGTCTGTTTGTTGAAGATTGATGCTGAATACATCCGTTCAAAGACACAGTACAGCCTACCTGAAAGGGAGGATGCCAAAAAAGAGTGATGGTTCTTTCGCAAATGTTTCAGCTTAGTTTCCTAGACTTCCATCATCATCTTCAAACTAAACCATTTTATTTCCAGTTTGAAGATCAAAAAGTACATCTGACTAAAAGGATGGAGAGAAATCAATGAATTTCAAATTACTACATGATAAGAGTTTTGAAAAAGCATAAAATCTAAAATACACTTTAGGCTGTACTGAAAAAACACCCTTTACTAGTTTGTTTCCTTAGATGCTGTTTTCTCCTCTTCCCGTAGGATCAAAACCAATCTCTGTGTAGAACTTAACTTTTTAATACAAAACCTTACACAAATAGATGAAGAGTTTTTTCAATCCCTAGTTAAGAGATGACTGCATGTCCAGGGTTAAAGAACGACCTGAAGCCTTGCAGCTGTTCCAGGGAATACAGAGCTAAGCTAGTTTATACATTTAACCTGATGGGACAGTCATTGAAACCTTGGCAAGGTTTTTTCTCTGGTCCTATTTGATCAGTGGGCCGGTGGCAAAGCTACTGCAAACGCTCCTCCATGTCTCACTGCATGTGATGCAGCAGCACCACGCAGTGGCTTAAGGCAGCTCCTCTGTATGCATCCTCCAACATCCATCCCCAGCCAAAATCCACTGAAAATTCAGGAAAGTCTCATTTCAGTGTAGTTGGGGTTAAGTAAACAGCAGGCTGAGCGGGAGGTTTGTTTGAGATAATTCAAGCTTTTTATGACTGAAAAAAAGAAAGAAAAAGGAAGTTTTTAATGCAAACCCAAACTTTCCTGTTCTAATGTTTGTATTTCTAATAAGCAAATCAGCATGAATTTTGGCACAATATCTTGGAAATGTGTGGCCTCTTCTTATTTCAGCCCATTAAAATAAATTAAAATAAATTATGATTATGATGATAATAATAATAATAACAATAATAATCCCTTCTCTCTTTCTCATATCCTTCCTAGAGTTCATTGAAACTCCATGATAAACAAAGAGTTAACAGCACATTGCAATAGACCATCATCTGAAAAATGCTTTCCAGCTATAAACTATATTACCAGCTATATTACTTAACTTGAAAATAATAATAATAATAATTCTCTTGCAGTTCCTCCATGAGCTTTCCTACTTCTATTCGTTTTATGGAAAACAAACTATTATCAAGATCAAAGTAATTATTTTTATTCTTCTAATTTCAGGTTGGGAAGTAGATAACTTGGGGCAAGCTCACGCAGGTAAGAACCAGTTATGCTGACTACCTCCCGCATCGTTCTTTTCTCAAAAATTGTCTGTAACACAAATGATAATCTCAGATTACTTAAAAGTTATTTTGTATATCAATTATTATGATAATGAATGCATATAACAGTCAGACAAAAACTGAAAATAAAAAATATGATCTGTTTCTAGAATTCAGTGTGGTCTATCCTAGAAACAGAAACTTAAATTGTCTTCCTTAAAGCCAATTAATTTTCATTGTTTGCAATTGATGGATGGAAATCATTTTTCATGAATTTTTTAAAGGCTGTCCTTACTTAAATATCTGTAGATTTCTAAAGATTTCTAAAGATACAATGCTTAGATTTTATATTTTTAAAGTAAAATTGGTCCTAGTTTGATGGTATTCCTTTTTAGCTATTTGTTTGCTGCTTGCAGTAGCAATTTTTTAATTTTATTGCTTCAACCTTGATTTAAACTTACAAAGAAAAGACAGAATCAAGAATTTATTGCCTTTGGGCCTGATCCAAACAAATAAAAATCAATTTGACTCTATTCACTGACTTCCACTGAGACCAGTTTTGGTCCTAATAGAAAATGCAATCAAAACAATTTCATACCAGATTTCTACTTTTATAGGTGATTATGACCTGCTGGAAAGCACAGCCCAGTCTCCCCTAGGTAAGAAACAGAACCATGGAATTTTTCTCTCTCTCTCTTTTTTTTTTTTTTTTATTTTAACTCTCTTAAAAAGGAAGCTACAACTTTTTCTCCTGCCACTTAGGTATTATTTTCTAATCAGTTCTAATTATGGTGACACAATTTCTGGTGCCTTAAATTTTAAGTGTTATGAAAATTTATTCAACCAGTCTTGCGTCTTGCAATCTAGCAAGTAGATTGTTAAAATTATATCTACCTGCTTAACAGTAATTACTAAACAGCATTAAGGAAGCTCAAAACCATGATTCAGTGGTTATTTTCTATGAAAAACTGGGGATGAACATGAAGGAGTAATTGACCAAAATTTGCCAACTAATGCAATGTTCTTAAATGAATGTTGTGATTAAATTGATATATTCTGCTGTATGGGTGACAAACAGATTCTTTAAGAATAAAGTCACTGTTAGTGTTATGAGCTACTTGACTAAATTACTCTAAGAATATGAAGCTTCATAACCTCGGCAAAGGAAATAAACAACAACAACAAAAACTTTGACATTTCCATCAATTCTCACCATAGTTTAAATCCCCAAAAAAGTAATGCTTTGAAAAATGAAAATTCTTTTTTTATGCTTTTTTTATAACTGCAGTCAGCAACATAGCTCTAAGTTTTCAACCAGGTCACTGAGTTCTGACAAAAGTAATGGTACTTGAAAAGAGCAATGAGGGGGCCATCCCACCTGAGGCACACTTGGTAACAAAGAGAGTGTTAAGAGATACTTTCCTCTTCTACATCACACTCTTGATTCCCAAGGCAGTTTTAAGTCTTTTAATTGTGCCAGAGAAAGATGCTTAGGATCTAGTCTAGGAATCCTAATCTTAGGATCTAGAAAGAGGTTTTCTCTGAGCCAGTTTTGAGCCTCCTTGCAAACACGTGTTTTAAATCAAGGTCATAAGCTTTGATTGGCACAGATAATAAGCAAAGGAAAGTGAGAAGATCTGAAACAGGTTTGTTCTCAGGGAAATTACCAAGTGAAGCCACAATGGGCAACAGAAGAACATATTGCTGTCAAGACAACAACAAGGAAGAGATTCCCACTGAACCATTCCTTTGTTTTCCTACAGACATTTCTTAAAGGGTCACTGTCAGAGCAGAGCCTAGGCTTGAAGATATATGTGTGGGATATGTGCTATGTGACTGTAGGGGAGCATCCAGCTGCCTCACCAGAGACCTATGGTGATTATTGTAGATACCCCACAGTATTCTGCCTGGCTTCCAGCAGCTGTTCCAAATAATAAAAATTAATACATAATTAAAAAGTTATTAACACCATGTTTTCTTGACAGTCCAATGCAGATGCCTCAAATATAGATCACCTCAAATAGCAAAATATGCCTATATTTAAGCACAGGACTTACATTTTATTCTGAAATGCAAATGCCTATGTCAAGGATGTATTCCCAACATGCCTTTCAGAGTCAATGGAGAGGTATGGACATTTAGCTGACCCCTGTTTTTTGTATCTACTTTGGAATGAGTCCTTGATGCCCTGGAGACACTGACTATACTTGTTAGATCTCTATTGCTCCTTGGTGACCAGTTGTAGAAGTAGGTGCCTAGTGTAGAACTGTGTTATTAAAGATATCATTACAGATTAAAGGTGCCATTAAAGCTTTCTGTGTGTACTCAGACAAATAGTACTCTCAATGGTACCATGGAGTTTTCTTTGGTCATGTACCAAGGGGATGGAGGGTACGTTCTGGGGTTTGCTTCAATAGTGTCACATTCTCAATTGTTCGTGGTATGCTTGACATAGGGGACATCAGCAGAAATTGCACTGAAGATGGTTGGTCTGAACCTTTTCCTCATTATTATGATGCCTGCGGCTTTGATGAAAATGAAACGGAGTCTGACAACCAGGTGGAAATTAATCTTATAATTAAAAACAAATAGGCAGAGGAGGGAGGGTGGAGCTAGCTGCTTTTTGTCCAGCTTCTGGTCATGTTCTGATCTGATGGTAATTATAATGAAACAATCACAAAGTTATGGGCATTAATACATGAGACTGAAATCCTTCTTAGCTCAGTGGTGTTTATTTCCAGAATGCGAATGTTTACTGTTGATGCAGCTTGTAACTTTAGGAAGCACAAGTTAGTCCCCATTTCATTCCCTATTGAGTAAAGTCTCCTTTAGCCAACTAGTTTTTTCTACCGGTACATGCAGAGCGGTCACAGAAATATAGACAGCCTCTGCTAGTTCACTGACAAATAAGCTTCACAGTATGCAGACCCAACAGCATGCTAAACGTAAAGCAGTGATCTAATATGTAGCGAGATCTCAGGGGAACCAAGTGGAAAAAACAAGTGGTCTGTTCAAGAAACAAATCTTGCCTGTGGTTCCTCCTGCACATTGACAGGGTAAGGAAGAGGTGACTATAGATGAACCATTTTACCATGTGATATTTTTCTTCCAAGGATTACTACTATCTGTCTGTGAAGGCTCTGTACACGGTTGGATACAGCACTTCTCTTGTTTCCCTCACCACCGCCATGGTTATCCTGTGTCGTTTCAGGTGAGTCAGGAAGTGAGCAGTTTGCTACTCAGTCACTGGAGAAAACAGGCTGGCTCTCATTGGTCCAAAACAACATTTAAGCTTTTATCTCACCAGCTGCAAAATAAGTGGGAGAAAAGCCTTTATTCAAGCTGTTCCCCCAGGTTGGAATCACTTCAGTAGT
The DNA here is from genome assembly GCF_009769625.2 of Cygnus olor. Taxonomy (NCBI): domain Eukaryota; kingdom Metazoa; phylum Chordata; class Aves; order Anseriformes; family Anatidae; genus Cygnus; species Cygnus olor. Next base: position 4,104,370 of record NC_049170.1, on the reverse strand, counting down.
CATATTTCAGTAGACTGCAGATGTAATTGCAGAAACTCTCTGCATTAGACTGAGTCTATTTTATGCTAACTAGCATGTTTTTGCAGGAAAATCCTTCTCTTGGTTGGTTTAGGGTCAGTATTACTTACACTCCTGCCTTTCAGACTTTCAGACACTGTTATTCTTAGTACCAAGGTACCGGGAGGTGCTATTTTCACAAAAAGTTTTTTTCTTTTCTTTTTTTTTCCTCCTATTGTTTTCCGCTCTCTTATTCCTTTCTTTCTAGGAAGCTTCACTGCACTCGAAATTTTATCCACATGAACCTCTTTGTTTCATTCATCCTACGTGCGATATCTGTATTCATTAAAGATGGGGTTCTTTATGCTGAACAAGATGGCAACCACTGTTTCATCTCAACCGTAAGTAAAACGAAAACGAAAGCTTTTTTTTTTTTCTTTTTTTTTTTTTTTTTGGTATTTCGTGCTAGGAAAAAAAAGGTGTGAGGCAGGCAGCAGTCTCTTGGGTATCAGGGGCTGAGGAGATTTGGGGAGAGAAGGTAATTGGTGATATACTTCCCTGCCACTTCACAATAAAAGTGTGAGTGGTATGGTTCCATGATGTCTGCAGTCTTTACTGGTCTGTGCTTTAGGATAAGCTTACAAGTTTGTTTCAGTTTCTGACTTTACTCAGGTTGTTTCTCCCATTCATGGATCTGCATAGTGATAGGTGGGATGAGAATAGAGATAAGCAATGTCCTTCATCTGGGGTCTAGATTTTCTCCAGGGCCTTACTTGCTAAGGATGTTGGGGAGAGTTATGTAAAGAGAGTGAACACTCAGAAACAAGAAAATACCCCTGACAGTCACTCTAAAAAAATAAAAATAAAAAAAATGTGAATATTAGTTACGTGTTTGTCTCTGAAGAGGAGCTGTTCAGAGCATGGTTTCATGGAAAGCAGTCTCTTTCACCAACGTACTTACATGTACTTTACATCTAATATATACACTGTTAATCCTAACTCAGTTCATATTTAAGGGTATTATTTGATCTGACAAATCAGCTCACTTTGTGTAATTATGGCGGAATTATAGTGAGTTCTCCTTTGTCTATCCAGTTATGAGATAAATTCCCTATGAGTCACTTCCACAAGAAAAGTGCACCTGTGTAGTTTCATAGACTTTTCTTCACCATTTAAAATAGCTTCTGCTTTAAATTTTTCTCCTTAAAAGTCTGAAGCCATATTAGATCTGTAGTTTGTTCATGTCACTCTTCCAACAATGGCATCTGTTTCTTTGTTTAAATAAACTTGAAGCATAAAACATCTTGGAATCAGTGATCTAATGGCCTGAGATCAGCTGGCATAAACTGGTAGAGCTTCTACATTAGCACCTCAAGTTTTGTTGGTTTAAACATATTGCTTATCCCACAGGATGGAACACAATTGTGAACCATCAAAATTGTCAAGCTTCCATTGCCCCAGGCAGGAACTCCCAGTTTATACTGTGATTCTGCTGTGATGTGTTAAAAAGTCACTTCAGTAGGATTAACGAGGTCTCACTGGGATGCAGCACTGTTAAGACAAGTGCGTCCTGCTCTCACAGAGTCATGGCAGAGCTCAGTTGCCGCCTAAAGCTTTTAGAATGTTTTTGGTTTTTTTTTGGTTGGTTGGTTGGTTTCCTGTTCTTTTGCCCATTGTTTTTGTTTGTTTGTTTGTTTTGTTTTCCCCAATAAATGGATGAAAGTTTCTGTCATTTTGTACAGTAAATCACTCAGTTTTCTTTACACTTCTGCTCACTTTCATTTTCAGTCCCTGAGTGACAACACCTGCAAATGGCCAGGAAGTACAATTCTCAAGTGCGCGCAGGAGGGTGCATCCTTTCTGAGCCCACTCTCAGGGCTTCCAACAATCATCCTGCCATTTCACATCCTTCCTTAGGTTTCTCAAAGCACAACTGGATTCTTTTCTTGTCTGCACTTAATACTTGGAAGGGGGTTTAAATCTAGCAATTAAGGTCCATTGCTGATGTGAACTCCCACTAATGCAATAGCTTCTCAAGCTGTCTGCAGGCGCTTGTCGGCCACCTCCCACTGATAAAATTGGTTACCTGCCCTTTACAGCTTTGCTCTCTAAGTGGCCCTTCACATTACTCTCATGATTTTAAAACTTCACTATTAAAAGTGTATAATACTAGTCCCAACTGTGTTCCTTTCCACTAACAGATTTGGAGTGGCTGAAAGCATTTTCTCTGTCTGCTAATCTCCAGCAAAACAACATGGATATAACTTTGTTTTTGCTTGATTCTCTGCAGGTGGAATGCAAAGCGGTGATGGTGTTTTTTCACTACTGTGTCATGTCCAACTATTTCTGGCTTTTCATTGAGGGATTGTACCTTTTCACTTTGTTGGTAGAAACCTTTTTCCCAGAGAGGAGATATTTCTACTGGTACACTATTATTGGCTGGGGTACGTGACATTTCTTATGTAAAATGTGTGTCAGTGTGCAGAAGAGCTTTCTTCTCTGTCCTGAAAGGTTCATTGAAGGCACAGGAATGAACCACCTAATAGTTCCATACACAGATTCAAAGTATAGTTTTAATCTTTGTTTAGAAGTGCCTCTGCAGACCACACTGTGTTGTGCTTATGTGATAGACTTGAACTGAAATCTGCAGGGTATCATATCTCTTGCAGAGCTGTAGTCTACAGTTCAAAATTGTCTTCTACAAGATATTATCATAGTACCATGTTATTCAGCATAATCAAGTCTGCAATGTTGAGTCTAGTCCATTCTCTAAGATTTCCTTTGTGCCTTTCTCCCAGCTAGTAAATAAATTGAAAACATGTTCAAAGGTACACACAAATGCTCATTGTACCTGGGTGGGAAATGGAAACTTACAATGTTGGGAAGAAATAAGATTTGTTTCAGAAGGCCAGTTGTAAGATGATAAGCGGTGTAATTATTTTTCATGATGGCCTTCTGGAGCTAAATTAATTCCTGTAACATATTAATTCAAGCTGTACTTTGGTGACATTTTTGTGCAGAAGTCAGAAGGTGGATGCAGAACACCTTAATTTTAAATGTGTGCCCTAAGAAGCTTGAACTAAATATTTGCACTTAAACAACCTTGCTTCTGAAATTACATGGAAAAAACAACCACACACATTCATGCATAAAAACCACATACAACCCACATGCCTTAAACTGTTCTCCCTTAAAAACAAATCCCCAAATAACATGAACTTTGAAGTAATCTGTAGCTTTTTTTACTTTTTTTGCTTTGTTGGTGGTGATTTTTGTTGTTGTTGGGGGGGGTGGGGGGGAGAGAAGGTTGTTTTTTTTTTTTTTTTTTTTTTTTACTCCTGAGGCAGCTGCATATACATAAAATTTTCAGTTCCTGGCAAAGACTGCCTACAATGGGAGCAAAGAGACAGAGAAAAAAGAAGAGAAAATGTGATCAGAAATAGCATATCAGGGCTGGGAAACTATTGAAAAAGGGTGTTCAAAGTTCCCTTTGTACCATCCACAGATCTATAATTACACTATTGATAAAAGATAAGGCTGTTATCATAGAGAACTTGGGGATGAATACATGAAAATGTGATGGTTATAAAAGAAAACATGTAAATCTTTGCAAATCAAACACATATCTGTGGTTGAGCTCCTTTAACTGAGTTTGCACAAATTTCATGTCCGTATGCTCATCTGAATGTGAGAATATTGCGACACAGCATATTAACTGACAGAAGAAGTCAGCATCTGTAAAGAAAGAACTATCCAGATGGGCTTATTTTGTATACTGTAGCCTCAGAATTTTTACTCCTGAGTTGAATACTCTAAATAAGATCTAGCTATTTATGGATGCCACTTCATATTCAAAGTAGTATCAATGCCATCCCATCCATTAATAATAATAATAGGATCTCAAAATGTGGGATTTTGGGATGTGATTTTTTTTTTTTTTTTTTTGAAGTGCAATATTTTCTCAGTTCCTGCTTATTTCAACTTGGATAATGGTTCCCCAGGCACAGTAAGAGTGATTGGCACTTTGTGAGAATAGAAGCTCTTCCAGACTCTGGATTCAGGTTTTCAAGTCATGTAGGGCAAAAGTGGCCCCCTCAGCTCAGAGCTGATGGGAAGAGAGTTGCATTGAAGCAGGAGTAGGCAACAGCTCAGCATTTTACAGCATCTGGATGTTTATCTGTTTCTTGAAAAGTGCTGAGCCCATCAGTGCCCACATGTGATTAATGAGAACTACAGATGGCTGAGTCAATCCAATTTTGTCCTCTTAAATATTCAAGGTGCTAGTAAGCGTACTGGGTAGGCTGAGATCTCTCCTAATGTCTGCGCCTTATTGAGGGCAGAAATACTGTCAGCAAGAACAGCTCTTTTCTGCAGCCCTTGGGTTTTTTATTTTCTGTTGTTACTCAGAAGATGAAAAGAATATGATGAAGCTATATATATATTTTGTGTAAAGAAAAGTGAGTGTATATATATATATTCATACAGCAGATGGTTCAAAATTCCAAGCTGATCCGATATTTTTTTTTTAGCTATATTTTTGACACATTGAGTGTCAGGTGCCTTCCTGACCATGTTTCAGACATGGAACTTCATTTGTACCAACAAAATTTCTATAGTCAAATAAGTACAAACTAGATAGCACGTCAGAGCCATGACTAATATTTAAAGACTTTTTAATTATTATTATGCATCTCAGTGCACAAAGATCTTAATGTTTTCTAGGTATTCTCATATGAGAAAAGCAGACTCCAATTTAAATTAAACATGCACGATTTCTTCTCTCCAAAGCCATCTTATTTCTTTTTGTCATTTTCTTTTCAAATATTTGTGTGTACTTTTTTTTTTTTTTTAAAGAAGGAGGGCTTCATCACTCATCTAGGTATAACAGGGATATTTTTATTTCTAATATTGGGAATATGAGATTTGACAGAGACTCACTGAAGTGGATTCAGTTGAATGACTAATTAATGTGACAAACGCAGCTTTGTAAAATGTATAAAATATAATTGTTCTTGTGAATTTATGACAGTCTCATTCACTACTGCAAGCTAAGGTTACCAAGGTCATCGTTTTGTTTGCTTTTTAGCACTTTATCTTTCCAGTGGTGCCTGAATAAAAGTAGGCAGTTTTCTAGTCAAGGATATTATTTACCATAAAAAGTAGAAACAACTTAACCATAGTTTTCTTGCAAGAATGAGTTAACTTTTTTTTTTTTAATTTATATTTCCACTGAAAAAACACCCTTTTAGTGTTTTCAGAAAGGAAAACAAATCCAGGTTTCTGGATTTTTACTGTTTTGATTTAATTTGTATTTTACATGCATTTTTTAAACATTAAAGAAATCTCTGGAATAGAAATGAAACACTTTTGTTCCCAAGTTTTTGTCTGTGTGTGTGTTTGTTTGTTTATTTGGTTTTAGATATTTTTTTCAGGAAAGAAATGAAACATTCCTGTGAATACTGCAAAACTGTCCTCTACTGATTTGCTTTGTTTGAATAACTAAAGCGAAAATCACTTATTGCATTTTATCTGTTATTTTATAAATATATGCAACTCATTTACAACAAAACCCCATGGGAATACAAAGAATCCAATAATGCCATTACAGCTAAACATCTGCCACTCTGCAATCATTGCATAATAACAGTAGCTTTAGACATGGAAGCTGATGTCACTGATTTTATTTTATATGATACTTCACTGTTAATGTAACAAAATGCAATACAAGAACTTTGAGCAATATTGATCTGAAACAGCATCATTATTTTCTTTTATCAGTTTTACTTTTATGTTCCCATCAAGCCTAGCCTGTACTCTGACTGAGATAGATGTTTCTAGAGCTCTGAATTAATGTAATGAATTGCTTTGTTTGGTTCATGAGTGTTATCAGGAAATAAAATCTCAGTGGAGAAGTGCTCTTTGCTGAGTACTGAATAAGTCTAGACTGGTAATGATATCACCATCTTGTCTTCTGCAGGCACCCCAACAATTTGTGTCACTGTCTGGGCAGTGCTGAGACTTCACTTTGATGATACTGGGTAGGTATCACTGTGTGGGAAAACGTTTCACATGCCTTTGGCATGATGACAAGGGTGAAATGGAAATATAGTGATCAGAGGACACAGTTAATTTCTCCTTCCACTTCCAATGCTGATTTGAATATCCATATGTTTATGTCTGTATTCCACTGGTGAAATTATGAAAGGACATGTAGACATCTGTAAATTTGCAGCTGACCTAGTGGCTCTCCATTTCTGCTCAGTTAAGCCAGCAGAGTTCAGGATATGCTTTATCTCATCTTAAAAGAACTGTCAAGTGAATTGCACTTATGATACCCTGCTCTTCTCCAACTGATTATGAAGAAAGACAAAGTTGATAAGCTCAGCTGTAGAAATTGTTGTGGATGTCTCTGATAAGATGAATGAAATTTGCACAAGGAGTCGCTGAGCTTCAGTTTACCAAGGTAATTATGAGTTTAGCTCCCCCATGAGGGTTTTTCCACAAATCTAGTTTGGTAGATGAGTAGGAGTGAGACAAAAACTCACATATAGTCTTCTGTGTGAAAATAAAATAAAATTTAGGAAATTGAATAATTTAAGAAAGAATTCAAGAGGGTAGATTCAACCCAAATAGTATCCTTTGGTGAAGAAAAACCTACAAAGATCCTGTATCCTTTGCTAAAGACCTGAAGGAAAGGATGCTTCCAGACTCCCAGAGATGTCCTGCACATCCACGTAGTCAATAGACTGACTGGTATGACAGAGCAACAGGCATAGCCTGTACGAATGGATATATGTGCATCCTGAAAATACAAAATTCTGTGTTGTTCTTTTTTTTTTTTTTTTTTTCTCCCTGACAACTGCGTTTCAAATTGAGTGGTAGGAAAACTGCTGGAGAATGAAGGAGTTTGAGGAAAAAAAATGAAAAGCCAGCAGTGGTCCTTTGAAAACCTAAATCTGAGTGAAAGATGTTACTATGTGCCCAACTCTGATTCCCAAGGTATTTAGGCTCATATTTTAAATTCTCCTTATATTAGAGATACCTGGAACTAAAAATTGCACTAGACTTGCTGCTCTGTCATGTTTTCTTCATCCTTGTTCTTTCTTGCTTATTGGAAAGCACATAAAGCCCTTCCTCCACTGGGGAAGCCAGTGCTTTGACACAATGTTCTAATTTGACATTAAGACAAATTAAATCATTTATTTCCATGCAAAACAAGCCAGAAACCCCTGTTGTGTCATTATTATGATTACAGCAGAGGTCCTAAATGCGTTAATTTCTCTTAGGAGTCCAAACAGTCCTTGTGTTTTTTGGGTAAGGGAAATATTTCAAAGAAGGAAAAGAAGAACGAGAAAAGAAAAAAAGCACCTTTTCCTCTCTTTTAGTTGCAGAAGCTATTTAGCATGCAACACATTTAGGCAGATTCTAGCTGTGCGTCTCAGTGGTTACTTTTTAAAAATCAGCAAGCATTGTTCTGGGGGTGGAGGAGAAGCCAGCATGAGCTTGAAAACATAGCAGGAATTACTGAACTGGGAAACCACACTGACAAAGGCATGGACTAAAATACAGACTCTGAGTCTGAGTTTCCTCCTGCTTGCTCCTTATAAAACTGGCAGAGCTCCCTTGACTTCAGTTCCTGATTCACATCATTGTAAGTGACAGGTTTGTGGAGATAAATGCAACTGTCTGTTTATTCAGAGCCATGCTACTGAATTAAATGGAGTTATACCAGATGTACACCAGAGATGTAACAGAGATCAGATTTTGGCCTTTTCAAATGGAAACCACATCCCTCCCCCATCTCACTGGCTCCCTTCCCATCATCCATCCTGAAAAAGAGTCCTGTGTGCCTGATATCAACTATAGCAATGTATTTGTAATGAAATTAGGAAGCCTGTTTACGTGGTACAGCTTGTTGGCTGATATTACAGACTGTTCTGTGGTGCACTGCTTTTTTTCTTTCTAATGATACTCATCTGAGGAGACAATGGTGGTTTGTGTTTTTTTTTTTTTTTTTCCATCACATCTATCCTATAGATGTCACGTAGACTGAATCAAAAAAGTACTTAATAAAAGCCTTGTACAAGCTTGATCTGGTTCACTGTTGACATTTCAGGGATAGACATTGACAACTTAGCTTACCATACAGACATTCTGCAGAAGAAGAGTAGGTCTAAGAAGAAAAGGCATTTCTGAGGGAAGATGCATCACCCCAGAGTACGCATTTAAAATCCATCAGTGGAGGAAAAAAAAAAAAAAAGGAGGGGAAAAAAAAAAGCCTCTGAGAGCCTATTTGTCTCAGCCAGAATCTGAGATAATTAGCTGGGCTTTAAATGTCTTCAATACAGATGACTGAACAAAGAACAGGTAGATTCCATCCTCTGTAATTTCACACTTCTACCTAGACAAATTGGCATATATTAATGCCTAATTATATGGCTAAATTAATACTAGAATTTGCCCAGATTTTTCCAGTATTTGGCAAAGGAAAAATATGTGCTTTTGTGTAAATTTGATATCTCATCTCTAAATTTTCTTTCTTCTCCCCTGCTCTACCACATGCATACTTATAGATGCTTTTACAGGAAATCTAGCAAAATATTGCATTTATAAGTTCAACTGAAATTTCTAAGCCAGATGTCAGTCAGCTGCTTGGGGTTTCTCTCACAACCCCTTGGATGATAGAATTTTAGTTCTGCCTCCTCACTCTTAAACATGTCTATAGCTTGTATACACTATAGGTTTTCACTTTTCCCCCAGGTGCTACCAGACTACTGTTTAAATGACATAGAAGTTGTATTAAGCTCTCATAAGATCAGCCGTGTTTTATCCCTGTATGCTCTTCCAAATTGTTACTTGGCGTCTGACAAATGTACCATGACAACCACTGCTGGGACTTTTGGCTGTTGTCCCAGTGGGAGGGAAACCATCCTCCTCTGAACTGCAGGTACAAAGAAGACATTTTTCTGTGTTTTCATGGTTTTTTTAGAAGGGAAGCAGGAGGGGAAGAAGGCAGACACAAATGAAATATGTTTTTTAACTGACAATCAAATTTTGTAATAACTTAAAGTAACGTAGTGTAGTCGTGTTGTGGCAGGGGAAATAAGATTTCTTTTTCCATTATTATCATTCTTGTAGCTTTAAAAATAAATATTAAAATTTAAAACCCATGTGGGTCCTGCAATTAATTTGCTCTACAAAGGAATGTCCAAATGAACCTATATGGAAAAATCTTCAGCGTAATCCTTCTGTGAGCTGGAGGAAGATTTTAAATGCTGAGGTAGAAATGCCACTTGATTTGTGATCACTCACTCCTGACAACTTATAAAAGGACATGACAGCAACTGTTGCCCACAGCTTTAAACTTCTCAGATGAATCATTGCTCCTTGGTAGGACTGACAACTCAATGACTGAAAAGTCATTCCTGTGTGTGAATACAGCCGTTCCCTGCTACATTGTGGTGTACAAGATATGTGTCAAAATCCTCATGTCATGATCAGGAACCAAAATTCCTATCTGCTAACCCTGGACCTTTCTTACCTGTTAACTTTGTACTCTTGCCTTTTTACCCCCTCTACAGAGATGTTGGCCAAAATGGAAAGTTTTACAATTGTACTGTTTGTGGACACAGGAACATGTATAGAAGTGTTTTCCAAAATGTCTAAACTATTTAGTAAAAGGTACTATTGAAATTACAGTATATATATAGGTTCCAGATAAGTTGGGTAAAGTCTGTAAAAGAAAGCTTTAACAGGGACAGACTAAGGAACTTTTGAAACTCAATAAAGTAATTTAGCTGCAAGACCAACATCCCACTCTCTGCCTCCTTAAAAAATGATTGTAAATTTGTTAATTTCCTTGTTGTATCTTCATCTTTTTCTTTCCTTCTCTTTCCCCACCCCATTCTTTCATTACTAACTGCAGCTGCTGGGACATGAATGACAACACTGCCTTGTGGTGGGTGATCAAGGGTCCTGTGGTTGGATCAATCATGGTAAGTAACACTTGAAGGAGGCACTTCCTCAGCACTTCTGAGGGCAAATAACTGATGGAAATTTCTTCCAATGACCTCACTACATAGTGTTCAACTGTCAACAAGGTATCTAAGCTCTCTTTAGATGATGAAGGCCTTGGGTTTTACCCAAATGGTGCACAATACCTATATATGGACAACTGAGAGGCATTTGGTCTCCAGGTTCTGCCCCAGAGTTAGCAGAAATTTTTAAATGGCTTTGAACTCTTCAATATAGTAAATCAAATTGAGCCTCTCTGCAATATGGTTAGTGGCACCTAAAAAGCAATTTGGCTTACTGCACATAGATGTCTACATGCTAAGTTGCTCTCCATACTCCAGTGACAATATTGGCAAGGTCTCTGTTTACTGTTGTGCGAATTTAGACATCAAACTCACAGGTAGATACTTAGATATAGATGTCTTCGTCAGGTGTGGTGCCTCTGCTTTTAAGTGTTTAGACAGCTCTCTCAAGTACAGTAACTTTCAGACATGTTCAGGGTAATTCATCTAATAACATCAGGCTTCTCTGTCTACATGTAGTTTTCATATCCAAATAGAAAATTATTCTTAAAAAAGATGCTGAAAACTCTTTCAAAGAGAAAAACAAGCAAGCAAACAAATAAGCAAAACCTTAAATTTCCTGTTTTCTTCTGGCCTATGGAGTAGGTCACAACTAAATCTGAATTCAAAACATCAAAATAAATTGCTTTTGCTCTCCTCCAAAATTTTAAAACTCTACTTGTAATGACATGATTCTCTGAAAAAGATGTTCAGGATGAGATAAAACTAAAAGTCATAAAGAAGAACATAAAAGGAAAAAAAAAAAAGACATTAGATTCATCTCATCTTGGAACAGTTCAGCCAAGTGGAGGTAAAGTGATAGAACTTGGGATTTTCAGGAAATGGCAGACATTAAATTTTGTCTGAAATAAATGATGGGGGGAGCTGCTAAGCTGAGAAATGCTCTAGTTCAGACAATGGGAATTAAACATGAACAATGGACAATGACAAATGTTTAAACCCTTGTGTTTATACTTGTCTTACCTCACTCTTCTGATAAACTACATTCTTCCTTAACTTCACTGCTGCCAGGGGGATATTTTTGTCTGGAAAAAGGGGCAATATGCCTTTTGTAAACTTAGCTAATGACCCTATAAAACTCTTGGAGCGCAGTTTTGGGAAGAATAACACAATGGAGCCAGCAAGTCACTGTGAAAGTCTCATCTTATACTTGAAAAAAATATATCACAGTCATCATAATTTCCTCTCTTTTCCCCCCAGATAAACTTTGTGCTTTTTATTGGCATAATTGTGATACTTGTGCAGAAACTCCAGTCACCTGACATTGGAGGCAATGAATCCAGCATTTACTTGTAAGTACAAATTAAGCAGTAATCAATTTAGATTTCTAATATACACATAGGAAAAAAAAAAAAAAAAAAAAAAAGACACCTCACCTGAGTTAATTTGACTTTAAAAGAGTCAGAGATCTATTAAAAATGATTTGGTTGATTTAGATTTTTTTTATATTATTATTTCAAAAGCCACTAAAGTACATTTTAATACTCGTTTTCATCTTTAAAGCATTTAGCAAATAAAAGAAAAAATAAAAGAAAGAAAAATGTAAATACTAGATTAGAAAAAATAATACTAATTCTTATTTGCAGATCAATTGTCTGTAAATTAACATACTGACCAAGCATAAATATTATTATACTCATGAGACAGTCTGCTGTGCTTCATACGTTCCAGAGACGTGGTCCAAAGTTGACTGAGCAATGAGATTTGGTAAAAAGATTTCATGATCTTTAGACTGAATTTTATTTTAGCAAGATCTCCTAAAGTTGCTTATGTTCATGATCATGTTTCTGGTAATTTTGAATTCATTCAACCTAAGCAAAATAATTCACAGCATAGCTAGAATTGCTTAAAAATGCATAAGAAATCCATTTTTTTCTCCGTTAGAAGTTTTAAAACTTTATCATTCCTATTTTTATTAAAGCTTGCATGCCTTTTTTTTTTTTCCTGAGATCATTAGAAGATTGAGGTTGGTCATTTGAGACAGTCACCATTTCTATTTTGAGTGCATGCAGCCATATAAAATATTATATAATCATTTTGAATAACTAGTGAATGTGGCAGCACTTTTGGTGTTTCCTTGGCTTTGCAGCCCAAACACCACATACATTTGTTTTGCAGGTTTTTATGAGCTCCAGCATTTTCTAGCACTCCTAAGCATAGATAAGACTATTTCTTTGATTGGTTTGCTAGTGAAAAAATGCAAGTTATTCAAACAATTAAAAATAAAATATGTCAGGGTAAAGTAGGAGACCTTTATTTTGCAATACTTTTTTTTTTTTTTAATTATCTCCCTAGTGATCAGTTTCACCCAAAATATAATGATATAATCCATTTAAATAACAGTTTTCAGGTAAAACTCTGACCCCCAGCTGCCTATTTTACTTCCCGTCTCATCTTCATTCTTCTTTGTATTTACGTGAAATGATAATATTTACACACTGAAAATACTGCCCTTGATGTTTGTTCTAAACTGTGCCATAAACAATGAGCATAAACTCAACCATAAACAGTGTTTTAAATTCATTCTGCAGGTCAATATTTCTCTGAATTGAAACTCAGGAGAAAGCGTAGTGCATAAATTGTCTCCCATGCATGGTTTGCCTACGGTTCGCATGAAGTTTTCCTTTGTATGTGCTTCTGGGAGGTCAACCACTGAACCTTAGATTGTCCTTGGTACCCAAGATGTGCAGGGCTAGTTCTGATTAAGACCTGCTAAGTGCATGTTTGACATCTGCTCCACATCTCGCACATATGAAGCAAAGCATGCCACAGACTCCAAAGATTTGACTAGACTATAAAACATCTTTGTCATTTTTGACCAATATGGTGACTGGGTTTTACTGATATTTTTCCTATGTGTATAGTTAGTAACCAAAACCAAGAGAAAACATCATATTTTCTGTTTCATTCGCTGCCATTATTTTTCATATTTCTTTGCAACTTTATAAATGGGTGTGTATAAATTGATCTTGCCTTTATGTATGTGTTATGAAGCGGAGTGTTGTTTATCCAAACAGATTCAACAACAGAAATGTCACACAGAAATGAAACTAATAAGTTTATGCAGATATACACCAGGCATACACATTATTTTTGCATACTTATCTTGTAAAAAGAGAGACATTATAACAAAGGAAAAGGCTAGATCATAGTATGGTAATGTCACCATATTGAAATCTCTGCAGCGTATAGATTATGGTCTATATAAGCATTTTTCATGTCTTATATTGCTACTTCATGCTAGTGAATGCTTAAAGCTCATTTCATTATCTCTGAAATATGCAAAATACAGATCAAATATTTCCAGTACTTTCCTAGTAGACTGATAAACCCCAAACAAAATGCATGCTAATAGCTATTTGTTTGAGCCTTCTCTCTCCATGCTGATAGATTGTTTTAAGAATCCCTTTGTTGCATTCAAACCTGTGAAGTGAAATATGTTTCCCCATTCTCATTTTGATCTCATTTGCATGGTGAAAATAGCAAACAAAAAAAACTTTTTAGTAAAGTCCTTTTCCCAGCAGTATTTGGCTGAACACTGTAGACTTCAACAGAATCACAATCTTTGTAATGGAAAAAAAGAGAAAAAAAAAGAAGAGAAAAAAAAAAAAAGAGAAAGTAGTTCAATTCCCCACCAGGCCAAACTGTTCATCCAAATCTTTATTCCACAACATAATTAAATAATTAGTACATAGGACATATAAGCTACGGTTAAGGGAGGGTGCTCAGCCTGTTTCTAAAGGTAATATCACATGGTAACTGAAGCAGTGATTGAGATTTACTCTGGTATCAGCCTTCCACTCTTGGGAACAACCTTTAAGCCAGGACTTCCATCACCATTAGCTGAGCATGGGCAACCAAGGCTCCAGAGAGCACTTCACTTGATCCACCTCAGTGCAAAGTTGTAAAGGATCATTTAAACCTTCTGCAATTGTTTATTTTACACCATCTGACCTTGCACCGGTGCAGATGAAAAATGCTGACACAATCCCTTGCTTTTCCTTCAATGTGGGGGTAAATACTGCCACATCATGGTGATAACAAGAAATTTAAATCAAAGTTTTGTAGTGTTTGTAGTGATTATGTACCTGTTAGACTAAAATGAGGCATATAAGGAAATGTTTTTTTTTTACATCAGAGTCTTCTGATGCTTAAGATTCAAAAATTATGTTGAAATTTGACCTCTGACTCCTGAGAAATTGCCTGTAAATAATCTGCCATCAGATTATGATCTAATGTGACAAAGATTAGAAGCCATTGTTTTGTCTACTCTACATCTGTGACTCAGGAACTGTGGTTTTAAAAAAATATATTAATAATAATAATTCGTTTTTTGACATCAGAGAGGATTTATTTTCTTCTTACATATATGGTATATGTTCAGGTTTAAGAGCTTTTAATGATTATTTTCTGTTAGGAAAATCTGCATCCAGTTCTATTTTATAGACACAGAGGTCATGATTCTGCAAATCACTTAAGCCTGTATTTAAATTTACAAGCCTTAGGGATGTGCTTAAATTCAATGATTAATTATATATTATTACCACATTGCATTCATTATTAAAAATTCCCACTACTGAAGTTAGCTTCAAGATATGACAGGAACACAACAGAAGATTGCACCACTGGGGAGCTAATGCTTAATTAACATAGTGTAGCCGCTAGGGATTGCAAGACTTGCCTTTTAAAAAATAATAATTTGTATAATCTGCAGCAAAATAATGAGAGCTTCACTCCCATAAAAATTTAGTGTGCCTCTAAAAACCTTCCCTATGATTAATACATGTATTAGCCTTTTTCTTTAGGCTGACAAAAACTTGGAAACATGTAGCTAATTCCTAATGATTTTCTACAGTAGTCAAATGTTTTAGTTATCATAAACTTCCGTTTTATCAACTTATATGTTCAATCATTCATTACCAGTCTCATGGCTAACTGAGCTTTCATCACGCATTTAGTTCCCCTTAAAGCTGTTTGCATGCTGCTTACTTCATTTCAGACCAAATTGCTGAAAATGTGTCAGCTTGTGAGAAAATAACTCTGTGCTTACTTCACTGGTATTTTTTTTAGATAGAAACTCCTTCTTATGTTTGAAATGACTGGGGGTTAGACTCATCAAAAATATCTAAGCAGCTGAGGTAGGACTTAAAAAAAGAAAATAAAAGCTACACTTTTTAATTTTGATTTTGATTTTAGGATTTCTTTTTATTTATTTTTCCCTAAGAATTTTAAGCAGCTTTCATACTTTCTCTCAGTAGTCAGAATAATGTTTTTTATTTTATTTATTTATTTATTTTTACTTTTAAGTGTTAGGAGGGAGTAGCCAGTCATCAAAAAGGACATATCTTCATTGCTTGGACCATGTTCTGGTTTCAGTTAATCTCAGTTAATTCAGTTAATGTCAGTCCTGAATTCCAGCAAATTAAGTATCAAAACAAAACAAGCCCAGTAATGCACTTGCAATAGATTTTTTTTTTTTTTTTTTTTCTGAGTGAGAAGTTCTGAGATCCTTGGGTGCTAGAAAATCAAAAAGTGACACAGACTGTATTCCTGGTCCAATTAAGACAGCTATCTGCATAGTCCAAATAGGTCTCTGGCCCCAGCTGGTAAATGAATTCCATAAAGAAGTTTAGTTTATTATGGTTATGATCACGACAAACTTAATCCTATAGTATAAATGTGTTTGTACCTGTGTATTCAATCCAGGTAGATTTTGCTTATTGTGCTTCCAAATAGAAGACACAACCTGATTCTTACCAATATCCACTTGTGTAGTTTTCAAGTTTTTTAAAGAGGTAGTAAATTATTTAGGGACACTATTACATTACATGCTGAAAGTGAAGTAGCAGCACATCCATAAATCCACTTTCATAAATCCAATATTAACATGCACTGGAAACATACCTAAGGACTAGAAACACCTATTCACAACCCTACTGAAGCTGGCTCAACACAGTGTGTCACATCAGGCCCATGCTGTATGGATGGATTTTCATACATCAGTCCCTTAACTGGAGTTTTAAGAAACAGTTAATAAGTTATTCTGGCAAAGCTTCATTATTTGTCTTGGGAGAAATCCAGCCAATAGTGTGTAATTTGGTATGTCAGACTCTACTTTCAGGCATCTGAGCTCGAGTCAAGTTGTTGTAGAGAGAGTACATTCACCCATTATAAAAAACATACTCCTCTAGCAATGCTTACACAAACTTAAATCCAGGCTACTATTTTCAGGAGCAGTGTTGAGAGCTTCATTATAAACAGATCATCTAATGATATCACTACCATAAAACAATACAGTAATTAAGTAGGTATGCATGGTGAAGATGCATGCTGGAATAACCTTTAAGATTAAAAAGGCCCAAACATTTCCATCAAGTCTGCTTATTTATTCATTTTTAAGGATCAAAGCACATTTGACTGAAAAAAAAGCTTCTTTTTTTTTTCTTTTCTTTTTTTTATTTTTTCAGTCATGAATAGTATAACCTGGGAGGGGGAAGCTTGTTTCTGCTTTTGCCTTAACAGATTCTTCATCATAAATTTTGTATCACATGTTGAAAACTCAATGAAAAAGAAAATAAACCCCACAAATACCTAGCTAATTCAGGTCTATGTCATTCCTCCAATCAGCATCTTGCTGGAAAGAAAGGAGAAACATGGCATATATCATAGGTGGGTATGATTTTACATACGGTGCAACCTAGAGGGTTAGGGCAGGAGAAGCAATGTCGTGACACAAATGTTTTGGTAAACAACACTCCTCTGCAGTTCACCTACAAAGTCACTGGACACTCAGTGATTCATTCTGCTACTGCTTTGTCTTGCTGCAAGTGCTCAGACTGCTGGCTTTAATAATTATTGACAGGGTCTTCATTGCAAGAATTCTCATTTCTGACAGGAAAATGACAGACGGTAGATGAACAGCGTATTTTTTAGCATGGCACTTTAATTTCCTAATGTCAGTTGAGTGCTGGAATGCCCACTAACCCAACAATGAAGGGGACTCATGTCCCTCTGCTAACACATTTCTATCATAAGAAAATAAAATGGAAAGCATAGACAAGGATAATTTGGTGTCAGTGCATGATCACCAAGAACCTAGTTCTCATTCCTAAGAAATATTAGGAAAGCAGATGTTTACGACTGTGATTCTTAAGACTAATTCTCTATTAACTTATTTAATATTTTAGAGAAAATGTTTGCATTCACAACTACTATACTTTTCATTGACATTTCCCAAGAAAAACAATTATTTGCGGTGTTGTTTTTTTGTTTTGTTTTGTTTTCTTTTGTTTTGTTTTGGGGGGTTGCCTTTGGTTTCACTTATTAGTTGTTTGGGGGGGGGCGGGATAGGAGTGTTAATTTATGCAAAATCTTTTCAGGTAGGGATGTGAAAAAAAAAATGAATATACTCCTTAGGAATATAAGATCATATAGGCTATGTACCATAATTAACAAGAATATAATTGCACAGGGATTTATTTATTGTCAGATAAAATAATTGAAAATCCTATTCTGCTTTGATTATTTATCTACAGATTTGCTCTGGTCTCAAGAAGTATAAAGCCAATCAGCAAAGCATATATAGTGTGTTTATAATGCTTCTGTGAGGTGTTATTTCTGTTGAACAGCTAAGAGTCTGATGCAAAAAGGGGGCTACTTAAAATCCCCCCAGATGCCTGTGGCAGCAGAGGATCTTGGTCTTCTGTTTTCAAATCTGGCTTCCCAACCACAAGGCTGTCCTTTCATGCAGTGTGCATCTTTTCCATTCTTACAGTGATGATGGGATCAGGCCTAAGTATGTCCACCTTGATAGAGGTTTTGTTATTCCATGGATCACTTGCCTGAGGAAATTACTACTACTATAAGAGCAAATTACTACTTCAGAAAGGAATTCCATCCACTTCCAATGATATTCAAACATTTTCAGGAGGTTTGACAAGCTCTGATTTTGAAATCATTGATCACAAAACTTGTTTATTGTGGTTGCAAGAACCTCTGTGATTAATACAATGTTTAAAAGTGCTCTGCTTCTGCAATTTCAAGTTCTTAGAAGGTGGTTAGAGTGGAAGTCCATTGTGTCTTGGCCTGCACAGGTGATACCTGTATACTGGAAGCTGATGATCATTTTTATTTTGAAATAGTAATGAAAAATAGGAAGACTCTCTTTAAACACTATTTGTGCACATTGCTGTAAGGTATTTTCAAGGGTAAGTTTATTGTTTCAATGGTTATACAGACAGAGGAAACGATACACCTCTGACTTCTGTGGTTCATGAATTAGCTAACTATTTTGAAATCTGTTTAAGTTTCTTGTTTAACAGTTCTCTAACAATGACTCAGAATTCCCACGACTCCATCACGCTCTTTGGCTGTCTCAGAGAATGAAGTTCTCTGTCCACAGACTGTCCTAAATGTGCAAACAACAGACTTTTTTACCTTACCTGTTACAAGAGCAAGACATGAATTGGAAAAGAGTGTGTTTGCATTAAAAGAGAGGCCACTAATGGATGGTTCTTCTTTAGAAAGATTAAGGAGATGTTCCAATCAGTGAGAGTGAGGACAATATTGTGTTAAATTCAAGAGCGTGGTTCTCTTGATAGGAATGTTTCTTCTGTATTTTTAAGAAGAAACGGTAGTATAAAGCCTGATGTTCTCTCAACAGTTCCATCAAAGGCTGTATTACCACTAAGCCCTTTTGCCATGATTATTTAGGATAAAAAAATAAATAAATAAAAAAATGTCTTCTGAATTCCTATTTTCCTGTTGAAAAAAATGTTAGTAGCAAACATTTGAACAGTTGGTTTTTTTTTTTTTTTTTTTTTTTTTTTTGAGACCTGAATGTCTTTCAAACCCTGTACCTAAAATCTTGTGGCGTGACTGTCATAGTTGGTATGAAACTAGAAAAAAGCACTCATAACGACTGAAGGCTCAAGTCAGTATTATTTATGTGTGTAGGGTCCATGAGTGTGTACATAGGTAAATATAGGTCTTTACCCACACAAGTGCTGTTTGAAATGCTCTAAGTATGTAAAGTAGTTCCAGCACTGCTTTTTAAAAGACCACAAATACTTTAGCAATGTGCACAATATAAAACTTCTTCCTTTAATAGGAAACCAATTATACTAACTAAACCCTCTGTAATATCACTTTTGCCACACATTCAAGTTCACTAATTAGCAAAAATAAGGTAGGCTTCCTAAAGAAAATGGGGTACAGACCTCAAATGTGTTTCTAAAGTCACTGCACCTCACTGCAGTGAATAACCTACTTTTGATCTACCTATTTTTGATCTACATTGATAAATGTTAGTGGTCACTGAGATCAGCGGGAGAAAAGAATGTCCAGTGCCAAAGGCAATGTGTCTTCATGAATTACCCATAAATTTCAGAGCAGTGTTATATCCTTTAGTTTGTTCAGTAGGGAAGATAATCTTGATAATTTTGGAGATTCAGATCATTTTTCAGAAATCTCAAATTGGAAGCTGAAAAGGGAGCATCCACATCAGATCATTCTAGCTGTTTTTCACTCTCTCTCCTGCACTGCTAATAACTATGTTAGTTGTTTTAAGGCCTTGTTATACTGAAAAGGAAAAACTTGGAATTTTATTTGTCCCAAGTCAGTTTGCACCTTTGTTTCTTGGAATTTACTTAGTGTAAAAGTAAAAACGAAGTTGAAGCAACTGGTCATGCAGCAGTTGTTAAAAGACTGCAGAGAATGGGGAATAATTCTGACATCTCTGATCTTGAACGTGCTTTCAATTTATGTCAAAGTTTGATGAACACCAGCATCCATGGTCTTCCATTCACTTTTTGCTGCCATTCACATTTTTGCCACTATCATATAAGAACAAAAGGAGTTTAATTTTCCCTCAGTGTCTCTGCTTCTCCTTACCATTGATTTCTTGTGTCTCACTTCAGCAACTAACATGCTTCACAGTCAGTGGTTTTGGTTTTATGTCTGAAGAATTAGACATCTCCTTCCTTAGAGAAGGAGATTCTCCAAGCAAGTAGATAGTCCTTAGAGCCTGAGGTATGGAAGGGACAAGAAAGAAGGTGTTGAAAGCATAAGATTTTCTATTTTTATTTTTTTAATCTGGAGGGGTGAACTGCTTCTGAGGCTTTTTTAACTAATATTGTGCATAACAGTAGCCATGTGGTGGTAACTGGCTAATTCCCCAGAACAATTTTTTCTTGCCTTGGATAATATGAACACACACTTAAAGGCCACCAAGTTACAATGGCTTAATATTGAATTCAGTCTTAATGAAGATGGTTTAAGCAAATGTATTCTACCTCACGATTTGGCCAGTCTAAGGTTGTACACATGGCTTACATCATAGTTTCAGAACTCCAGCTCCTGTGCATCAGTGTCATTACAGAGAGAGCTCCTGAACTGTAATTTGTCTTACTCCAATTGAAATCACTGGCGTTGTTCAGATGATTAAATGCCTGAAAGCCCAAGCCTTTTCAACAAAGTCATCATTCTCTTTTTTCACTAAGGAGGGTTAAGGAGATGGGTTGGAACTTGGATCCTTCCTCACAGCGATATTCTGAAATATGTAAGGCAGGTGAAGCACAGCAACATAACTGAAGCTTCAGAGCTCCAAATTATGTAAACCCAATGTAGCTACACCAATGCTGAGCTTTGCTGGCTGACCAGACTAAGACCTGTCTATAATGCTTGAAAGTCCACTTTTTCTGCCTGACTGTGACAATAAACACACTGCAGGTTTTACTTGTTTATGTGTTTTAAAGATTATGAGGCATAAACTAATCATATTCTCAGATGTTTAATGGCTGGATTTGGGCATACATAGTCATTGTTTCAAGCAGTAAACCTAAATTCAAAACCATTTAAGAATCTTGTTTGATGTGGTACATTTTTCTCACTAAACACACTATCGTCTCCTACCCTGAAGTTATGTTAATGCACCTCCATCAGAATTATTCCATTGTGCATGACATTAAACTATATTCTAGAGTCAGTGAGAATAAGCTATCATGTGGAAGTAGAATCTCAGAGTTAATACAGAAGAAGGATGAGGACGTATAATTTTGAAGTTAGATTTCATTTGAAGTCTATTTTTTGATGGAAGTATTCTACCCTTTACTACCTGTTTTCTTCTCTAGAACACAGCTAAACTTTAAACTTTACCTCTTTACTTTTTGACCTTTGAGTATAAATAATTGCTTTCTCTATCCTTGCATGACCACCCTGTCTATGTTAGCAAAGTCAAGAATGAACAAGGTAGAGTTGACTTTTGTCTCTCTTTATCCACTCTGTTTCATCTTCAAGCTTCAGTTCCGGAAAAAAAATATTGGCCAAGAAGTTTCAGTTTTAATTAATTTTTGTTAAACATCTATTTTCAACTGCATCTATAGTCTGCAAACAGTAATCTGGTCTCATCCTCTGTAGAAGAAGTAGAGGTTTCCTCAAAGACATACAATTTCCATGTCAGTTTTATTTATTTATTTATTTATTTATTTATTTATTTATTTATTTTACTTACCATGCTAGCTTTCAGTTTCAGTGATTAGATCTATCTTTGGTGGAAATAAAATGTACACTCATGGAGAAATTTTTTTCCACAAGTTCTTTGTGTGTTGAATCTTTTAAATACATAGGACACTCTTGTGAGAATTCCTGCATAAACAAGTCTGAAGTTCATTACCTTTCATAGATTCATAGACACAAAAAGTGAAAATCTTCAAAAAAAAAATAATCTACTGAACTGTGCGATATGCTCCTACTCAGAACACACACACAAAAAAATAAAATAAAATAACCTCCTACATGTTAAACTGATGGAAGAGCCCTCAAAGAATAAGAGACCATAAATAAATAAATAAAAATAAAAATCTACCGCCCAATGAAGTCAGTTGGTCCAAAGTGTTTGAACAAAGACTGAAAAGGTGATGTAACACTTTGCCTCACTTATCCAAACTTGTTTTCAATTTATTCCCATGTGTCAGAAGATGAACCTAGAATACCTCAGACCCCTTAGAGATATCAGAAGAAAGTTTTTTAGTTTGGTGGTTTCAGGAGTATAAAGTAGAACTATAGATAACTAGGCTAAGACATCTTCAAAATATGACTAGACTAGGACTTTTGGACGTGTTTTCAATTGCAGAGTAGAGAAACAGCAATGCCTTTTTACTGAGAGCACAACAATGGTTGTACATTTAGAAAGACAGCATGGGATCCAACTGCTAATAGGCTAATCATATTGGTCTCCTTCTGTAGTCAGTAGAGATCTACCCAGTTCATTGAATAAGATCCTTGGTTACCACTCATTTCATTATAAACAAGATGTTTAAAAGAGGTCAGACAAATCTCATTTTATGGTCTGTTTCTCACCACTGACTGCAAAGTGAGTATGGGATGACAGGGTTAGAGGCAGATATCTATGTTATAAACTGCGAAAGTTACATGAGATGAAACTAAATAACAACTTTGCTGAGAAACATCCATGCTTTTTATTCTGTCTGAATGAGAGAAGTGAATGAGTCTACTTGCATGCAGTGGATTAGTGCCCACATTCACTGCAGCAGGGTGGAATCGTACAGTCTTTGTTTTCTGCTCACATCTGATCTGTAAATACAGGATTTCTGTAAAGGTAGCTTGAGTTTTGACCAGTAAACAAGTCAAAGTGCAAGAAATCCTTAGCTATTGAGTAGAAATCCTTAGCTATTGAGTAGCAAGGAAAGGATTTCCCACAACCTATAGCAATATCAGACATAAATATTAGATGGTATAGCTGCATTTTTCAGTTTTTCCACTCTCTCATTTCTCTCATTATTTTCCACTCATACAATCTTTCAACTTTCACTTTGGTTAACTTTTTACTGTATTTTCAGCAGTTATTTCACTGGTTTGTTTCTACATTTCTTCCCTACTGCTACATATTTTAATTTTCTTTTTCAGTGACCAGGTTGCCAATCCTATTTGGAGTAAGGTTACGTAGAATTATTTGAGCAGGGTGCACAAAGGTTCTTAATGAGGCACAGTATTAAATTCTGTTAATCAAATTCTACCTTCGTTACGTTTTCCCAGAGGCTCTACCTTCAGCATATTCAGAGACGACCCTCAAACTTTGCCTTCCCCCATGTGCTATTAATGACCAAAACCCAGAGCCCTGATTTTTCATTATGTATCTACAAGGACTTGGTAAAAATGCATAATGTCACTCCCCTGAAAAAACATACTTATTTTACTTCTCTTAAGCATCTCTGAGAAACCTACAAAGTCTTTAGGATTGAATTGCAACTACTTTTGCCTCAAATTTGTGAACTCTCTCATTTGCATTAACTTGCTAGACATAAGGTGTTCAGTCTGACAAGATGGTCTTCAGCCACAACATACATCACTCATTTCATCCTGGGAATGTTTAACTTTTTCTTTCCCCTTCCACCCTAGCACCCTCCCTCTTCCTCCCAGATGCAGCTGCAGTCCATGCACAGGACACATGCGGTGAGACTCAGCTTGTTTGCCTTTAGCTGTCTAAAGTCTCGTATTTAATCTAAGCAGTCTAGTTGTTGTCTATGGTCAAACTGAGAGACCAGGGCACCTCTCCATAAGACAATGCATCCCGTATGTCCTAGATGCCTCTGTTGCATAGATTAGACCAACCTCTGGAAGTGCCTGTTTCTTTCCATGATTGAGTGAGTTAAAGATGATAGTTCAGTTTAAATTCTTCTTAGATGCATATAGTTAGACGTGACCAGTTCCATTTTGTGTGTGCCTACAGAAATCTGAGGCTTCTGCCCTAATTCATGTAATGTTTTGATATCCATAATCTCATTTATATTATTTTTCTCTTATTTAGTTATTTTTCCTCCTTTTCATTTCTTTCTGATTCGTGCCTCCTCTGTCTTTTCTCTCTTTCTCCATTTTTTTGTATTAATGTTTCAACTTTGCTTGAAAATAAATTAATAAATAATGATAATAACAGCAAAGTGAAAAGAAAAAGGAAGAAAACTCCTGTCAATCCTGTAATCTGAAGATTTTAAGTGACTTTAAAATATCTAACATCAGGGAGATGATTAGGTAAATTAGATATGATGGCAGAAAAATGTTAACAGCATGCTAAAATACCAGCATTTTCCTCAGAAATGCTAAAGTTTTCCATCATAAGGCAATGTATGAGCCTACCCTCATTCACTGTAGAGTAGAGGTTATTTCTTAGATAGTTTTTTTTTAGAACAAGTCTTACCTTTTTGATAATTATATCAGAAAAACAAATGCTGTCATATTAGTTCTATTCGCTATAACGAAAGTCAGTCCTTGCCAAATAATACAGGGCATAATCAGTAAAGGAACGAGTTATAATCAGTGAAGATTTTTTTTTTTTCCAGATTACCTGTGCAACATCAAGCATGTCAGTGAAGAAAACAAGCTGCTACTACACCCCATAACTAAGATTTTTAAAAGTGATTATTGATTTTTAGATAGTTCATTTTCAGATTATGTACCCTAAAATGCCTTCATAATCACTGTTTTTCAGCACAAGCTGGGCAGCCCTCTTGTGGTAAAAGTTCTGATAATTTTCTGCTGTTTCAACTCAGGTGATCCAAGAATGAGACACTCAAAATCCAGTCACTTTTGAAAGTCTCAGCCACTGTAAAAACGAACTTTCTCTGAAGTTCTCTAAAACTTTCATCCCTGTTTTTAATCAGTATTAAATATCAATTAAAGCACAACTCAGTTCTGTAAAAGACAGAGGTAGTGCAAAATTTTATCACAGAAATGATTCTGTAAAATGAACAGTCATTTTCATATTTACTTCAACTTCACACAAGAAAAGAGATTTTTTTTCTTTTTGCAAGTTGAAACGTTTTTTTTTTTTTCTGTCTGCTGGATGTTTGCATTCCACGACACTGTAATTTTTCCAGCTCTTAAGCTATAGTCTCTATAGTCTGTAATAGAAATGTAAGTTTTTGATTAACCCACAGGGGAAAAAAAAAAAAAAAAAAGGCAATCCCATTAAATGGGATTGGCTTAAAAGTGTTAACAGTAGGGAGAAATTTAATCTGTTTTCAACTTTATTATACTGTTAAAGTTATGAAGTGCTTCTTCCATCTATAACTAGATGAACACAAATCATAGACAATGCATATTAGCAGAGAAACAGAAGCAACTTTTGATTCATTTTCCAGGCAATTGCTTTAAAAATATATATATAAATAAATAAAAAATCAGAGTATCCTTTAGAGTCAACAAAGATTTAGTCACGATAGTTATTGGAGTTTTCTATTCAACCCATCCTAAAGTGGACATCTAAAATAGATCAGATATACCCTGACCAACAAGTATGTACTTCTCACTTGACCATCCCTCTGATGATTCCCAATGGACCAATTCATGTCCAGTTTACTTAGACATCAGTATTGTAAATATCCAAGCTTCACTGAGGTGAATTCCACCAAAATAACCATGTGTTGAAAACAAAACAAAACAAAAATCAAACAGAAATCCCCCCCATATACCTCAACAACAAATTCCCATTTTTAATTCTCATGGTTTATTTTTTTAAGTCTGACATAGCAGATACAACATATCTATCCCTCAGATCCTTCAAAATGCTTTCCCATGCTGTTTCAAGATTACTATTCTTAACAGCTGATTTGGATTAGCCTCTGTGTGGTTAATTTTAAGTATACACTTCCCATTCTCTATTGCTCCTTCTAGAGTACAACATGTAGGGATCACAGTTCTGGTCTAACATATATGAGCATGCTGCTTATACAACCCCACTGGTCTTAGTGTGCTGGACAAAAAATAACATGTATCTCTGAATTAGCATTGAGACATAGTTTCTATACTGAACTCCCTTCTTCATGCATCAAGGAAACTGGGCAAAGAAGTGCTTTGGTGTCCTTAGTAGTAATCTTCATTAGAAAGAAGGGATTTACACCACCTTGGGTACTTACACATGAAAATGAAGAACATCTGATCCAACTTCACCTTAGATTAATTTCCATCCTACAAGTTTATGTTACTATTTAATTGTTCTCCACAAGTGTGCAGTCAACTTTCATTTAGTATATTGTTCTGTACACTCTGTACACTACCAGACTGCAAAAGTCATGTGTATTTTGGATGCGTAAAACTGCCCGCCTGCCTCCAGGTTGTTTGATCTTTGGTTTGTCTGTGAATTGACACATCCCAGTTGCCAGTGACACCCACTGCATTTTATTTTTATTTTATTTCTTTATTTTTGCTTCAGTCAAGCAGCTGATTTGTGTTGTAACTTCATTCTGTCATGTCCGCTTTCCATCTTTGTGATGTGTCTCATGAAATGTGTTGAAAGTGACCTACCTTGGCCTGTTCACAATATGCTGAAAAAAATGCTAATCTTGTCATATTTAGCAGCTGCGTTCAGAAATGCTACTGTAAGCCTAAGAGGGCTAACCAGCACTCTTGCAAGATGTCAGAACTATCAACCATTACCCTGTAAGTGTACGCGATCCTGTAACATTACTGTGTTTGTATGAAGCATGTTGCAAGTAAATGATTTAATATTAGCAGAGGGGTAGTAACGGAAGAGCAAGCATTCATTTAGTTCTTGTTGCATGTAGATTTTTTTGTTGTTCTGTGCTTTTGCTGATGCACCTTGATCAAGGATTTAAAGGCTTTTTTTTTTTTTTTTAAATTTTGTAATTATCACTGATGCTATTTATGGTTTTGGATAGTGTCTCTATAGAAACTATTAATAGCTACTCTTTATTATACAACAAAGTGGTGTTCTCTGGTCATTCTGAGAGGAAATGTTTCACCTGAAAGTTTGCTATAACAGTAGGGGTAGGGTAGGGCAGGATTGTGAATTGGACATTCAGTTGGTGTACAAGTCTGTTGAATTGAGTGAGGTTTGTCAGTATACATGAAGGGATGAGGAAAAGTACACATGAAGGGATGAGTTAAAATTTGTCTTTTTGTTTAGAGACAAGAACTAATATTGTTCTCACAGTGCATCTTACTCTCTGTTACTTGTGCAAGAAGCCCACGGGATTCGTTTAGATGAGACATGTACCTTTCAGAAATCTTATACTCCATACTTTCTGATGAACATCCCCTTTAATTATATAGCAGGCTTATGAGTGCAAATCAACACTCTCAGGGATCTCCGGCTGCACTGATCCACAAGTACAGCATTTTGCTGAAGAATAGTATTTGCTGACATCATTCAGGAAAACAAATTGTTTAGTACAACTTACAGCTCTGTATTTTGCTATGTCTTTTTACTAACAAAACCCATTTTAAGCATGAATATAAGCTTCCCCTGTTCGTGATTCTACATCTCCTCAAGGTATTTAAAACATAGATCACTGACAATGCTCAAAAGATTCAGTCAACAGACAGATGTCATGCAAAAACAGGTGGAAAGAATAGAGATAGCAGAGAGGCAGGCAGCAGGTCCATTTTCTGCATGGAAAGAAGCCTGAAGTCTAAGAAAAGTAGTGGCAAAACTAGGATGTACATTTAGGAGGAGATACTTTTAAATATGAGGTTCTCCTCTTAACCTATAGCCTGATGCAATATAGAGTTCATGTTGGGCCTTTGCAAGGAAACAAACTTCATATTAAGTGCAGTACTTCACAAAGATGGAGGACTGACAGCTGCCAAAGGTGGAATTCTCTACTTAGTCAATGGCAGGGAGAGTTCAGCCTAAACAGGAGGCCATAAAAATTATACACTTCTCCCCCCAAAAAAATTAAGCTGTACTTTTTGTGCCAGAAATGAAAATCTCAGTAAGCCTCCACTGCTTTACAAGCCGTTAGTCTGAAGACATGATTTACGCATGGGAAAATAAAGACATAATCAATTATTGTTTCTAGGTCTTGCCTCAAGTCTTCCAAAGTCTTACAGACCTATTTAAGCTTCCAGATAAGATATGTACCTGTCAGAGAGACTACAGACATTCACGAAAGTCAGGTTAACATGTTAGCATCCTTCAGATAAAATAGATTCTCTGGTTTATTAAACAGGAGATCTAATAAGCATATTACTGATGGTGACATCCTTTATCTTCATGGTTTGCTGTATATCTTTCTATTTGAAATATTGTCATTAAAACTTTTTGCACATATTCATCATCGAGTTAGGACCAAAGAGATGGAATTCCTCTGATCTAAACTTTACAAGTCTTTTATCACAATTTATGTCACAAACCTAGTCTAAATCCCCTTTACAGTCAATAGTGAAACATGGAGATGATATTTAAAGGACTTAGGGAGAGACAATTCATCTTCATACATAAGTGCCTGTTACTCTTTATTGACAATAAAGGGAAAACATAACAACTACTTTCCTCAAAGCCTGTAGTTTTGAAGGTCTTTTGCATCATTCGACAGTCTGTGATAGTCCCCAAAAAGTTGAATGATAAAAGTCTCTAAGCACAAGGCAACAAACTGTTTGCCAGAGTACAAGTTATTGTGTATTTTATCCTTACCTTAATAGCACAGTGCTATAAAATCTGTCAAATTCACATATTTATTTTTTGAGCTACACAACTCTGCAGTTAGTCCAATAGAAGCAGCTATAGTCCCAGGAGAAAAGGTTCAAGACACTATTTCAGTAGGGATATCTGGAACTAACGGGAGAGTAAGCTCTAAGCTACAGTTTTCACCTCTATCTCAAAGACAGAAAAAAAAAGAAAAAAGAGTGACAACCACAAATTTCCTCAATCACTTCTTGAGCTTCATGTCACCTGGTGTAGAAGACCCATGTTTTTTGATGGCTGCCTTCATTTTCTGAAAATAGCATCCTCACATATCCAGAGCAGATTTTCTTACAGTTATATCTGCAGATTGTGAATCTAGAGATATATCTTTGCTGTCACATTCAAAGAAGCTGGAAGGACCTATTTAGACCATTTAGAACTCGTTGCTGCTTGTTGCCTGTAACAGCATCTCTCTCCCTCTCTTTCTCTATTTCATTTGAGCAGTAGTTACTGCATTTGTTTAGATAATAGCATAAATTTGTCTTCTAGAATCATGTTTTAAAATGCAGAATATGATCACACTAGAACATTTAGTAGAAATTGCTTGGAATTCTATTCAGCAATGCAATATGATGTGTATTTTCATTCTCAGTTCAAGCCTGGTTGTGTCCCATGTAATATGCACAGACATTTCAGGAGCCCCCTGTGTAAGTGTGGATGTGCAATGGCAAAATAGACATGGTTGCTCCAGAGACAGGTCAAAGTTAGATGACCTTTCTACTTTCTGTTACATTTATTATAAGGATGTCTTTCTATAACTTCACTTGGTTAAGGAAACACATTCAGGAACAAGGAAAAATAAGAGACACCATTACCTGTGTCTTTTTGGACTAACTTTATGGAAAGTTCATATTCTATTGGAATGTGCATTCCATACTATTGGAATCTGATTCTGTAGTTGTTTTTAAGGAAAATGACAGATGGAAAATAGAATGCCAGCCTCTTATATATATGTGTGTGTATATATATATATATATATACACTTTTTTATTTTATTATTGTTTTACACTTTTTTTCTTTTTTTTTTTTTTTTGGTAAGTAAACTTGAAATATTCATTTACCCATTGGAATGTAAGCAAGGTTTTTTCTACACCTTTGGAGAATATACCTCTTCCAAACAGTCTGTTTAAAACTCATTGAGTGATTACTGTCCTCAAAACACTTGGATCTGTCCCCCATGTTCCTTTGTCTGAAAGAATGTGTTAAAAAAAAGAGGATGGCCTTGTCGTGCATGGCATCCTCCATGTTGCACTCCTGAGAATTTCACTATATTTTTATCTTTAACATCTTCATTTCACCATTGCACATATACGTATCAGTCTCACAGCTGCTGCTTTGTCTTTCTTCCTAATATTTTCAGAAAAACACAGTTCATCATCATCTGCACAGCCATTAGTAATAGCTTAAGTTTTTCTTCCTATTAAAATCTTATTTTCCTCTCTATTGATCTTAATCATATAGAAATTTCAGGATGTGCTACTTCTTACATTTTGTGTATTTTCTTCACGACTCCTATGACACTACTAAAGACAACATCTCAAATAAGTTGATGATGACATTATATTTCAAGATCTTACAAACTAATTTAATGATTAATTAAATATAAATAATGCCAGAAAAATGGCTATAGAGAAAATTCTTCATCTTTCCCAAAAGTAATCCCCTATGACTGCAGTGAGATACACCATTCTAATTCACAATAATATTTGAATCAAAATAGCATTTAACATTTGATTGTTATTGACATTAAACCTGAATAGAAAGCATAACAGAACTTTAGAAATGATACTTATTTCTTCTGTTTACAATCTTAATTTGATTTCTTTGTATCCTACTGGTAGTTGAAGACTGTTAAATTCTTTAGAAACTTTATTTTTTATGGAGATAGCATTATTCTATAATCTTTTCTGCAATATTTGCATTCCTTTTCATCAATCTGATTGCATACTCATAGAAAAAAAGGACTAGAAGAGACCTTGAAACTTCTTAATCCATTGTACTGGGTCACTCCTGTATAACTTATTTTAGAGGTCACCAAAGATGAAGATTTTGTACTCTCTTTATCAACCCATTTCAAGGTTTTCTTCTTTCTCTAGTTAAAATACTTTTGGCCAGTGTCTAAACTGATATTTTGCAAGAACTATGCTCTGTGATTTGTGGGGTCTTTCACAAAGACTTGAGATTTAGTCTGCACCTGACTAATGAATCATGTGCATTTAGTATCATCTCAAGGCAAAGTCTGTGATGTGTTTATCACCACTAGTGCACAAAGTATGACAGAGGGACATTAGAAATGTGCTGATGTTCCATTTGAACAGTATATGTTCAAAGAGTTCTTGGAGATATTAAATAAGTCTTCATTTTCAGTAAGAAAACCACATAATTTTAAGGATATTATAGAGCATGTAATAAGCCAATTCAAACTAGTCTGCAATATCCTGCATAGATATAAGGAGACTAAAAATTAGAATTTAAAAACAGCATGGAGCTCTTCCAAAGGTCTTTATGGTTTTATAGATTTCCTTGTCCTCCATCTATTCCCTTATTTAAGAAAATTAGTAACATTTTTTCCTCAGAACAAACCCTCCACTGGAATTAAGCAATTATTTGAGAGGTTTATAATTGTTTTATGGTAGCAGTTTGAATCCCATGCCAAGATTACCTTTCTCACATTTGGCAGTGTAGGAAAAAAAAAATGTTTATAATAATATAAATCAAAATAACAGTACAGAGTATAATGTTTTACTAATGTGTTATAATTGTTCTAATACGAAGAAACGGAAGCAAACTACAGTGTGTTTAAAATTACTGTTAGGGAACAAATGGGGATGTTGTATATTTGTTTGTTTAATTATATAGTGTATGTATTTCCTGAAAGGGAAGCAACAAAATAGATTCTGTGTTTTCTTCTTTAATTAAAGCACAAGTTGTTTATTACAAAGCCGCATTAAAGTTCTTTCACTCTATTACAACAGGAGACTGGCTCGCTCTACGCTACTGCTTATCCCCTTGTTTGGAATTCACTACACGGTGTTTGCTTTTTCTCCTGAAAATGTCAGTAAGCGGGAGAGACTAGTGTTTGAATTGGGACTGGGATCTTTCCAGGTGATTATATAGTGAATTCTGCTTTTGTTAAAAAGAAATCTCTATTCATTATAATGACTATGCATGCACAGTTCTCAGACCATGTGTTTGTTCATTTATGTATATGCTTTGTGTACAAAGATTTGGGGTTTTGTTTTTTTTATTAAACTCCATCTGTTTTCCAGCATTTCCTGAAGGATTTTTTTTTCTCTCCTGTTTACTTAGGGTTTTGTTGTTGCTGTTCTCTATTGTTTCTTGAATGGGGAGGTAAGACCTTTAATATTTACCCTCCCTCACCCTCACCATTCCAATTTCCATCCCCATCCCATTTCCTTGTAGGACTAACTGTTATTCTAATTTCTCCCTGTAACTCATCATCTACATATTTCCTAATACCTTAGTCTGAATTTCACAATATCTCAACAAAAGGAGGATGTGTGATGTCTTTATACAAAACAAAACATTGGCCTTGCCACAAATGATGGCTCAGATTAATGTTCCCTAACAGAGGTAATTATTTTGTTAAGTGACTCGTTTCCCAGGAGTCCTTCTGGAGTCAACAGAGAGAGAAACACCTTGAAGGAGAGACTCAGACCTTAGCTAATCTGACTCATTCTCTGCAGTTACCTGTATCATCTGATTAACTATAAAAATATCCATAAGAAAGAAGGTTCCTAATTTAGGAATCTTATTTGAGTGTCCAGTACTATGAGGAATGAATCCTGACCAGTCAGGCCAAGTTAGTAAATCACTCAGACTTCTTCTCACAAGATGAAGATTGGGCAACTTTGTGTCACCTGACAAATCCTTTACCTGCAAGTACAGGATAATGTAGTTTTAATATAGTTTTTTACTGCTTTCAGTAGTAAAGTAAGATCACTCTTATCTTTAATACAGTTCTACTCAATATTGAAGGCCTAGGAAAGATTAAAGTTGTAGAATGACATTCAAGTGTGCTTAGGTGTTGAAATATTAAATAACTGGGGTAACTGTGGGCTGTCTTTGTAACCTAGAGGAAAAACAAAAACAAAACAAAACAAAACAAAAAAACTTCTATAAGGTTCTCTGTCTCACTCAACAGTGGGTATTTAGCACAGGTTAAATGAATTATCTTCCACAGATGTCTGTTAACCTGACTATAAAAAGACTAGTTCCTCACTTAAACTTCTAACTTCTGACTATCCAAATAAATAAATAAATAATAAAAAAGATGAATTGATGAATCATACCCCAAACACTCTATCTTGGTTTCATTCAGTGGGGTTACACTAGTTTATATTGGCCAATTTCGTTCTATAGTATTTTTAAGCAAGACAACTGTAGAGGTGATAACAGGGAAAACTTCATCATTGTTCATTTTCTAATTGGAATTCTGACCAGGTATTGCTTTGCTATGGGTGATTTACTCTGCCCATGAGAAAAGGTCATGGGAAAGGAAGGTGTCATAGATGTACATGGATGCAAGAACTGTTGTCTACTGAGAGGTGAGCTGAAAGCAGAAGGCGAAGTTTTCTCTGGGCTGATCCTAAGTTATCTGTAGTCAGAGACACTGAATCCAGGCTGTTGTTCCCACTGCATGCCTGGCATTCTTCATACACACAGAAGTCACCTCAGATGAAGTATGGAGTTTTTATTGCCATTAAAATTGTTCTGTCAATTTTTTTTTCCTTTTTATTTTTTTCTAAGCTTGATAATTTGTCAGCATGTCCTCGAGCGGCTAAGTACATAAAAAATGACCTTTTGAAGTTTCTCCCTAAAGGTGCAATCAGAAATAAAGAGAAAATGGAGGAGCTGGAAAGTCAACCGGTATTTTGCTGTGGATTTCAAACATCGTCATCCTTCTCTAGCGAGCAGCGGAGTGAACGGGGGGACACAACTCTCCATTCTGAGCAAGAGCAGCTCTCAGATTCGGATGTCCAGCATAAATGCGGAGAATCTAGCGACATGAGCAGCTAAGGAAAACAAATCAATAAACAAGCAAACCAAAAACCACCCCTTTAAAAAGAAAACAAATAAACATAGTTTTGCTGGTGGTATAGGTTTCCTTTCCTTTCCTTTCCTTTCCTTTCCTTTCCTTTCCTTTTCCTTTCCTTTCCTTTCCTTTCCTTTTCCTTTCCTTTCCTTCCTTTCCTTTCCTTTCCTTTCCTTTCCTTTCCTTTCCTTTCCTTTCCTATCCTTTCCTTTCCTTTCCTTTCCTTTTCCTTCCCTTCCCTTCATTTTTCCTTCCCTTTTTCCTTTCCTTTCCTCCAAAACGTCTTTGATGGTTGTAGAGGTGAAAAAGTAAAGGAAGTGTATATATATATCTTTTTAAAAATCACTGTAAATACACAACTGTACTCAAGGCCATTGATGGAAAATATTTAAAAGTTAAAAATAGGCCAAGCCCACCTGCTCAATGATTTACATTTCAGAGCATCTGCAAGTAATCTGTTGTCAGTCAAAAGTAACAAGTAATTGCTGTGCAGTTGTGATTCTTGGTTGCCAAACCGATACTAATCTGTGAATGGACATGAACACTGTAATTTTTCAATTTGGTTTTCATTTTGTTTTGTTTTGGATTTATTTTTTTTCATACTAGTCAAGTGTATCTTATCCTGTCCCTATCTTTTGGCATGTGAATTTCCAGAGTTTCTTTTTTGAGTCTTAGGATGGAGCTAACATGGGTTGATCATACCAGCAGGTTCAGGAAGAACTCCAGGAGATTAACTTCATGGTTGGATTTAGTCAGATGTACCCAGTGGACTTAAAGAAAATGCTGTGCCAATGTGAAGCTGCATAGCTATCATCAGTCAGTTGGGGGACTCCAGGCAATAGAGATGGGATCAGCTGTCTTTTGCCATACCCAGGGACACACTTCTGAGAATGCTTTATGTTCTAGCTAAGCTGTGAATTTTCTAAAAGGGCCATGTAGTTAAGATATATCTATATTTTTGGCATTGATTGATTGGGAGTTGATTGATTGATGGGATTCTTTGAATAATAGAAATAACTGTCTCCTCCTTCCCACCTTAAAAGCAAAAGTCAGTTCCAAGATGGTGTTTCCCTCCAGATAACCTTGAACCTCCTGCACCTGCGCCCAAACACAGCATGTTTTGGGGTAGTGCTGTCATATACAATGTGGTGCCTTTGCAACCTGGTTGACTTCTGTGTATTATGACTCTTCCCTGCCAGAGCAAGAGGCACAAGAGAGATCTGGCATGATCGCCTTGGAAAGTAAAAGTCATCTGCATTTGGTGAGCAACCAAACTGAACAATAAGATGCTATAGAAGGAAAAGATAAAGACTTTGGATGACTTCCCACACCTGGTGTTTTTCTCTCTCTTTGGATAGTCCATTTGATTAAATACTGATGTTCTTACTGGTTTTGTTTGGTTGGTTGGTTTTGGTTTGGTTTGTTTTGGTTTTGGTGTTGTGTCTTTTTTTGTTTGTTTGTTTTTTGGTTTTTTGAAAGAAACTAAAACATTCTTTCCAACTTTGCCTTGTAGTTAAAGCCACGACTGGTACACATCTACTTCAGTCAAATGTCAATGATGTCAATTTTTAAAAGTCTTTATACATAAAGGCTTTGATGACCATACTAGCTCTCACTTCATTTTGGATTTATGAACTGATATACATATATATATCTAAAAATATATATATATGTGTGTGTATGTGTGTGCATATATTAAAAAAAAATATGAAAATGACATTCTAAATGTGAAGCTATGAACTGAAACTAATAGTAACCAGGAAATTTAAAATTCAGGCTTGTTCTTTGTTGTTAGTTGACTTGATCATAAATTTATAAAAAAAAAAAAAAAAAGGAAAAGGAAAAGTGAATGATTCAGAATTTTAGTGTCAGCCGAGCTTTTAATTTCACTGGTTTTTGTTAGTTTAGGAAAAAAAATGTCATTTTAGGTATAAATTTTTTAAATAACACTAGTTTCCTTATTTTTAAAAGGAAAAAGGGTCAGAAAGTTGTGAAAGAAGTATTAATTGTAATACTTAACTTTTACGTAGTGCTTTATGGGACATACTCTGCTCTCAGTTGTAGCAGTGTAAATGAATGTAAAAATCACTCTAAACAGAGAGAAATGTTAAGATTGACTTCATATCATACAGGATCATGCTCATATGAGACACTTATGCCCCAGTCAGGTTAAATCTACCCTTGTACAGAGGACCAGCAAAAAGGTTTATATCACTTAAATTATACTACAGTACCTTAAATGGGGGTTACATGATCCAGACACCTTGTCTGCAAGTCTTCAGCACTGGTTTACTGCTCTGAGAGCAGAATTTGTCCCCCTCTTCCAGACTCTGCAAAAATCACTGAAGTATTTTTAACTGATAGATTAGAATTTCTTATCTCACTAGATGTTGGTAAAAGCTATTTTATAAAGTTTTCCGAGGAACCATACTATTTGCAGACCAGAAAGACAGAGGGAGATGAGGAAAGTCAGATCTATCAGGTAAATGAATACTTAAACTTTTTTTTTTAAATGAAATTATCTAATATTAGATGAACAGATATCATTTAGTTTTGTATTTTCTGTAGTATGGGCTTTCACAAGGTATTATATTGACAATACTGTAAGTGTATTATTAAAAAAATCTAAAAGTATATTTTGCATGAATAGCTGGTAGCCAATTTTCAAGCATTAATAAATTAGAACCTTTGGGGGGGAAAAAAAAAAAAGTGTTGATTAACTGCCTCTGGTTGAAGACTTTATGCCATGTTTCAATCCAGAGCAAGAAGATGTTTGGATCTTTTTTTTGGTCAAGGCTTTTTCTAAGTTTACTTTCAGATTCTGTTGTTTTCCTAGCTGTCTTACAGTGCTCTGCAATTTGAGTTGGTGGATCTTTTTCCAGTGCCTCATGGTCAAGTGTCCACAACACCTAAACTACCCTCCAGTCATGCCCTGTAGAGACCAGGTCCTCAGCTGTGTTAGAATTGATACAGAAAACCATTGTTATTGTTAGAACAAAGCCACTTCGCTTTGGTTCTGGATTTGTGCCTCAGCGCAGTATTATTAATACTATTTTTTAGGCATTCTCAGCAAGAGAGGCTAAGGACTAAATAGTCATGAAGACATGGACTTGCCCCTTATACTCCAGAGACAATGCTCTGGAGCAAGGCAAGTTGGAGGGCATTGAAGGGGAAATTTCTGCTTGTGCAGTCCATGTGTTTACTGTTCAATGGACAAATTGAAGTCTACAGTACCTTTCACCAGCACTGAATTTACTAGAAGAAACGGTATATCTCTACATATCTAACATATGTTATATTACACAAGCAACCCCTTCTATTATTTTTTTTTATTGTGAGTGCTGACACACTTGCAAAGTTGTTGTGTTTTTTTTTTGGTTGTTTTGTTTTTTGTTTTTTGTTTTTTTTTTTTTCCTTAGTCATTCTGACTTTCTCAGTGTTACTGGAAAGATCAGATTTCAGGTGTATATGGTAAACTAAAACAGATTCTGATGCCATCGCACAAATTACTGTCTCACAAATCTTTATGTTGAATGTAAGCTGAAGATACTGGACATGCATGGCCACCACTCACAGTGGCTGTCATTTCTATTTGTTTCAGGATGGAAGAAACCAAAAAATGGTTTGCTTCTAGGTGTGTGTAAATATCAATTCAGTGTAATAGTGCTTTGTTTGATTTTTCACTGTGAAATATATTTTGGAGCTAGAAAGACTATGTTATTAAAACTATGTAATTAAAAGGAAAACAAAAGTGTGCAGTGCTCCTTGAGCCATCTTTTCTACCATGTCCATAATGTATTTCTAGTCTAATTTTCTTAGTTTTTTTTTTGTAAGTGTTCAAAAACCTACTGTACTGCATCTTTTGTGAATATTTACTGTACCTAACCACTGTTTTATTATTGACTTTTTGATGTGGACTATTGGTATGACAGAACTATTAACATTGCCAAATGAAAACTAAGATATATATTTCAGAAGGACAAGGGTTGTTTCATTGTTGCCTGGTGACCTCAAACGTTTTTACCTTCACCTGTATTGTGTTCAGTTGTGTGTGTTTTCATTTTGTAGAAGAAATATGCCCAGGTTGCTCTGCTTCATTTAAGTACTTATATTTGAAAACCAGGTGTTAAAATGGGATGATGGGGGAAGGGAGAGAGATGAGAACAGTTAAACTGAAAGTTAAATTCAGACACTTTGTTTGGTATCCTGTTCCACCTTTTCAGCAGCTGTTCATCATTACAACAAAAAGAACCAAGTATGGCAACCACAAGGCTAACACAAATGAAGGAAAGAGATTGAGTACAGCAGGAAAATTAAACAGAAGTGACATGCCAAGCAGCTTGCAAAAGAAAATTAACAATAAAAAAAAGCTAATAGAAAAAATTCTAGTTCTTTAAAGTGTACAAATGAAATTTAGTTTTTGAGCACTTTCATTTTCAGTCAAATATAAAGCCAGACACTTTCTCAATCTTCTCCTTTTGTAGTTTCAGTTACAATTTTGTAAGAGGAGCTGCATTTCTGCTATTTCCAGAAGGGTAGGAAACTCATTCAGACAAGATATTGCATGAAATCACCATTTAATGGGCAAAAATATACTAATTGTGTCAGTTTGTTAGGTTCACGCATCTGACTGCTACTAAATCCTGGCTGACTTCAAAGTTCAAAGCTTGGCCTGTGAACCATGCAGGTACCTAAATTTATATTATCATTCCAGACCAGCCCTGCCAGAAATTAGGTATAGAAATTAAAGAGAGTGCAGGAAAGAGAAAATAATTCTATAGTGACTTTAATAAACAGTGGCAATGAAAGAAATGCAAAAATATAATTTATTAAAACAAACAAACAAAAAAACATTCATTTAATTGGCTTTGTTTACCTTCTTGGTTTAAATTATTTTTCAGTAGTGCTTCAGAGATAATTGTTTATGTCAGTGTTTTTTAACCTGTGGTCAGTGGAGACTTCAGAGCCCATAAACTGTTTATGAAGTGTCCATGGAAGATAATTAAGGAAACTAAATTAATACATTGTATATAACTATAAATGTGTGCAAGGTTTCTGAAGGGCTTTTGTTTTGTGTGGTCTCCCACAGACCCCAAAAAAAAAAAAAAAGTTGAAAAACAGCTGCAAAAAGCTGCTGGTGAGTTATTATTATGTATTTATTATTATGTATTTTCCCAGGACAATCTTCTTGTCTGTATTAGTTTCTCAGCGTTCTGTACATAGACAAGTCCATTCAATCTTTGATTAACTCCTCAATGCCTCCCATCCAGCATCCACAAGCAGTGGTGGAGAGGAGCTGGTGAGGAGAGCATGGCCACGGTTAACTAACTCTAATCTTAAGGAGTATCAGATGAAAGAGAAGTATAACCAGGTCTCTTTGTATTCTTTTCATAGTGAATGACTGGTTTGAGAAAATGCAGGTGGAACGAGTGCTGTACACCAAGTGAAGTTGCTGTTTCCTCAGCATCAACATAAACATGCAAACTGATTTCACTGCTGCTGTGAAGTTCTGTGAACTCTTACACAATAAAGTACAGGATCCAAATATCAAAGTTAATCTTTACAGTTTCCAAATACAGTGGATCTACCTAGAAAGCTCAACAAAATAAAATTGCCCACCCTAGTTTGATTATGTGATTTCACATTTATTTTTTTTATCCAGGGATTTGCTCTTATGAACAAAGCTTCCAGAGAAATGTTGGATATTTAAAATCATCTTCTACCTGGTGCTGCAGAGAAATAAATGTGACCCTAGGAGATCTGTTATAGCCTGGAAGTTCTAAGGGAAGCAAGATAAAGTAGTAAAGACAATTAGAGCAGGATACATGGGATCCTGCTTGACTTCCAGCTGTCAGACAAGATCGGTGTCTCTTATAGCTCCTATGTGATATCTGTGATCTCTGTGTGGATTTCCAGGAACCTGAAATAAACTCACTCACTGAGATAAACTAAGCTTATCTACATTTGGGTAGCTAGACTATGTCTATGTGAGAGTGATGTCTGTTGGATTCCTGAGGTGGAACAACTTTAGAGGAGTACATAATGCAAAGATACAACCAAATATTATATTTTACCTGATTTCCAAAGTATGTCCTAAAACCTAGATCTGTGGGTTTTAATCAGGGCTTAT
This sequence comes from Cygnus olor, assembly GCF_009769625.2. NCBI lineage: Eukaryota > Metazoa > Chordata > Aves > Anseriformes > Anatidae > Cygnus > Cygnus olor. The sequence continues at coordinate 4,064,591 of NC_049170.1, read as the reverse complement.
AAGAGATTCCGTGAAAGAAAAAAAAAATATATATATATATATATATATATATCTCCATAGCTATAACTGCAAAGCTGTTTAGACAGGCTCCAGAGGTGCTGAAACCTCAGTTAGGCTATATTACACATCTATGTCCCTTTCAACATCAAGCATTTTCAGCATTAAGGATTCTGGCTCATAGGAAAGTCCTGGGAAAGATCTTATGTCACTAAGGAAGCTTATGACATCCACGTCACCACTGACAGTAAAGAAGTCTTCCTCTGATCAAGTTGTTCTGGTTGTAGCCACCAGAGAGAAATGAGAGATTTTAGAGTAAGAGCATCAAACATATATTTGATGTCTACTCAAGGGTGACATGATTCATACTTTGCAAGTATCTGTTTCTTTCCACCAGGAAGTCTGACCAGATCAGAGACTGATATCTGTACTGTGAAAGTCTATATGTCTTTCCCCTAGGATCTGTGCTTAGTCACTGTTATTCTATTTCATGTATGGTGAGGAATAATGATCTTGAAAATCTTGAGGTTGGCTTCTGTTGGATGCTACCAAGCAGATTTGGGGGAGATGCATGCCTGATAAAGGCTTGGTAGCTCTCACTGAGTGCAGTTTTCAGGAGGTCTTGTTCTCTCCACCAGATTGTGTACATGTGATAAGCACTTCTCTGTCTAGAAACAAACCAGTACAACAAACAAACGTAGTACACACGCAGTGAAAAAAAGTTAGCATTTTATCCTCTGCTTTTAGGAGTCAGAAACATGCAACCTGTTCAGAATTGCATTTAAGAGTAAAGTTGGGAAGATATGGAGCATGAAGGAATAGTTAATGATGCTCTGATGTTAAGCTCCATGCACATCTGTACTAAAGAGTGAAGTTCAGCTAAATACACATTGTACTTTGTGTATGGAAACACACCAGCAGAGCTTAAAAAAAATGTTTTAAACTTCACGGTCATTTCACTTTCTTATGATTAATATCACAATTTCCCATTGGTTTTCTTCTGGGGAATTCATCCACGTAAAGAATTACTCTGTGATATGATGTTGTGTGATATGACACTCTTTAGTGTCTGAAGCAACAAACTTCTGGATATGCCTTTTCCAATGGAGTGTGTCCTTGCAGAAAAGTCTGAAGAGGCCTTCATGTAGCAGTGTAACCTGTAAAAACTAATATTTTATGTGTTCATTCTCATTCCCTTCTTTTTGTCCATTTAGCGGTGATGCAACATGCTATAGCTCTGAGAAGAGATATACCAAGTTATCATATGGAAAGCTGTATTTTGGCTTTTGACTGTGTCAAGGTACAAACCTAATGGCCTGTTGGTTCTAATACCGGGCTTTTTTTGGTCAAAACTGGTTTAACTAATAATGGGATCTGAGGTTATACAGCTTTGTTATGAGGTGGAAAAATATACATCAATTGCTGCTTTGTAACAATTTTTGTGTTCTGAGAAATTGTTTTTAACATGTAGACTGCTGTAGATGACACAATAAATGTATTACCATTTTGTATAAGTCCATTCTGATATAAAATGACAACAAAGAGAACTTTTTGTCCGTGAAGTTACAGGGTAGCATATTTCTATCCAAACAGTTGGGATGGAGTTTGGGGGGGGCTTAAAAACATTAGCTTACTCATGGAAAGGAGTCCTTGAATTATATTTGGCAAAGTCAGTCCTGGAGTAATGAGGCATGAAGTCTTTGCTATTAGTGGGCCATGCACATTTGTCCTTCACCATCAATCAGCGGAGTAATGCTTAGAAGGTGTTTAGTCCACCACATAAGTATCAAGAGTGAATATAGTCTGATATTGTCAAAAAGTAAAAATAATGCAACAAAGCAACACACTCTCTTGTAACTAGTAACACCTGTTGTTCTAAACTTTAATCCACAGGTGCTTTTGGGCCTGTGGATTATTTCTAAGGAGTCTAAAGAGGAAAAGAAAAATTATTTTTTCTCAAACAAAAGCATTGCCATTTGGCAAAGTTGGAAAACCACTGGTCTCTATCATATCTGACATGCTTTGGGGTTTCATTTCTTTTCCAGTCAAAGCAAACCTTAAGATTTTTGTCAGGGTCATTTTTAAAAGATCATGGACATTCACCCTATTATTACAGAGGACTCTGCGCTAGATGATCTATTTATGAGTCTTCTCCCATCTTTTTCCTCAGCTTCAGCTTCTGTAACTCTTTGTCTGTCCGCCATGGATATGTGATCATGGATCATTAGGCAAGATCATGGAGACAAGGTAGGTGCACAACAGGTCCGAGATGAGGTCATGATGTCAGCCTATTTCAACAGGACCAATGGTGGGGCAGGGCTGTGGTGGAGCTGGAGATCAGCATCCTATAGTGTTACTATAGGAACTGGGATGAAATGGGATGCTGGGCTGTGGTGGTTTTACCCAGCTGGGCAGCTGAGCTCCACCACAACCACTCTCTCACTCCCCCTCCTCAGAGGGAAAGGGGGAGAAAATACGATGCAAAGGGTCAAGGACTGAGATGAGGACAGGGAGATCACTCAAGTTGTCATCACAGGCAAAACAGACTCAGCACAGGGAGATTAACAAAATTTATTACCTATTACTAACAAGCTAGAGCGGTGAGAATCAACAACAAAAAAAGACAAACCAAAAACACCTTCCCCCTCACCCACCCTCTTCTCCTTCCTCCCCATGAGCAGCACAAGGAAATGGGGGCTGCGGTCAGTCCCTGACACTTCGTCTCTGCCACTCCCTCACGGTCCACGCGGGGTCCCTCCCACGGGATGCCATCCTTCCCAAACTGAGCCTGCAGGCCTGCCCACAGGCAGCAGCTCTTCAACAACTGCTCCCACATGGCTCCGTACCACGGGGTCCATCCCCCAGGAGCAAACTGCTCCAGCACGGGTCCCCCACGGGCGGCAGCTCCCCCCAGACCCCCTGCTCCTGCGTGGGCTCCTCTCCACAGGCTGCAGCTCCGGCCCGGGGCCTGCTCCTGCGGGGGCTCTCCATGGGCCGCAGCCTCCTCCAGGCCACATCCACCTGCTCCACCGGGGGCTCCTCCACGGGCTGCAGCGTGGAGATCTGCTCCGTGTGGGACCCAAGGGCTGCAGGGGGACAGCCTGCTCCACCAGGGGCCTCTCCACAGGCCGCAGGGGAACTGCTGCTTCGTGCCTGGAGCACCTCCTGCTGCACTCACCTTGGGGGCTGTAGGGCTGCTTCTCACTCCTCACTCTCCCAGCTGCTGTTGTGCAGCAGTTTGTTTGTTTGTTTATTTGTTTCCCTTTCTTATATCTGCTCTCCCAGAGGCACAAACAATATCACTTACTGGCTCAGCTCTGGCCAGCGGTGGGTCCCTTTGGAGATGGCTGAAACTGGCCCGTATATAAAAAGGGGCAGCTTTTGGATTCTTCTCACAGGCAACACCTGCAGCCTCCCACTACCAAAACCTTGCTACGTAAACTCAGTACACGGGTCCATGGTCAGGTTGGGGGAATCCCCAATGCAGATGTGTGGGATATTATTTTTCTGTATCGCTGTGAATATCTTGTGACAATCCACTTACTTGGGGATTTACTAGGTGAGCTGGGCCAGCATCAACCCCTTATTTTGGTTGTAAGATGGTGCAGATGATGCGTCTGCCCTTTCTACCACATGCTGAAGAGCTGCATCAGTCACTGTCCTACTAAGCAGGGAGTTTAGCAAATGTGGAAGAGGGAATCTGGAAAAGACTTTATTTCTAAAGGTTACATGTCTAGTCTGAGCAGGTGTTTTAGGCTTCTTTTGTAGTTAAGAAACAGAGAAAGAAAAGGCACATACAAATGTATTTCAGCTTTCTGTAAAAGTCTTGTGGTAAATATCCATAACTTTAAAGACACAGTACCACACTAACACATTTGCTACAAGAATCAGACACTGAGAAAATTTCATTTACTAGATCTGTCAAAATACCAAAGAGAACAACCTCAAAAAATTCTCACTGTCTAGTTCAAATGGATTTTAACACAACCTTTAAACCAATATCATCAAGACTTACAAGTAGGGTCTCTAACTTTACCAAAACACTATTTCTGGCAACTTGTTTCTAGTGGAACAGAGTCATCAAATTGTATCTGAATTGTTCCAACAGTTGAGCAATAAATGAATACCAAATTTCCAAAAACCTTGACCAATTTTGGCATCTCAGGATTTAGTCACTCACCCATTATCTGGTACTGACTCCTCTCACACCTGTTTTTAATCTCAGCCCTACAAGGGTGTGGGTTTAACCAACATTGCCCACTCACATAACTTGGCCTGAGAGTGAGTTTTTTGGACAGGAGTCATTTTTGTACAGCATTTTAGAAGATTAAAAGAAAGTCATAAGATGCTGCTGATGTAATCACATAGGTAGCCCATATACAAGGAGGCTACGACACTCCTTTAATAGACTTTACATACAGGGTTAAGTTTATCTCATGAAGTAGGAATAAGGGAAAAAGAAGGCACATATATGTGGGCTAGGTGTGGGCTAAACTTTCATTATGAATAATAAAGACCCAGGGAAGGAATTGGTTGCTTAGATTAAATAGTGTCATTTCAGGTACACCGTGGAGTACTGCTTGGTCTCCAGATGAGTGTAAGTATACAAAAACCTGAATCGTATCTCCAGGACAGTGCAGATGTTTTGGATGTCCCAATAGCATTTGATAACTATGTTTATAAAATCCAACCCCAGATTAATAGTTAATGATGTTTAGACAACTCTATAGTTGGCCAAATATAGGTGCTCACTTCAGGGAGAGCTGTGCAGCTCAAGGATTTCACTAACTGTACTGCTAATACTTTCACTGGCTTAGACATCCAACCTTAGTTTATACCAAATAGCTTTAAATGATACACTTGAGTAATCTCCATTCTGTACACTCCTCTCATATAGTGACAGAGCTGCCTATGATCCCAGGATAAGTTGTATGTACCCTCATAAATACTCTAGTACCATATGTTGCAGGCTCCAGTTCCTCAGTTCAGCCTTTTTCTGAAAATAATCAGACTTCATGTTTTTCAGTCCTTTTTTTTTTTTTTTTTTTTTTTGTTCTTGTTCTTGTTCTTGTTGTTCTTGTTGTTCTTGTTTTTTGTTTGTTTGGTTTGGTTTGGTTTAATATCTTCTACTATTTCTCTGAACCATTCTGAAAATCCAACTGTGCATAGAATATGCAGCCTTGGGAAAGGTCAGCATTGGTCAGCATTGCCAGAGCAGGCTGGAGGGTTTTCTTTTAATCTGGAATCCACTCAGTAAAGCTTTCAGGAGAGAAAAAAAAAAAAAAAAAAAAAAAAAAAAAAAAAAAAGACACAGTAAGAGTTAACAAACTACTCTTAGTGAGAAGTTTCAATCACCTAATCAACAACATCGAGAGAAACAGCTGAAACAATTGTTTTTAATCTTTCTACGAGTTTGTGTAGTTTAGAAATGGATTTTAAAATAATATGTAGAGAGTTAAACTATGTGAAAGATAACAGAGAATTAGAGGAAGAGAAAACAGCTTTTCCTAGCTGATATACTAAATGGTATATTGCACATGTCCCTTGGTAATCATATAAATCTCACTTGGGAGAGGGTACACCTCAGCTCCTCAGCTAGTTAGACTAGCTGTGAACAGTGCGCAATGCTTCAGCATGCTTCATGGCTGTTCTGACTGTGAACTTCCAGACAGGGCAGCAGCATGCCCAGCACACACTATGTACCACAAGATGGCAGTGCCTTCACACAAACGGGACAGCACTTCTAGGCATCCTTTGTGACAACGCCTTTGCTGCCTTCAAAGGCCTGGAACGGAGCAGTATATCCCTAACACATTCCTTTTCCTCCATACACCATCATGTCCTTACATGTGCCATGAAGCAGCCTTCTCAGTGCCCACACAAAATCTTTATCCACGAAACTTTTGCTCTCCCCAGGGTTATTAACCTCATCATCAGGTTGTTCCAAGTGTGCCCTTTATAGAAATTATGCAAATAATGTTTTTATATGTGCAGAATAACTTTATATAGCCCTCAATTCCAGCTTATGGCTTACACAGCTTGATCAAAATGATTGAAAAGTATAAGACTTGGAAATGTCAAAAGCATAAAGGAGGGATGCAGGGACATTCTGACAAGGCCCAGGCAGAACAGGTGGCTGGCATATTGCTAAGGTTGCTGGAGAACATTTGAGGTATTTTGTTGGATCACTGTGAGGTGGGATATGAGGGTGTCTGGAAGGATGCTAAGGTAGGAGTGGTTATCCAAGGAGTTAATGCAATCTGAGTGTGAATGATGACAGTAGATGGGCACAAAACAGTTTGTGAAGTCTGACAAGAACAGTGGCATTACTAGATATTTTGAATTTTATGCTGCTGAACACTGGATGAGTGATGGAAAGATCCTTCATGATGTACCTACCACCACTCTTTGTCATCATTTCTCTTTTCCTTGGATCCTTGGTCCAGTAAAGAAGCTTCCCAGTAATAAAATCAAAGGACATGTAGTGAGATAGGTGGCCTTAAAGTCAAACTTAGACCATCCTGGGGGCACAGACGGGAAGTGGAAATTGCTGTGTAACACAAGATGGCTGATATATGCATCAAATAAACCATGAAGAAAGGTGTAAGAGAAAATATGGTAGTATGTTCAAAACATAAAACCTCAGGCCAGTCTTGTTTGTTTTTGTTTGTTTGTTTAGGAAACATTCTCAGGTCAGACAAAAGCAGGATCACTCCAATTTGTTCCCTCCAAAGATAGATGAAAGGAATTATGTGTCGATTCCTTCATATATTATATAACTCAACACTGTTTAATTATTTCCTTAAGAAAACCATTCATAAGTAGCCAAATATCTGAACAAATGATCTTTTCTCCTAAAGTTATAGAAGCAGGCTACTACAAAGCTGTGTCTTGGTGATGGTGTCTTGAAAGAGGAGTGAGGCATTAATTCAAGCCACAGGTTGAAGTTCCTATAATGTAAATGTCCTCTTGGGTAAAGAGATCATAATCATATATAATCATATACATATTCATTGGCTTCAAAACTGTATCCATAACAAACACAATTATAAGACTGTCATTTTTTGATAAAGTCTCAAAGGAAACATCCAAACTGACATAAAACATTTAAAAATTACAAACAACAGTTTTAGTTATCACTTACATTTTATAGATGTACATCACACAAATGTGTTCAAATCACTATGCAAGGCAACACACAACACAGGAGCAAGGATTACTTTTGCAAGGAAAACTAATAAGGTGGTCAGAATAGACAAGATAACACCTTGTAGAGGGCATGTGATTCATTGGGACAAATGGAGTAAATGTCTAATCAATAAAGGAGTGATCTCAATTATGAGTATAGAAACCTGGACAATGCATCTCTGCTGTAATAATAAGGCTAGAGATGATGCACATAAAATCAACAAAGAGGTTTCCACAAAGTCAAATATCACGTTGCTTAAATAATTAACCAAGAGTTCAACAAATGAGGGACCAGAGCTCTACTTTTTAAAGCTAAACTGATATTCCAGTTCACAGAAATTCCAGGGTGTACTTAAATGGCTATAGTCTCTAGAAGTGCATCCTGTCTGGATGCAGGTCCTTCTGGGAATGGTCCCATTTTGAAATGAACTACAGCTATGTTTCATGTGCCTTGTGTACACACACTGCTTTTTGGAGAGTTTGATGTAGAGGCCAATTCAATCCCAAAGAAAGAGAAAGGCCACCCAAAGAAGTGATGTAAGTACAGGATTAGTTTGCTGTGTTTTGCCAGACCATACTCTGTTTCACTTCTGACCTCTGACACATTCTTCACTGGAGTGGTAATGAACTGAGAAATGGTGGGCAGGACTGAAATCAACAGAGTGCAATCACAGAGTTCATCCTGAAAGAGAGATCAGCAAAAATCACAAAAGCACAGTTTAACTGTGGATTTAATTGATGGATCCAGCTAACCTTCAAGGATATTGCAATAGAAGTTCTGTTCCAGCTACACACGGACTAGTGTCCGGTCACTAAGAAGACTCAGTTTGTAAATTATTCCGAGCTTAAGAAAGCCCATCTGGGATATTGCATTGTGTTTGCTGTATGTTCTTTATTTGTACATGCATAATCTTCCTAATGCTCAGCTACTATATGTTTTCCCATTGATGAGAAAAGGCCATCTTGAGTCCTCTGGCCTGACTTAATGTCTCCATTGTACAGGCATGAAAAAAAAAACAACCAAACAAAAAAACAAAAACAAAAACAACAACAACAAAATCAAACAAAAAACAAGCAGATAATGTAACTCAGTCATTTTTGCATCACTCTTGCAACACCTTGAGATTCCTTTCAAAGGAACTTACTGCTCCTTAGATAGGTGCTTAACACTTGTCAGTGCATAATTCCATCAAGTTAGCTGAAGTTGCTTCAAAATAGTTAGTAAAAAATCACTAATTATTATCACAAGCTTTTGACACTCTGTAACTCTTTCAAATGAAGATTAATTATAGTGCTCTTCCAAACTGAAATTTCAGGAAACACTGGCAAAGATGTGACAGACATGCTGGACCTGGGAAAAATGAATGTAGCTCCTTTGATTTGAGCGCTAACCTGATGATGCACAAGACCTGAAGATCTGTCATTTCACAACAATAACAATGAACAAAAAGTGGATTATGTGTGGTTGAGGAGAGAAAGAGACGGAGTTGTGATACTAATCTGTACCAGTTGAGAAAAGCAGCTCATGTTCAGGACAAGAAATTCTCAGAAGTCTGTTGACACTACGAAAAGCCATAAAGAATCCCAACTGTCTATATTTTAGGTAGTATGCTACAAGGTTACAGCAACTCAGCCTGTTAGATAAACTCAGACAGAAGTTACACCATTCTGGTATGCAGACGTTTTCCTTTTCGGACTGATTTTTTCAAGCAATGATAACTGAGTAACATAGTTGACTGGACTGTTTTCTCTGGACATAGTCCCATGTTTGTGTGTGAAGCTCAGGTATTCTTGATACTGCCACTTGCACAGTTGTTTCTTGAGTTCACTTTGAACCTACGGAAAAGGAATTATAAAAGCAAACAGAAAATAAAGACTTAGTGGTCATTGAAGATAAAATATGCCAAAATTCTATGTGACTGCTAGGCCTGGATACACCCAAATCAATCAACATTAAGCCTTAGCATATTTTTAGGTGGACTTAAATCATACACCCATTGCACACTGAAAAATAAACAATTTCCAGAATTCAGAGGATGACAAGGAAGTTAGCTACTGTAGTTTCTTTATTATTGTTGTATTTCTACCACATAAATATTTCCACTTTATTATTATTATTATTATTACATATATTTTTCCTCATACCAATCTGTGCCTCCTTGTTGTGACCTGCAGTGTATAATAAGACCTTACAAGGTCCTTCTCCAGGCTTTCAGCTTATCCATATTGAAATCCCCCTTACAGATCTCTTACTGATTTGGGAAGATACTGAACCAACTTGGATATATATTACATTACATTACACTGTTTATACAGGGAAATCCAGACAAATCTCCTTCTTTCTGTGGGAAGTTGTTTTTGAAATGATAAAGCTCTGTAAAATGTACTATAGGGATTTTATCCAATTCTAAGAATGCGGCAAAAACAGGAAAGGAAGTGCCTGAGTAAAACTGATGAAATCATACAGGCTGTGCTGGAGAAGGGAAAGGGAAAGGGAAAGGGAAAGGGAAGGGAAAGGGAAAGGGAAAGGGAAAGGGAAAGGGAGGGAAAGGGAAAGGGAAGGGAAAGGGGGAAAGGGAAAGAAAAAAGGGAAAGGGGAAAGGGAAAGGGAAGGGAAAAAGGGAAAGGGAAGGGGAAAGGGAAAGGGAAGGGGAAGGGAAGGGAAGGGAAGGAAAGGGAAAGGGAAAGGGAAAGGGAAAGGGAAGGAAAGGGAAGGGAAGGGAAAGGAAAGGGAAGGAAAGGGAAGGAAAGGGAAAGGGAAAGGGAAAGGGAAAGGGAAAGGGAAAGGGAAAGGGAAAGGGAAAACACACCAGGAGAAAACAAACCTAAAGAAAGTATAATGTTACAAGCTTTCCACTGAGACATCATCATGATAGCTATCAGACATAAAGCAGAAAAAATGTCCCTGACAGAAAGTCACCAACCATTTGTAAAGGGTCACTGCTTCAAAGCTTAATCTGTGTCCTGTCAGAATTATATGAATACAAATAAAGTCAACAAAGGTACCAAGGGAAAAGAGATAGGGGTATTTCATGTGTTCAGGAATAGATCAAAGTGCAGATCAGTTCTGGAAACAGGAAAAATGAAAAACAAGAGAGGCCCATGAGTTTCAAAGGTTTTGATAATCTTATATACTTGCTACTCACCTCTGCATTTGAGAAACAATATAGAAGTGCAACAACAAAACCCTAGGACAGGGAGAATAGAGAGGGGAAAAAATCAGTCATCAGGATTTGAAGCATAGAAACAGGGAAAAAAAAAATCATCTTTTATTCAACTTCAGGTAAGACAGCAAAATATTTTTCCATTGTTCCATTGGGATTTAGGTGATGTGGAACTATTTAATGGGTTTTCAAATTTGGAATCAATGTCTCAGTGGACTGGTGACACTTTATATACATCACTGCCTTTTGTATGGAGGCACTAAGGACTAAATCACTGTTCACTGTATCCTAACAAACAAATTCTTCCTCAAATAAGGTAGTAGGGACCTTCATCTTGTTCAAGGCTGTATTTTCACTAGTGAATAAGTTGGTGAGGACCTGTTCTTGGTTTGCATGTTTTCTTCTAAATTATCTTCTTTCACTCACAAGAGGATGTCTGTGTCCAAAGAACCTATTGGGAACGGTCTTGGGTTCATATTCACCCAGACCTGCAGTCAGATATTTTTGGGGTAAATGTTAGTCAGCCCACACCCAAACCTTTTCACAGACTGCTAACACAGGCAGTGTGTGTATCACTAGACAGTGATACACTACATCTTCATTTATAAACTGAACAAAGCACAGCCCTGAACACTGGCCCTTGCTTCTCCACCTTGTTAAAATGTTAACATGGTCCATGGCGCAGATTGGCTTAGGCCAAAAGATGGTGGGGTACAGATGAAAGAGGAAGAAAAAGACCTCGTATGTTTGCCAGTCCCTGGCCCTCCAAAGCCAGGATATCATTCTGAACAGTGTTATAGCAAATAAAAGAAGCAAAGAAGTATTAAGATGATAGATTTACTACTGCTGAAGCATAAGGGCAGAACAGGTTGCTATATATATCATTATTTTTTCAATTCTCTTATCATCACCTTTAGTACATGTGGAATTAAGTTTCAATCAGTTCTTCTTAATCCATAGACTGATCTTCATGGCACTCAGTCATTGTTATTCAAAAAATGTAGATGTGCTTTTTTGTGATTTTTAAAATGAAGTCTGAGTCAGAACTCAAGACTAGCATTGGATTTTAAATAATAAGATAGTGGAACAAACAACAGAAAGAGCTTGTGCAGGAGTAAAATAGAATGTGTGCGTTGAATTTAGACACATTATTAACACCTGTTGTAATAACTAAACAGAAATGTAAAACTCCCAAGAGTGGGGTATTTCAGCCCAAACCTCTTAGGACTCAAACTTTTTGTTCAGCTTACCTGAAAGGATCCCAAGCCTAGCTCAATGTAAAGGCGAGCTTCCAGACCAGTGCTTTCTGGGAAAAATGCAAATACGATATAGTGCACTCCAAAGAGTGGGATCAAGAGTAATGTGGATTTAGCAAGTCTCCTGGAAAACCAAGAATTAAAGAACAAGGCACTGTTAGAAATACAGAATTAGTGATGACCATTATATGTTGGAACAAATTTTACTATGGAGAAGTCCAGAATGGAGGCAACTACATCCAATGAAGTTGTGGAAAGATTACTTTCTGCCAGTCTCACTGTCAACATCTGGTCAGCAAAGATGAATCAGCATGCAAGTTTTCCAGACTGACCTTTAAGCATCTTCTCCCTGCTATGTATGCAAAGGTTGAGGCACCAAATTACCTCCTGAGACCAATCTCAATCACACAAAAGTGTGGTATACAAAGACCAGTTTACTTTATTATTCCTTCTGGGGACATCTCTCTATGTATAGTAACGAGTGGAACATTTTGTGGTCCTGTCTGTAAAGCAATTTCTTACAACAACTAAAACTGGTCAACTTCAAAAGACCCTGCAATACTTACACAAAGTGGCTTGAATGGCTCCCTCCTCCGTCTTGAGATTTCAATTTGTGAACTAGAATTCTGATCACATTAATAAATATAATAAAGTTAATCTGAAAAGACAAGACAGAATCTGTAAATTTATTACAAATCAGGAAGTATCTTCAGTTGATACAAATGAACTAAGAATCTCCCATAATTAGAATTGCACTGATATAAACCAGTGGAGATTTGCTCTCAGATCAAATCAGTATCATTAGAAATATTCATTTTTTCCCACCAATATATTATTATATGTAAAGATATGCTCAGAGTTTTGCTGAGTGAATTTAGTCCTACATATCTGAATGTCATTATATGTCTGATATTAACTCATTGTATTCACTGTCAACACACAGATGATCTTCTGTGGTTTAAATAGTCCATCCAGTTCCATTCATCGTTAATAACTGGGATTATAACAGTCATAAATGACATATTCTTTGCTTTCTGAATTTAGATAGAATGAATCTGTGCATAAGAGAATTTTTGTCTTAAGTTTACATCCTAGCAACTCATTGTAAAAATATACTAGACAAAATGACCTAGATGTATTTCTTGAATTAAACCAGCTTCATATTATCTAGGAGTTCTTGCCAGTATGGTTTGCCTTTCTTCAGAAATGGATTACAGAGACACAGATAAGAACATGCTATATGGAATGTCTGTGGAAAAGTGATTCTATAATGTCCTAGCGTGACTCTTGAAAATATGATTTACCCTTTAGACTGTGATTAAGAGATTTTGGAAAAAAAGAAAAAAAAAGTTACATACTGTACAATTTTCAACTATTTGAAATTCAAAAGAAATCAAACATAGCATGTGCTATTGTGCTTGTTTTTTTGCACCTTACTGAAAGAAAACACTAGCATATCTGTCAGATTTCAAAAGACGCTCAAGAAAAAAAAATGCAAATCATACTAATACAGTTAGCAGAATGGGGCCTTTGATGATCCATAACACTACTCCATTTTCATCGTCATCCCAACATCTGAAACAGCAAACAAAAACAGTAATATTATCTATACCATGTGAGCTTTTCCAAACTTTGTCACTGAATAGGGAGGTGACAGACATTTCTAAATGGCTATTCAAAGGCCTCTGCTACTACTTCTTCCCCAATACCTCCCCCAGAAATTCTGTATAGCCCAATTTAAAGGAATTCTATTCAGTAAGAGCCAAGGGCTGCAGAACTAAAGTGAAGTCAAGAAATCCACATTTATATTTTCAGGCTTCTTTTCCACTCTCCTGTTGAAAAACAGAGTTTTACAGGTACAGATTAGCCACTAAACTGCTATACTTCCAGGAATATAAGGATTTTGGTGTCATAACAGAAGCAGACAAAAAATCTAGACCTCTAGCAAAGGTATCCTGAAGGCAGCGAGCAGAACAGGCTTTTGGTTTTTGTTTGGAGGCTGTTAATGTAATTAGCACGAATAACATTCCTTTTTTCCTCCTTTCAGTCAAGTTCCATACATGCTAGGTTTTCTCATTCTCCTTCCTTTTTTCTCTTCCAGTTTTGTCACACAAAACACTTGGCTGCATGTCTGAGTGTAAGGTATTCCTTTGCAACATGAGTTCAGACCAGCTGCATCTGAAGGACATGGGTTTCCCTCTTAGATATTAGGCAAAAAAAGAGTGGTTCTGATACTGTGGTTTGCTTATATATCTAATATCAAAGGAGCAAACAATATAGCAATCTGCAATGAGATACATCTGACTCTTTAATGTCTTCATTGGAGCTATTCCACTACAGTTCCTTTGCAAAGGTGATTAGTGCAACAGGGTATGATTCACCTTACCTTAAAGTAGGCACCAAAAATATATATCAGACAAGTAAACTGAGTGGGTAGACCCTTTGCTGGAAGAGCATCCAAAGTTCAAACACTCTTCAGCCTTCAGCCCCTCTTTAACCCTGTGAGAACTTGTCAGAACTCTCATTCATCCAGCTTTCCCTGAACTTTCTTTATAACTGGAGTATCTTGTGCCAGTTTCTTCTGTTATAGATTCAAGAAATAAACCCAATACTCTGGCCATTCTGGCATCTGGGCTGGGGGTTTTATTTTTCAGCCTAAATTATTTATAAATTTCACCTGAGACTATATATTTTCTAATGAATATCCTGCTTGCAGAAAAGTACTTTTATATATCACTTTTATTTCCTGACTGATATCCATGTCTCTAAATTGGCGAGACCTGGATTTGACAGATGGACTACTCGGTGGGTAAGGAATTGGCCAGATGGTCATACTCAAAGAGTTGTAGTCAACAGTCCAGCGCCCTAGCGAATATTAGTAAGAATGATGGTGTTCCTCTGGGGTTGCTACTGGGATCAGCGTTGTTTAACATCTTTGTAGGTGACATGGACATTGGGATCAAGTGCACCCTCAGCAAGTTGTGTGATGACACCAAGCTTTATGGTGTGTTCAACACGTTGAGGGAAGGGATGCCATCTAGAGGGACCTTGACAGGCTTGAGAGGTGGGCCTGTGCAAACCTCATGAGGTTCAACAGGTCAAGCACAAGGTCAAGGACATGGGCCAGGGCAATCCCAAGCACAACATACAGCTGGGCAGAGAATGGATTGAGAGCAGCCTGATGAGAAGGACATGGGGGTGTTGATGAATGGGAAGATCAACATGAGCTGGCAACATGCGCTTGCAGAAAGCCAACCATATCCTGAGCTGCAACAAAAGCAGCATGGCCAGCAGGGTGAGGGAGGAGATTGTCCCCCTCTGCTCTGCTCCCATGAGACCCTACCTGGAGCCCTGCACTCAGCTCTGGGGCCCCCAACAGAAGAAGGACAGGGACCTGTTAGAGCAAGTCCAGAAGAGGTCACGAGGATACTAGATGCTGGAGCATCTCTGCTATGGAGACAGGCTGAAGGAGTTGGGGTTGTTCAGCCTGGAGAAGAAAAGGCTTCGGGAAGCCTTATAGTAGCCTTCCAGTACCTAAAGGGGGCCTATAGGAAAGCTGGAGAGGGACTCTGTCAGGAAGTGTAGTGACTGAGTAAGCAGTAACAGCTTTAAACTAAACGAGGGTATATTAGATATAAGGAAGAATTTTTTACTTGGAGGGAGGTGAGGCACTGGCACAAGTTGCCTAGAAAAGCCACAGTGCCCTATCCCTGAATGTGTTCAAAGCCAAGCTGGATGGGGCTTTGGTCAACCTAGTCTGGTGGGAGGTGTCCCTACCCATGGCACGGGGTTTGGAATTAGATAATCTTGAAGGTCCCTTTACCCGAAGTGTTCTATGATTCTTTGGAAGAGGAGCAGCAGGAAAGGAGAAGAAATGAAATCCTCCTTGCACCTTTTCGGCTACAAAAAAGTACATGCTTTGGAAAGGTAGACTACTACCACTTATGAAACACTACAGTGGAGAATGTCTACTACAGATATACTGCAGTAATACAAAAAGAGGAAAATAGGATGTACCAATATGGTGGACTATAATACTATGTTTCTACACAATTTAAGTGAGTCCTGAGGAGGTAGGTATAAAATAAGATCTTTTCCAACTTATCATCCATGTGAAATGACCTGAAGGCTTTCAGGGCAACCCTTAGTAAACAATCTTCTGCTTTATAACCGACTGTCATACTAAAAGATAAAGAATAATAAAATTATATATATATGTAAAGATTCAAAGAAAGGGATGAAAATAACACATGAAACTACCTATCAAGACATAATAATGTCTTTGTTTTCCAGGTACAGGTTTGAAAAGACTAGAGCTAGATATAAATGGCTGTTTTTAAACAGAAGTATTGGTTTTCTTAAAAAAATATTTCAAAAATTGAGGATTAGAAAACTAGTGAAATTTTAATTCTTACTATGGCATTTCCAAATTTATTACTCAGTATATCTGCATCAAAATCAGAAGACTGAAAATTATTTTCTCACTTACTTTTTTATGAAGTTTTATGATTGGAGGTGTGACTTTGGAACAATATTTTTGTTTATCTGTTTTTAATTTCTATTTTTTCCTTGTTAATAAACCAAAATAATATAAAATAGGATGACCTTGGCTTCCTTACCCAAGCTCTGACTTACCCGGTATTTTGTTGATGTATTCTTGTGAGGACCCAAGTAAACATCACAGCAGTGGGAGCTCCTGGACAGATCAACGTAGAAAACAATATAATTTGTTAATGCCATGTCCCATGGAAACTTTATTGCAAGAAGTTTCACAGTACAGCAGATTGGATGCACATTAAATTTCAGACAATGGGACAGACAATCTTGAAATGACTTTATGGAAGAACTTAACTCTCAGTTCAGAGGGAAGAAAAAAAAAGAATAGGAGAATGAAATAAAAATGAAAAAAATAGGGGATGCTGTGAAACTATGTTTTCAAAAATAACAGCTAGGATTACTTGTAGGTTTGGATATAAATTACGAGCAGATGTGCAGCTGAAAGAATCGTTTATCGAGCTAGAGCTATTTTGCCTTGTGAATAGTGGTCAGAACACAATACTTTGTACACTAGCTGGAAGAATTTATGTGTTTTTTTTTCCTTTGTTTTCTTTTTTCTTTTTTCTTTATTTTTCTTTTTATCTTTTCCTGACAAGCCTCTACCAATCCTTGTAAAACAGTCAACTGGTAAGCATTCCATGAAAAAATGTGCTAATAGACTATTAGCTAAGATTAGCTAAGATTCATGATTTCTTTTCAGTCTTTGCCATTGCTTATCCTTCTGCATTTGTGAGTGAATAACTATTTACATTTTTTCATAAAAAATATTTATTATTTATTTATTTATTTATTTTCTTTGTAACAGGTCTTTAAACTAGCAATTTCTTTGCTTTCCATCAGTGGATTTCCAAAGACTAGGTGCCTTTCAAATCTGCCACAAAAGAGACTCTAATCAAACAAGGTGACATTCACACTGATAAATCAAATGAAATATAGATAATGTCTATTTAAGTATCATATAGAATCTGTAGAAAGGGCTCAGAAGTTGTCATTCCTAACTTTTGCTCAAAGCTTTTACAAAGGGATAATATTCAGTTTAAGCTGACTTTTTAATTAATGAAGGGAAAAAATTATATCCATATTACCTATGATCTGAGTTGCCCCTGAGATGTTCTTCACTTTTGATTTTTTATAGGACACGAGTATTACTACAATATCAATTGAGGTGTTTCTTTTGTTATCTCAAGTTAGCTGTGATCAATCAAGACCTATGTGTTTAGTTTCTGGCAATCATAATTGAAATATCTCCAAATTGGCATCCTCTTTATAAAATTCAGATTTTAAAAATTTTAGTTACATAAATAAAGTTTAAGAATCTGAAGATGAAGGCAAAATTCCTATCTACTTTAAAAGAATTTGGATTTTACTTCTAATCCAAAAGTGTTATGTAACCACTCAATTCAAGCACCTCGATTTTAGAATAGCCAAGGTGAAATACAAGAATATCTGAGAGTCAAAATAAACAATTCTCTGCAGTGAAAGAAATTTTACGCATTACATGCACATATTCTGATAATGGGAGATATTTTTAATTGTTGTATAAACTCAAAAGATTCTTTAAAGACAGAAAATGTCTTTGGAAAAATAAATAAATAGAATTTTGATTCCTAGACCCGAACTCATGCTATCTCAGATATCTATTTCTGCCTACCAAAAGCAAAATGTCAACTTAAAGTTAGTCACTCAAATATCTTTAGTCAGTGGAGGAAGACAAGATGTTTTTAGGATGTTCTCCAGGCACATTAGTCATCTGTTTGAAGACTGGATTAATCACTACCACAGCATGACTACCTCATTCTACTGCTGCAGGAAAAACCTGGAGAGATAGTTTAGATTAGATGATTAACTTTTAAATGACTGTAGTTGCATGAAATTAATTCCAGTCATAAACAGGAGTGCTGTCTTTCGAGTAGGCATATCCAAGTGCTTCTAGTATTCTGTTCTACCCTCTCCTTCAAAATTTTAAATGGTGAAAAATCTACCAAGATAAGAAGAAGGCAGAATAATGGTATGGTTTTGATGTAGTACTACTGCATGAAAAGTCACCTTTTATCAAAGGAAATTATCAAAGGAAATCTCAGAATATTTTGTTTAGTTCTAAAAGTAAATGGAAATACTAAACACAAAGTGGAAAAGAGTACTAACCCCAGCCAGCAAATATGAACCACCATACATATTGTTTGTCTGAAACAAAGGTCAGCAAAAGCAGTGTTTGCAGGTATATCCTTCTATAAGAAGCCAGAAGAAATTGGCTAAAATACTGAACTGGAAGAATGCTACAGCAGCTTTACAAGCAACCTGGAAATGCAGAGGAATAAAAAAACTTATTAGGTCTACTCTCCATTGGGTTTGGATTCTCTACAAGTATAAGGAAAAAATCAATTTTGCCAGACAAAAAATGAGGAAATTAATACAAGGTTTCAGCAGGTTTGGGATTCCATCATTTCAGTTAACTTTCTGGTTTTTGAAAAGAAAACATTGGACCCCTCTTATAGAATTTGTGATAGAAATTGATACAGCTCCATTAGGGTCAACAAGGCTGTACTTTATATACCAGATCTGGATGTAATGTAACCCATAGCACTTGGTCTTTTTGTTTGTGTAGTATTGATTGCTTTAAGATTTCAATTCTTGCAAACTAAAGAGAAATTGGATTAAGAAATCTACATGTTCTCTTCAGGTCATGAATTAAGTATTAACTCAATGAAAGACAATGGGGAAGTTTAGTACCGTTGACATTAGGCAGTGGTCCATAGTTTCATCTGCAAACAAAACAGCATTTGGTGAAAACAGCAATTGCTCTCAGGATAAAGGAGACAAACAGGTGCATATGGATGTAATTCCGTGTACAGTGGAATTTTCTGACATAGAAAAAGAAAAGGAAAATGTTTTTTAAGAGAAATTTCTCATCTGAACTCAGACAGGAATGCAGGGTGACTTCAGACACCTTCCAAGGCAAATAATCTGTCACCTGAGAGGCAGCTAGGCAAACAGGATCACAGCAGTTGTTATCTGTTTGCTCTACTAAAAGTGCTAGCTTAATTGTCCTTGAATTGCCACACATTTAAAGGAGATGCCAGGAGCAGAGAATAACTCTGGGACTCTTGGGCTATACTGCAATAATGTCTTTTAATTATCCTAAATAACATTTTTTTTTTTGTTGTTAAACAAGACTGCAACAGGCTCTCCAACCCCTTTCTGGCTGGAGGAGAACAGAGAGGATTGAATAGGTGCCAGCTGCTGTTGTGGGATCACTACCAGAGAAGCAGCTGCCTTACCCTGGCTGCATTTCCCTAGATTGTCCTGTCCACGGTTTGACCTTGAGATGAAGGAATCTCCTTCAAGGTTTAGACATATCAGCTTCCTGGTCCTGGGTACTTCTATAGGAGATATGACCTTTGAGACTGTCAGTTTACACCACTTAGGAAGTTGCTTCTGTGGTCTGCACTCCTGCCTCAAAAGTAGGCTTAACATTCTTGTCCAGGTTCATTGGAGCCAGTCTAAACCAGGATCCATTTCCTAATATCCGACAGTATCAAGCATGACATTTAATTTCTTTAAACCTCTTTCCATTGCTCCTTATTATGTCTTTCACAGAGGGAATGAACAATTTGGAATGACTACAGGTTCAGGGCATGAGACATACTCAGTTTCTGCAGAGTATGTCCTGCTATGTACTGGAGGAACAGTTATCTTATGTTAATAGCAGTAACAGCTTGAAGCATTTCTACTGTATGGTACAATTATAGAGAATAAGACAGACTGTCCAGTCAGCTTTATTGTTTTAGTGTCTGCAGGGAAATGCCACAACATGAATAAAAGAACACATTTCCATTGATAGTATAATGCCTGAGAAAGGTTTGAAAATAGTTAAAAACAAAAACAAAAACACAGAACGTTTGAAAGGAATTAGGATAAGGCTGTCTTGAGACATCCTGAAAAGAGACTTTTTTTTTTTTACCTGAAGGCAGCAAAGACAATTAGAGCTGTAATGAGTGAAGTCACTGATGCTGCATAGCCAGCAGTGTAGACACGCCAAAATGCAGAATAATATGATTTCTATGAGAAAAAGAGAACAAAGACCAGTGCTGGTGGTTATGCAGCATGCATGCTGGTGTGCTCATTTCACTAAGATACAGTTTCCCTTAGCAGTCAGTCCCACCCCCTACATGCTGCTTTAGGTGCTAAAGATCTGATTCAGGTTTTCCCTCCATCACTAACATGTCTTTTTTTCTTTTGAACCCTTCAAAACCTTATGCATGAGACAGGTTCCACAGCCCACCAACCCATCTGAAATAGTGACCATAAAATAGTTTGAGCATGCTTAACAGGAAGATGTTAACTTTGTTATACAACTATGATTTCTAGTTATATATGGACTCTAGGGCACTGAAACTTGCTGATGGGTGATTTGTGAATCAGTAACTTTAGACCAGGGCCAGACTGTACTCCATTTAGGTCAAAGGATGTTGTCTGCTGATTCGAGAGTGTGTTGGTTTCATAAACAGTTACAGTTAAATAACAAATAAAACTTGCATTTTGCAGGAGAGGAAAGTAAAATTCTGTGAAAAAGTCACATGGCATCATGGAAGTAAGAAAGTTAAAGCCACAGAAATAACCTCACAGACATTAACTCCTTGGACAAGCAGTTCATTCAGTAGCCTTACAGCTGTAACACTGTAAATTCTTTATAGTTTATTTGTTTGTTTGCTTTGCATTCAAATATTCTATTTCCAAAGAAAAATAAAACACTTTTATTTGGCTTTAGCTATGCAGATTTTATTCTGATTCACTACAGGATCACCTAATTATTCAAAATCCCATGAAACTAAATTCTCTGAATTCAGGCAAATTTCCTCCTTGCAAATGCAGTGGACACTTTGTTCTCTAATTGATCCAAACTATATTTATCTAAAAGGCAGCATTTCTAGGTTGAGACAATATATTAGCAATTTTAAGTAGATCCATAAATAAATCAGGTAACCCTGACAATTTAGGAATCACCCTGATGTTTTTAAAATACTGCTAATCTTTTATATGATATTTTCAAAACAAAGGTGCAAATTAAAAATAGATTCTTCAGATGAATAAGGAAGTATTTGGATATGTTATCTATTATTGTAGCATAGCTGAAAAACAATACTCTGTGCAAAAGACGCACAAGGTTCTCACTGAGGATACAAAATATGAAACAAGTAGTCCTCTTAGACTACAAGTGGGATTCTTCTAACCATCTTCCTTCTGTTTAAAATGCAGTAGAGCTTATTGATCTTACCTTCCCTTCGTAGACCTTGTGGTTATGACTGAGATAACAAATTAAACACAGACACAGCATGAACATGAAATCTTTGCTAATGTTAAAATATAAATATAGCCCCTTGCCTGTTATCAGCTTAGGCCAACTACAGATTCTTCATGTGAATGATTTACTGCTTAGCACTAACCTGGGGCTTCTTCGAAAAATCCACTCTGGTTTGAAAACTAAGAGAGTTTAGCTCTGTGTGTGAGAACCATGTCATGGTACAAATATTTTTATTTTACAGTTGGGAAATTTTGCTCCAGATATTTGTACTGCCTATTACAAATATGCTTGTGTTTCCAAATTCATGGAGCCATAAGAAGCCAATTGTGTCAACACTTCCTAAAGATTCAGATACTTGAACTAGTACTTCTGTGCTTGACCTTTCCACTTCTGGAGAGCCAAATGACTTACTCCAGAAAACAACCAGTGTGTTAGTGAAGACAATCCTCTTCAGCTTTTTGTGTCTTGGTCTGTGACTAATAACCTTTTCCCACTGTGAAGTCAAAATTCTGAACACTCACAAGGAATTATATGAGTTAGTCTTTTCTTTCATAGATTGGAGGGAGTCAATCAGTTCTATCAAATTACCATATGAAGAGGACACTGTGATGATACAGGCACTAGTCATGTGAGATGTATGAACCTTGCCCAGTGCACAATGGAGATGAGGGGATGGAGATACCCCTGTTTTCTCATGTCTCATTAGCAAAGATCAGAATTCATGAGACAGAGGCAGTGAGCATGGCTCTGTAAATAAATACCATTCAGCCATGAAGTAAAGCTCATCCACTGAAGAACAAACACCACCAATGCAGTGCAAGTCATTCCTACCCTGGGGCCACCACAATGGTAAAGAACGTGGAAATTTAAATCATATGAAGATGTGGGTAAAAAAGAAGTGTTGCTGGAGTCTATGTGGAGCACCTAATGTTGCTTTCAAGACAAGAAAAATGGGGGTTCATTTCTTGCTCCACTGAGTGCCTAAAATGAATTGTGGAACTACTTAGTGGTATACAAGAGTTCCTTACTAAATGCATACATTGATCACTATGCTATAAAGTTATGGACTCCTTTATTCTCTGACTCAAAGAAGACCTGGAAAAACAATCAGAGCAGGGTTCCCTGAAAAATTCCCTATAGACATGTTGGTAAAGTTACCTTGGAAGATAGTGTAGATTCAAATCCTCTATCTCAGAGAAACAGTCTTTCTTAGGCAGGACAGATGACCTAACCATGAATCTCTTGAGTAAAAATACGATGAAAAAATGGAGAGGAAAATGGCCTTCCTACCTGCTTTACACTAAGCCTAATTTGTTAAACAGGTGGTAAATATACTTGAAGGTTTGAGCTTAGATTGGAGGGTAATTACTGAATTCTGGTGGGGCTCAGGCATGTGGGAACATCCATCTCTTCAGTATACTCAGGAGAATGTGCTCTGGAGACGTCCACAAGCAGGAAATAAAAACTCACCTGATCCTCAGGCCCTTTACTGGAACCTTCATCAAATCCACAGGCAACAGCGTATGGTGGGAATGGTTCTGACCAATATGCCCCCTGTGTACAGTTTCTCTGAAGGAAGCCTTTAAGGGTGAAATATATCAGAGAATGAATTACAGGGTTTTTTTAATTTGTTGTTGTTTTTTTTTTTTGACAAGAAAAAAAAATGTATTCCTACTCTGATTCATAGGTTAGATACTTGCAGGTCTAGTCACATTTAGCAAGATTAGCTACAGAGAGTTAATAATTTATCTATCATTTGAAACATTAATACAGATGTTCCCATTCATTTTTTCTGCAAGTTCAATCTTCACACAGAGGAAACCAAATTATGCAATCTATCCTGCACTTACAACATTATCTGTGGTTACAGACAAAGTCCTCAGCCACCTGATTTAGCTTTGAAGTTAGATTTGAGTTTTGAATTTGGTCCTGCTCTGGCAGGAAGATTAGACTAGAGGACCTCAAGAAGTCCTTTCTAACATCAATTATTCATGACTTTATAAATAGTCAGTGATTCTATGATATACTCCATTATAACCTCAGCAACCTAGTGCAATTACCTATATATTTTAGACAACAAAGGAAGTTAGACGATTCAGTACAGCATAACACTACACAAAAAATTGCCAAGTATTCACCATAAGCCAAGATGTATATGAAAATCTACATAATTACTCTGTGTCAGGTCACATAAGATAGCTTTGTGAATTATGAAAATATGCAAGTTACTTAATCTTTAACTATTCAATATTTTTTTTCTAAATATCTAGGAATAAGTAGAATAGGAAAAACATCTTGCCATGGATATTGGTGATTTCTTCAAAAAATCTCGGACAGGGAATTTTAACCACTTCCCCAAAAGCAGCTCTGGGCCAACAGCTTAGACCATCCCAATCTCTGCTGCATCCTGGAAAGAAAAAAAATATATCATAGAACCATAGAATATCCTGAGTAGGGAAGGACCCAACAGAATCGTCGAGTCCAATTTCTGTCTCCACATAGGACCAGCCAAAAATCAAATGATACATCTGTCTGAGAGCATTGTCCAAACACTTCTTGAACTCTGGCAGGCTTGGTGCCTTGACCACATCCCTGGGCAGCCTGTCCCAGTGCCCAACCACCCCCTCGGTGAAGAACTTTTTCCCAACACGCAGCCTGACCCTCCCCTGTCCCAGCTCCATGCTGTTCCCTCGGGTTCTGTCACCGTCCCCAGATAGCAGAGCTCAGCACCTGCCCCTCCACTCCCCTCGTGAGGGAGCTACAGGCTGCCATGAGGCCTCCCCTTGGCCTGCTCTGCTCTGGGCTGAACAGACCAAGGGACTTCAGCCACTCCCCTTATGTTTTCCCCTCTAGATCCTTCACCATCTTCGTGAGCTTCCTTTGTGGGCTTCACCATTTCCGTGGGCTTCCTTTCTCTCTAATAGTTTTACGTCCTTCTTATGTTGAGGTGTCCTAAACTGCACACAGCACTTGAGGTGAGGCTGCACCAGTGCAGAGCAGAGTGGGACAATCCTTTCTTCAACTGGCTAGCAATGCTTGATGCACCCTAGGATACAGTTGGCCCTTTTGGCTGCCAGAGCAGACTGTTGACTCATATTCAACTTGTCTTCCACCAGAGCCCTCAGATCCCATTCTGCAGGACTGTACTCCATCCTCTTGGCCCCAGTTTGTACATATATCCAGGGCTGCCCCTTCCCAGGTGCAGAATCTGACACTTGCTCTTGTTAAACTTCTTATTGTTTGTGATTGCCCAGCCCTCTAATTTGTCAAGATCTCTCTCAAGGCCTCTCTACCCTTGAGAGAGTCAACAGCTCCTCCCTGTTTAGTTTCATCTTCAGACTTACTTAGTAAACCTTCAAGTCCTATATCACCAGGCCACCGGCCTGATTGACCCCATTTACTATAACTCTTTGAGTCCAGCTCTAAATAACTCTAAATAAAGGAATACACACAGAACATCACACAGCTGGTCTTCCATAATGAGATTGTCTATGGCTTTCCCACTAATACATGTGCATGAAGAAGAGTCACAACAGGCCATGAAGCTCTACAAATGAAGGACTGTGTTGCTTTCTTCTACTCCTTGAGTGTATCATCCCTCACATACATATTCCACTTTGTCTTTTGAGAGAAAATACATTAAATTCAAGCAGACACACTCTGGAAGTCAAATCAACTGCAGCTTTTTATTGTTGAAACAAAAGTCAACAAAATAAAAATATGGAATAATTATAAGGTTTTGAGATTTTTATTAATGCTTTCAGTCCAGATGAAAATCATCCAACTTAAAAACTCAGCTTCTTGACTTCACACTTAAAGTCTATCAGTTCCATCTGACTTAAAGAAAAAAAAAAAATAAAATATTTGTGTACATATATAGGGGTTGAAATCCTTGTCTTAGTCAATTAACAAATTTTTGGCAATGACTTCAGCAGGCATTAGATTTATCCTGAAGCAGAAGAACTTCTCCCAGCATCTTCTGAAATAATCATAACTGGGAACAGATCTGGCTGGTTGGCAGTTATGAGGTTCCCTAAACCAGAGGTTGTTGGCTGAAGATACAGGGCAGTTAATTAACTATGCATCCAATAAAAAGTGTTTTCAGAAGTTACAGTCAATCACAGCTTTGTCACTGATGCATCACATTGACACTCAAGCTGCAGTCATGCTGTGTCAGTTGTCAGGTAGGTGTGGGTGAAGCACAGAAAAATTATCAGCATGTAAAGGTGCCTGAACCAATAAAAAAGCACCATGCTGTAACAGAAACTAATCTCTAGGTAGTCATAAGGCAGATATAAAACAGTGCATGAGTTTCATTTGGGAGGTGTTATTTTCTTTCACCGATTCTTTTCTGTTTCCTCTGTGACTGATGACAAGGCGAATCTAAAATTGTCAAGAGCTGAAATGTGGAAGCAATATTACTTGCCTGTAGCCAAGCAAAGTTACTCTCTGGCTTCTGAAAGAATAGTCCTGAGAATCTTCCACAGGATTATCCTCACATCACCCTCAGAAGGATGAAATTCCTGGTATCCCCAATTTGCCAGATGGGAAAATAGACACTCTGATTCATTATCTCTAATTTTAATTGTCTAAAATATGTTAGCTAAACTTAGCTATGTTCCCCCTGTAATCAGCAGAAAGAGACAGGGACTTTCAGTGGATGATTCATCCCATATATCGGTGTCTCCTTTTTGAGGACAGGCTGAATCACTCACTGCACGTACCTAGGTCTCTCTGATGATTATAGACTAAACTAGACTGCTAATTTTCAAATGAATAGTTAGGTAATGTGAGGTCCACATAGACTTGCAGTAGTCCACACATTTTAAGAGACTTAAAGAGTTCCTCTAAGAAGCACTAAAAGACTTCTAAGGAACTGAGTCTAAAAATTTAGCCTGTTTGACAACGTGGGGTTAAATAACAGAATTAGGTGAACTTATCTGGGAGGGGGACCTGGATGTTTTATCTTGCAGAGTGGGTGGGCTTCATTTCCAATAACGTCTATAGTTGATAGAGAAAACACTGAGTGCAAAGTCAGCAAGAACATTTCACATGCTGAGGTTTTCAAGACGATAATGAATGGCTAAATCATCTGAGACTCCATAAAGACAAGTGCAGGAGGAATCCTATGAAGTAATGTTGACATCATAGACATTTAGGTCTGCTTCAGACACCCAAAACTCTTTTGTTGATTTTTGTTTGTTTGTTTATTTTGTTTTGTTTTGTTTTTTCAAAGGAGAAAAATAATCATTTTTAGAGCTTGATTCAATTGACCTATTTTACACATGAACTTCAAGAAGTGAGGAATCGCACCCTTGACTCCACTGAGGACACTCATTAGACACCACTCTGTACAGTGAGGATAATGACTAATGACTTTAGATTAAAAAGTCTGCAACACAGAATAATTCTGCCTCTGATTCTCTGAGAGTGCCAGGAAGCAACTGTACAAATTGTGGTCTTTAATTTTGTCTCATATGCAATTCCTGAAAACTGAAAAACATCCAGAGACTTTTATCAATCTGAGACAAGTTTTAAAACACCCTAGATAAAATACCCTAGGGTTTTTTAAAAACCCTAGATGAATTGTTTTTCCAGATCTAATGTTTCATTTTAGAATATACTGAGAAAGGCTGCAAATACCAGAACAGATTTTCATTAAACTCTTTCCACCTGTATAGAACAAAAGGTGGAAAGGGGATGATTGAGAAAATCACAGTTGACAAGGTTCAAGATTTTTAAATAGTTTAACAGAAGTTTCAGGATTTTATTTATTTATTTATTTGAGTAGCCTTTGCTACAAAGAGGATTCCAAAATCATGTAATTGTTTTCCTGGTAAAGAGAAAAATATCTGGAATGTCATACTATACTTTTCAAAGACAAAATGCTTGTAATAAATCATGATGGACAAAGCTTGATTGTTGCCAAAATTTTTGCGGAGTGTTAGTGGGTGTTCCAAGTGTAAAATGCATCCAGGAGGTATTTTGGAGTTGATTAAAGAGGTGGAGGGTGAAGAAAAATAACACTAAAATAGAATGGACAAGAACAAGAAGAATGCCAGATACAAGAGTGACTGGACAGGTTTCAGAAAAATACACAAGCTAAAGGACATATCCTGTGATTTAGTCTCTAAACTTCTGTAGGCTTCTAAAGGCAGGTTTCCAGGTGGTTGCAATACTTCTATTCATACCAAGTGCATGAGGCACCTTTGTGTCATAACTCGTCTCTAGAAAATGTCCATCTGATAATTATGATAACTGAAAGGCAGTTTCAATCTTTTTTTAACTAAAGTTGGCCAGAAAAAAATGGGATTGAGTTTTTGAAAGAGTTTGGACATTTGTTATTTCAATTTGAACCAATTAAAAGCAGGCCTCTAAAATGCTGGAACCACAGTAAAGAGATTCCCTTCTACAGCATTTTAAAAATATGTTACAGAAATGCTGAAATGTTCATTTTAACTTACAAAATTTATATTTGGACATATAATAGATTTCAAAACACTCTACAGTAAGTAATTTCAAACAAGCAAACAAACAAACAGAAAAACTCCAAATATGTAGAAATAAGATATTTTGAAGAAGTTGGGATTATTATTTTTTCTCATTTCTTCTGGAAAATAACTTTTTCAGCAACTTGGAATGATTTTCAACATAATAGAATTTCTGCATGTTTTTTCTGTATTCTGTGGAAGCTTCTTTGGAGTTTTGGATATAAGTACATATAAAATACTTTAATGACTTAAAAATATATCCAAATATGATTTTCTTGCCTGAACTAGACATTTAAAGTTGTCAGAGTCTGAACTAATCATCTCAGCCTCATTCTATAGTTAGTAAAGAGAATGTGATTTCAGAGAATGATTCATCTCATCCTAAAGTAAGCATCTAAGGCAAAGGCAATGAAAATTTTTCTAAGGACACCCACCTTCCTCCATTTACTTTAAGGGAATCTAAGAAGACACATCCTGACTTAGACATTGAGCATTTACAGATGTCTAAAATCAGATGAGGTAAAGCTGCAGCCAATAGAAGGAGAAGCACTTCAAGCCAAATAAAATAGGATTGTGGAATCAAATTTTGATTCAGAAACTGGTATCTTCACATCACACACCTGAAGTGACACAAGAGATAATAATATCAGAGCTTGGCAATCAAGACCATTACCTTTAAAATCAGATGAAACAGATTCATTCTTTTCTAGGCAGAGTGCCTCCTCTTTCACGACTTGCTGAAATATCTTGCATTCTGGATGGATTCCCGCAACCTCAGTGAGACAAAGAAAACATAACCAAGAAGTTCTGTGATTACCAGAGTGAACAGAACCTTTTTTTTTTCTGCAAATAGGAAATGTAAATAGTGGAAGGATAGACAAAGGGAAAAGGAGGCTGTGATCTTGTACATGTAGCAATTTATATACGTGTGAGTATGCATATACATTTGTTTTTTTTTTTCTGTGTATCGTAAGATTAGAGCTCATGTAGCACCTTTTCTCTAAGCTGGATTTTTTTTTTTTTTTTACCAACTCCTTTTTATGCCTATAATTTTCACAAAACTTAAGTGGATTTTGCAGTCTTTGGAATTTCACAGTCTTTGGATTTCCACCTCTTTGTCAACTGGCCAATACTGGATAATAAGATCATGAGCTATTGGAATCAGAGTTCCCTAAACATACATGCCTTGACCATATGCATGTTTCTTCTCCATAAATCAAAAATAAGTAATTTTCTTTAAACATAAATAGATAATTTCTTAGTTAATTATTTTGAATGTTCAGAACTATGTCTTGGCAAAAGGTCCATAATAACTCTTGGGAGTTATTTTTGAGTTATTGGGAGTTTTGAGTCTTGGGAGTTATTATTGGAGGAGTTAGATCAAAACATGGCAATGTCTTTTTTACTCTTCAAGAGCAGGTACGCACTTTTCTCTGGAGACTGACAGAATTGGTTCCCCATTTTCTCCAAGACTTTGGGATGACAGTGCTATACAAATTGCTGTACTGAGAGACATGGTCTAAGCTCTTCCCTTCTGAATGCAGTTGGTATAATTAAAAAGGAAGAAAGGAAAGAAGCCATAGGAAGGAGCAGAAGATGTCTGTCCATTCAGACTTAAATAAACAATATTAAAGTCCAAGAATTTAGAGAAATTAAGAAAATGGTAGCCCTGATCAATCTGAGTTCAATCTGAGTGATTACATAACTTTATCACTTTACTTTCTGAGGATGCAGAGTTGGTACACAGAGGCATTGTTTCCATTTCACCAGAGGAAGAAATTAGAAAAAATGTGTGATTCACTTTTGGAGCTTAAGGAATTATATTTATTTCTCAGATGAAGATAACTACATTTAACCAGTTAAATGGACTTCTAAACATCACCAGTGTTGTTTACTAGGGTCTAGATACAGCTTCTTAAGTACAGATAATTAATGTCATTGAGGTATTGTCATGTGTTTACTTGGCGTCCATCTCGTACTCTGGAAAGTTTCACGATCCCTCAGTCATAATTGCTGTCATTGTGAAGATATTCTTAATAGCCTCAACATTCTGAAAATGATAGCAGGTGCTTCTTTAGGGACAATTAAATTCTGAGAAATTATCTACAATGTCAGTGTCTACATGAGGCCTTGTTATCTGAGCTTCTTTTGCAGTCAATAGAAATTTAAAGGATGTTTCACTCACCTGGAATGGTTAATGACATTTGTGTTGATATAGGGTATCCCAGCCTCTTGTGTAGGTTTGATATTAATTTTGCCAGCCCCATGACAAAGTTTCAAACACTATGGGTTGTTTTAAATAGTTCCACACACACATATTTAAGAAACAGAATTAACCTCCTCAGTCATTAGAGCTAAGAGAGTCTAGAAAGTAACTAAACTATGTTCAGACCGCTGAATAGAGCACCAAAGCCTCCTCTGGCTATAGTGGGATTTTCAAGACATGGAGTCTTACATGGAAGAGAGCAGAGGGTTTGCTCCTTTGCAAGCTATACTATTCAAAGCAAGCCAGAGGCTCTTGGGATAGTGATTTTAATTGTAGTGATGGATTGAAGGCTTTCTGAGATATTCTGAGGGAGACTGTAGGCCATTCTAAACCTCTAATGACTTTGAAAACACAGTGCAGATGAAAACATCACTGCTATATTGCCTTTTCAGTCACTGGAAGTTGATTTATTGGCCTTCAGAATGTTTAGTGAGCAGTGCAGCCAGGACTTCTTTTAGCATCAACTGAAAGTGACTGGAAGTCTTGTAGACTATTACATTTTTATAATAATATCTGCCGGAGGGCAGGGATGGGGGACAAAACAAACAAACAAAACAAACAAGCAAAAAACTTTACCTTCAAAAACTTCAAAATTTTTACGTGTATTTGGACTTTAAAGTAGCATGGACAAAATGCGTTTAATTATGAGGCCCTAGACATGCTTCATACATCCTAATATTAGAACAGAAAGAGGATTAAGGACACTGCATGAAAATAAAATTAAGATGTGGCTTTTTTTTTTTTTCATGCATTTATCTCTCCAGTGGGCAATTTTAAATACAGTTTATAAACCAGCATGAGGGATTCTTAAAATATCTCTTGCTGTTCATCTGTAGTAACTCTACCCTGAAATGTAATTTTTCAGGTCTTAGTGTGAGCCACATTTATTGCTTACCTTTTAAAATACATTTTGGTTTTCCTACATAACAAACAAATAATTTGAGTAGTAGTAACAAAATGATCATTAAAAAATCCCTCATTATTTCTACTTATAAGGATGGATTCAGCTGGACAGGAAACAAGTCTTTTTTTGTTTGTTTTGTTTTCTGGAATTCCTGGACTCTGTTGATGATGATGAGAAACTTTGTATACGGAATATTCTTAGGCTTGATGTTTAAAAGTCACAACAACTCAACATGATTTTATACAATTACCATCTATTTTGAGCCCTTTGGCAAAGGCTTGAAAGCAATGACCAGTCAGAGCCCAAAATGAAATCAAAACCATGAAAAGAGATTTGGAATGCCTTTAAGAAAAAAGTATTTGGGATAGATGGGTTAACTTAAGGTTCCTCTTCATGCCAGAGGTGCCAGAAATGGTGAAAGCAGACATGTCATTCATATGAAAGGTTTCAAAACAGGAAGTGATATCTTTTTCCAAAGGCCAACTTAAGCAATGCATGCAGTAGTTGCAGGTGTAACACATATGAGGGACTAAGCAACTGTACCCTCCCAGATGCATTGTCAAAGAGTCAGTATGTGTGCCTTTTCCCTCCTTTGGTAAATCCACACCTGTTGAACCAGACTATCAGTCACTATAACCCAGAACTGCACTGAAACCAGTGGAGTGCAATTCATTTGCATTGGCTGGGAAGCCCATACTCTACCCACAGGGAAGGTGTGCGTTGGTTTTCCACAAGATAGAGGAACTGCCATAACAGGTCAGATCCCTTGTCCATGTAGTCCAGCCCTCTGCCTCTGACAGCAATGATCAATCATCAGAAAACATGATTTTAGGATTTTCTCTAGAACAACTGTTGCTGATACTCTCCAATAGTGAGATTGTACACAATGCCACTACTGTTGATAGCTTAGCAATTAATAAGTATATAAATTTTATTTGATTTTGGGGTACTGGATTTGGTGTGCCAGTGACTGTAGCCATTAGAAACCAGAATTTTTGTTATAGGCCAGAGCATAGATTAAATATTTCTGACAGTTAGAAAATCAAGATCAAGTGTATTTACAGAGGTAAGCTACAGCCTACCCTGTAAGAAGCAAAAATGAGGTTAGTTTTGTTAACAAACAATATTGTAGCTTATTGGAAGTAATGCCATTCTAAAATAAATAAATAAATAAGGAAAAAATGACACATACAAGAAATTTAGAACAGTGATGATGCTTCAATTTGTTGGTTTTCCTCTGGCTTTAAGAAAAAGACAACCATTAAGCCATTTTACAGTCAAAGGAAAGCCTTCTGGGCAGAACATTATTTGTGATTTGTTAGCTAAGGTTTACTTATTTTTCTATTATTCTCACAGTGCCTTGAGAGAAAAGTGCCTGTTGTTGCTCTAACTTGCCTGCAGGGTTAGGTGATGGGGCTTTCTAGAAAGCAAGGACCCTGCATTAGTTGCTTCACCAGGTTGGGGACACTGTATGGCAATGTGGGAGGCATCTGATGTAATCACTGAGCTCTTGTAGGAAAAGAGCAGCTCCTGTTCACCTTAGAAAGGGGTAATTTAGGAACCAAAGTAAGGGTGTCCAATCTGACACAGTCTTCACTGCTGTGGTAATAATTCAGAGGCTAATTCGAAATGCTGCTTCTTGGATCAACATTTCCTACTAGCAAGGCAGTAACATCGCATTGACCTTACTGAAAATCACATTACAGGGTGCCTGAGAATTAAACAGAAAACTTAGATGTTTCATGCAGTAATGTGGACAGCACTCAAAGAATGACGCTTTGCATGCTGAGCTACACTGAGATCTTTTGCAGTCTCGAACGGTAGTGACCAGCCAAAATTCACAGTGGTGTCTTAAATCTAAGTCCTAACAACCTTAACAATGTTGCCTGGAAAAAAGCAATCAGAAGTGAACAAAAAAGTTGTATATGACAGAAGCGGGCATGCTAAAACCCTGAGACAGTTTATAGAGCCAGATGTTGGATTTGTACTTACTTTTGAACTTCATTTTCTTAACATCCGTAAGGATACTGCATTGAAACCTTGAGCAGTACACTTACTGATAGTAAGAAGCATAACGTTCTTTTGTATTTCCTCTGTATTTTCATTTGTTTGCCCAAACAGAAAACTCAAGCTAATGACACTTTGGGACCAGATTTAGCAAGCTCAGGGAAGCAAGTATTTTTAGCAACATCCTAATGCCATACTTAGTGCAGATTAGTTAAAAGCAATTGTTTGTGAGAGCCCATACAGAGATGGTGCCCTCAGACTGCTGTAGTGATAGAAAAACTGTAATTTAGACATCACATAAAGGACAGATCTTCACTCATTAAAAAGTCTATTAGCACACTTGGGAAAAAGAAGGGACATTTTCTATGCTCTCTGAAAACAAGGGAAGTGCTTCAGAGTTGGGCATCTAATATACTTTTGAAAAAGAAATTCAGTGGGATCAAAAAAACAGGAATGAATTGGTAACTCAGTCATTTTGAAAAGTAATGAAAATGGAAGAAGTAGCTGAATGAAGAAGTGGCAAGATAGGAACATTTCAAGAACTTGAAGTGTATTTCCAGTGATCTGGTTAAGTTTCCAATGCAGTGGAAGCCTAAAACCACACAAACAAGTTATGCATCTAGTGCATAAATCATTTACTAAGAATATCATAATATTCGTCACTATTATTTTTCCCCCTCTGTCTCCACCGTTTGAATTCATCTCTCAGATCTCATCTCCTGAAGTCATCTCGGTACTCCCTGTCTCCATGTCTGGGCTTCTCCTGTTCAGCTTTTTCTGTTATGACTTGGATGCCCAAATAATTTCTTCTCCATATTCAAACCAGAGTTGTCTGCCATCCATATCATACAGACTCTCACCTGGGAGGATTAAAACTCACTTGCTATTTTGAGATACAGAAGAGCACAGCAAAGACGTGAAAATCATGCATTCCCTGACCTTTTTTAACCATGCAATGCTGTGTTCAGTCATTCCTGTAAGTTGGCTGGTTTTACCAAAAACACAGTCCAAAGAAGAAGAACATACTCTGAAGTGAATGTTTTGTTTTTTTTTTTAAAGTTGAAATGTTGATGAACACATCAAAGTGATGAATTCAAAATGAAAGGTGGCTCATAAAAAAATCTGAATACGTCTATTCACTGAAGAAGTCTAACAAATCCCCAGCCATTTTCATGAACTTCTCAATCTGTTGAATATATCTTATCAAATCTTCCATAAGGCTTGTCCTTGTCCACCTGTTTCACTCCTTTCTGAAAAAGCCCAATACTAATTAGAAAGTTTTGAAACATCCAAGTCAGGGACAATTTTCCCATGTGAAAGGAGCTAAGACAAACCTTGAGCTCTATAAGTTCTTGTCCATGTCAGTTTAACTACATTCACAATCACTGCAGTAAGGACATTCCTATTCATTGTGACCTATAAGTGATTCGACAGTATTATA
The DNA here is from genome assembly GCF_009769625.2 of Cygnus olor. Taxonomy (NCBI): domain Eukaryota; kingdom Metazoa; phylum Chordata; class Aves; order Anseriformes; family Anatidae; genus Cygnus; species Cygnus olor. The sequence continues at coordinate 4,030,018 of NC_049170.1, read as the reverse complement.
ATACAATATAGGCAGTATTCCATTCTGTCAGAAAACTGGAAGAAACTGTAAAAAATAGCCAAAATTTCTTACACAGCAAAAAAGCCCAATGTTTAAGTGTGCTTGGAAAAAACAGTGACTATCCACTTTTTTCTTTTCTTTTTTTTTTTTTTTTTTACTGCCATATCCAAGCCATGTTTACCACTCCTGATTCTGACTGACTGTAAAGCATGAGGTCACCACAGCAGTGTCACAACTCCGGCTTGTTTAGTTATCAAAAAATCCTGCCCTTAACTTGTAAGTTCTGACACAGTCTTGATCCCCAAAGCTTTAACCCCAAAGGTAAAGGCCTATTTCCAATCTTTCTCTTCAGCCAGTTTAAATAGATTATTCCAGGAGTCTTTTGGGCTGAAAATGACTACCTAGAGGACATTTTCAGTGTTTGTTTCCTCTCTCTAACTCTATTACCTATGGAACAAGAGAAGCTGAGATACTGATTGCCTTACAGTCATTTAGAGGAATATCTTTTCAAGATTGTTTTTAAGACATTGGAGTAATGTTTGAATGCTCCTCTGAGTATTGGATTGTATTTATCTGACTGTATTTAACCACATAGCTTTATACAGAGCAGTACTAGCTGCACATACATATCTGTGTATATCAGTTTATGTATTTACTCATAGATAATTCTCTATGTGACAATACAGACACACTAATTTATTTTGTTTACAAACCCAATGTAATTAGTATTATCTTGAAGAAAATGAAAATGAATGCATTAGCTCTATAAACCTGTTAGAGCATTTAATTTCTTAACTAATACTGCCACTAATATTTACAGAATAAAAGCACCCTAATAGCCAAGGATCCTTCTCTTTGCTATTTCAAGTGCCCATATTAAGGTGAAATTTTCCCTTTCCATATGTGTAGTATGTTTGCCTAAGGGTGGGGTTCATGTCACCAAATTCCAGAGAAATGAAACTTAGATGTCAAAGACCATCAGCAAGCTCACTCAACCAAACCATAGCCACTGTTCTTGGAGTGTTCCTACCTTTTCCCAGTAGTATTAATGGAGTCTAAACTAGTAACTTTAGAGAAGACTCCTAATTTTAGACAGATAATTTTAGATGATTAATCTAAACTCCTCCATCAAGCCTCCCTTAATAATCAATGAAGGCAGACAGGCAGTTCCAGGGGAGGATTCCTCTCAGCTCTCTCAGACACCCATTGAGGACACGGTGACTCATTATACAGGAGCCTGTCTCCCACCATTAACTCGCTCCAGGAGAACAAAATGCCTGAGCAGATAGATCCTTCCACACCTCCACTTGCCTGTGGAGGGGAACCTAAGGTGTGCAGACACTGAATCCCTAGAAGAAGCACATATGTACCTTAAATGCAGATTGAGTAGTGGCTGTATCAGGAATTTAAGCCAGCCCAAATCTCTTTTACTGGGAACTCAGCACCTTGCTATGGATTTGGATCCACGTGCCTGCTTGCTATGGATGTGGATCCATATGATAACCCATCTATGCTCCCTCTCACCTCCATTCTTCAAACCAGGCAGAAGCCCTTCCCCAGAAACATTAAAAGCTTTTAAGTGTTTGGAGATGAAAGCAGTTTAGTTCAGCAGGAAGGATGACAAATACAGAGTCTTTTCAGCTCCCCATCCTCTGTTTCCTGAGACTGAGCTCTTTAAGACAGGAAAAGTCCTTTTTATGCATTTCAGCACCCACTGCTCTCAGTTGCTTGTCACTTACAAGCAAATGGTAATTTTTAATGCCAAGGACTCTATTCTCCAATGCAGAAAGTACATGCTGCAACATACAGCTCCCTGGGGAGCTGACAGGAGGTAGAAGTACCTAGTTTCATAGAGGAAGTTTTCAGGATTATTTCAGGATTATCTTTCTGGTTATTTTCATATCTGAATGAGAAATTGGAGAATCTGCACTAGATTTTTTTTTTCTCTGATGTGACCCTTTGACATGCGAAAAGACCGTTTACTCAAAACATCCAGTGGGTCTCGGTTTCCTGACTGTCTGACTTAGGGTCCAAACCTTCCCACTAGACCAAGTCTGAAACATGAGAAACACTGAGATTTAGATCATTGACACTTACCAGAAATGCAGTTGGTGTTCATATGTAAGCAATAGTTTGATGCCAAAAGCTACTTGGAGCATGCAGTTTGTCAAACAGGAATTCTCTGCTCTCATCCCATCTGATAAGTAATTTATTATGGGCACAGACTGCTGCACTATGCTAAAATGTTAAAATGTGTGGCAGCCCACAGATGTTCATGATACATCATTCCAGGTTAGCTCCACTCTGCAGACATCTGCAAGAATAAGCTATGCATCTGATATGTGTAAAAAGGCTAGTCCAAATGCCAAAGTCACTTTACTTGTAGAAGCGTAACACTGCAGGCTGACTAGTTTGCTCTGAATAAAAACTGTATGTAACAAGATTTGTGTAGCAAGATTCTGTATCTTAACACTTGTAAATAAAGCTGCTTAAACACAAAGAAAATCCAGTGTTCCAAAAGATGTGAGGTGCTGGTGTGAGAATTTGCCTCCTGTCTTTCACCTTATTAAAGAGAAGGGTCAAGTCCGGTCTGTAACCTTTAGGCTGCTGTTATCATCAATGGGAGAGAATAGGCTTTATAGGAATATTTGCTCCATCTTTCTCAGGACAAGAGGAAATCCTTCCAGGGTAGGCGACTGTCTCCCCATTGAGTACAGAGGGAGTCTGAATCCTAGCGTACACTAAACATTCAACTGTGAAATGGCTAAAGTTAGAATTAATGAGTCCCCAGGAATCATACCCAGGAAGGTTCCCAAACAATTCTTTGAGACTAAAGATGTAGGGGAAAGAGGAGCTATGGATGTACTTACACCTACACCTGCTTTTGCTAATCAGTGCAGGCAACACCAGCAGTTGGCATTGGGCACGGGAGAGATATACGTGTTTGAATTGCATCTCTGTGCCCATACATCTTCCCTGATGTTTAATGTTACAGTCTCACCTGCTGCCTCCGGTGCACAGCAGACACAAGATGGTTCAGGCTCCTGCTTGGTGACATTATAAGCAGCTGCCTTCAGCAACAAAAACATCAGTGCCCTCTCACAGAAGTAAATGTCCCGAATCCATCAGGAGGAAGTATTCCCTTCTATCCTCTCTTCAGCAAAGTTACCTTTCTCAGGACAAGACAGGAAGCAAGCCATCCCCTCCTGTCCCTCTAAAGATATGCTACAGCTACTCTGATTTAGGGATGCTTTTCTGTCCTCTGGAAACTGCAGTTCTAATGAATGGAAAGAGATTTATTAATAGCATCATAGGGTTGGAAAATTTAAAGAAAAGAGCTGGGTTAAATCTGTAACTCTGGAATATGTTTTCTATTTTTTTCCTTCCCCCTCGCCCTCTTTTGTTTTTTCTTTTCATTTTTTTTTCCCTTCCTTCTGCTTGCTTCCCCTTCTGACAAAAGTTACCCTGCCTCTGCGGACGACCCTCCCCGGGACCCTGCGGGGCAGTGGCAGAGCCATCCAGCTGTGGCCAGCTGTGTGGGCAGCCAGATGTGCCAGATGTGCGGTTCCCCCCGCCCCGCCCTCCACCCAGTGCAAGGCAAAGGTGCCCAGTGGACCCCTTCCCCCGGGCCCGCCGCCGGACACTCACCAGGGGGAGCAGCAGCCAGCACAAACTTAGCATCCTCCGCAGCATCCTCCGGGTCCTCCCCGCTCCCTCTGCCTCCTGTGAGGCTGCCAAAAGCCGATGCTCAGCCCGCCCCACCTGCCCAAGACCCGCCCCGGAGCTCCTTGCACCTCCTTTCCCCGACCCCCGGGTCCCTCCTGGGGATCCCGACAATTGCAACTTTTCCTCCCGCACCTTCGTGCCCCGCAGGGCCAGGCTTGAGATTCCCCTGGGATTTTGGACCCACCTCCGTGAACCTGGCATCTGTAAAATTGTAGGGGGCTGGAGCACCAGCTGGTCTTTGAGGGTGCACTTGGAGGCAGATGCTCCCCGTGCAAGAAGAGATGCTGAATTCACCTCCCCTTCTGTTTATCATCAGCCTGTGCTTGCAGCCAGTGGCAACAGGTTTTCAAAGGAGCTGTGTTTCCAGTGGGTCTGGCAGGGTGGCATTAGCTGGGTACTCTGCAAGAGGGAGTTTCATCTCCCTTCTCTCAGGTGGGAATTTCAAGCAGTGACAAGGGATTTCCTTTGCAAGCCGCATAAGGTCTTTCTGGCCCTTTTGTATAAATTTGTCTCAAAACTAGCTTTATTAATGGGTGCAGTGGGTAAAGAGTAAAGCCCTTCTTTCCAAGTCTGCTTCTTTAGGGGTAGGAGGGAGTGAGGGAAGAAGAAAAAGGCAAAAAATGATAGTAATTTTTAAATTTCAGGGTTCATAGGACCTAGGCACCAATTCTGGATTTTGCCACAGGAAATATTGAACCAAGCTATTCTCGGGCCCAAGACAGCAGGAATTATGGACATGGCAGAAGCATTTTTCTTGATAAGATTGAAGTGCTATTTCATATCCCATTTATCATTCATTATTTCCCAATGGTGTTAAACACAAGGGTTCTGTATAGTCAGAAGAGATTCAGGGTTCACCTAAGCCACTCCAAAGGAAGCATCTAACACCATTTCTGGAATTACATATCTGCAGATTTCTTCATAATTGTATAGATCTCTTATAAGTCCATTGTCATTTTTGCTAGCTCCATGTAGATATTTCAGATATACAAGTATACCTCGAGTAACACTTCTTATCTGTGTTTGGGCAACTGAGTCATGTCAGTGATATCTGTTAATTTCTCTCTTTGCACTCTGGTAGTCCAGACCAGATCCATCTCTGTTGTAATGGGGAATGTGTGCATTGCTGTATTAAAATGCTGAAATGTGGGTGTTTTGTGTCATGATGTACCTCACCTTAGACTTGCAAATCAACAAAATTTGGATCTAAAATCCAACAGTAAGCCCAGGCTTATGTTAGAGAGAGAGTCAAGCTTACAACCTCTGCTTGATAGAGGGGAATTAAAGCAGAAATTTGTAGGATAACATTGGTAACCCAATTCTCATTTACCTCCTCTTTCCTGTATGTTTGTCTTTTATTAGTGTATAATAACATCTGATCACTTACCTGTTCAGATAAGCCTCAAACACTACATCAAAATCAAGTTTGTTAAAAAATCAAGTAATTAACCCACTCAAAAAATCATTTTAAGTCTTATTTTGACAGTTTTCCCTTTCTCTAGAGAATGACTTAAAACTATGGCCAACTCTTACTAGTCAATAAAGTAGTTCTCATTCAACTGGGAAAAAAAAAAAAAAAAAAAAAAAGGAACCCATTATACAGAATCATAGAATCATTAAGGTAGGCACCACATAATATTATTGGTGCCTATTCTAAGAGTTACAAAAGAAAATGTAAAATAGACATCAATCAAATACCCCCAAGATAAAAACAGATAAGAATTCCTGCTGAAGAGTATTCAACCAGCTTGAGTATACAAGATCATAGAGTAACAGAATAATTTAGATCAGAAGGCATCTGTGGAGAACCAGCCCTGCCAACTCCTCACTTTGAAACAGGACAAATTTCAGCATCAGGTTAAGTTGCTCAAGGACTTTATTGCTGTATTTACATATACATATATGTGTGTGTGTGTGTGTTTCAGAGTCTGTAAATATGGAGATGCAATTAAATGAATATCAACATGACATTCCAATCCAGAATGTTTCAGTTACATTCCATTATTTAAGGCCTCTCAGATCACTTTGGTGAAGTCTTTTAGGTTATCAAAACCAGTCTCCCACTGTGGAGCAGAACCAAGTGCGAACCACCTTTGTGGTTTTGCTTGTTTGTTTTTTTCAGGAGAGAAAGGGGAGGGTAGTATCTTGACATGGGTGGTCATAAGTTGTCCTCAGGAGAAGGCATTGGTCTCTCAGTGCTTTCTTCTTCCTTTCTTGCACCTGCTTTTCCTATCTGTTCTACAGCTGTTCTACAGCTGATCTACAAAACAGGTCCCATTCTAACACCTGAACTTTAAACAGATTAGCTGGAAACTCCTCTTTTTATGAGTTTTTCTCCATGCTAAAAAAAGAAAACAAAGTCTTCTGTCATTGTTCTCTAACATGTTGATGTAGTTGATGTTATAAACCTCACTTATATTTGAGAATCTGAGTTCCTTATTCTACTTATGTCCATTCATTGCTTCAAACTGATCTTTTTTTTTTTTTTTTTTTTAGGCTAAAACCTTATTTAGAAATCTAGTTTCTGTTTATCACATTCATTTACTTTATTCACTGTACTCTTTGTTATTACTCTGTACTCACCCAAAGAAGTTCCAATAATGAAATAACAGAGGGAAGTAACCATACTTCTCATAATCTCTTGCAGGCTCTGATGGATTTTGTTACTTTTTATCACAAAATGGTTCCTCCGCTGATAAGCTTACTATAACCTACTGTTCTACAGCACCAAGCTGGTCTCAGCATATAACTCTGGCATGCATTAAAATGTCCTCTGGTCGGCATTAGAGAGGGATCTAATCATCTTGGCCATATGAAACTTAATGAATGAGGCAATAGACCTGTGATTCTTCGCAATCCCCATCATGAATGTTCTGAATCAATTAATGTCAGTTAATGAAAATTACTTGGCATTTACTGAGCTGCTTAGAACCTTTTATAGGAGCCAGAGAATGTCAGTTTTGATACCATATGCTACCTGCATAATGTTTTTCCATAACAAAAATCTTTCTGAAATGCAACTGTGTTTCCTTTGAGTGCATATACAAGCACCTTAGACAGCAAAAGTATAGTGCTCCAGCACCACATTGCAATATAAGCCGTCAGCTGGGGAATAAAGGTGAATCTATTGACATTTTAAACAATCTTTTGATGAATCTGACTAAAAACAGAAAACAAAAAGCCCTGGAAGTATGGGAAGAAGACTGCAATTACTGAAAGCATGTAATCCAATGGTTAGGCAGAACACGAATTAGTGAGTAACATATTGCAACTATAATTAAAAACAAAGCTCCACTGTATTCAGAAATGGAGGATGTACAGAAAGGATAGAAGCATTATTCGCGAGGGTGATTTCTGTGTGATATTTGGGGAATGGGAAGCAGGAAGATAAAATAGCTAAAGAAATGGATTGTTGTGGAGATGCTAAAGAGTAAAACACTAAGTATGAGAAACAAGTACTTAGAGCTGCACGAGGCTAATTTGTCCAATTCATTTTCTTTGTATACACTAGCTGTGTTATCTATTTGCTATTTTTCTTGGGTAAAATTGACTCCCACTGTGTCGTGTGGTTTTCGATCTATATGTACCCACATTCTGCTACCTTTACCTGGCATGGCTCCAGGGACAGCACAGAAGTATAGGCATATATTATGGTTCAAAGAGTTAATGCTGCTTGGTGTCCTGAACTGTGTTGTCTCCTTATTTCTCTGTCCTCTTTCTATCCCTATTGGTTCTTGTCTTGTTTTTAGAATATAAGATCTTGGAGGCAAAGAATCAATTGCACTTCAACTGCACTTCAACATGGAAGAAATACCATGTGCTGACAGATCCCAGGGTATGGATGAGGCAAGGGTGTCAAGAACTGTTATAATTTAATATGCTACTAATAGTTGTAGCAATAGGGAGAAACAAAAGAAAAACAAACAACAACAACAAAAAAAGCACACACACACACAAAAAAAAAAAAAACACTCATGAAGGAGTTCTTTTGTTTTCAGAACTCAGCTTGATGCGTATAAAAACCTTCACTGATTCTAAAAAACATAACATCCTTCTCTCATCCTCTCTTGCTTCCACTAGTTCCCTCCCCTTTTTGTATTATGGCTGAGCTGTTTCTGCAGCTGTAAACTTAACCAGGTTCAGGAATAAGTCCTTCAGAAAATATTTTTTTCCTTTCTTGCATGGTATATTTCAGACTGATGTTCTCAAGCCTGGTTTTCCACATGGTCTGCAAATACCTCTTCTGGTATCCAAGAAAGCATTAGCTTAGGGATAAGAATGAGTGGCAGAAAGAAAGGGAATTGTCTCCTTCATTTAAGGATTTAAAGACAACTTAAGGACAGCATTAATTTAAGTGAGCAGCCAACCACAGCCTCAGAGGGCTAACAGAAGAGCTTAGAATGAGGACCAGCACCAAGCATTGTGCAGATTTGTTTGGACATCCAGCTCTGGATGTGGAGTTCACAAGCTCAAACTGTGTGCCTTATAGAAACCAAACTCAAGCCCATTTCCAGTGATAAACTAGAGCTCTGTACCTTATTCCTGTCTGGCAGGAAGCTTGTTGAGCTGGATAACATGAAGACAACTACAAAAATACGTTAGACACAGGGCCATGATACTAGCATATGTGTTATGATCAGCTCTAAGAAGAGTCTCCATGTCCGGAGGTATATGAACAGCTACATCAGGTTTTTGTAGTAGAAAATGACATTCCACCCAGTGTGAAACATATAGGTGAATTTTAAATAGCAAATATTTAATGGCATGCTTTCATATCTACTTTCATTTAAGATGCTGTAGGATGTCCCATCTGTCCTCCATTTGCTGTCCCAGAATGACCCAAGTATCCCGTAGATCTTCTGCCATATCTGCAAGACCAACTTGAATGCCTTGGGTGTCTGAAAATATAGAAGCCCTCTAGATCCTTCCTTATTGCTATGCAGGCAAGGACACTGGCCTCACATGGACTCTTCCCACATGTTTTAATCTATAAACTTTATTCCACCTAAGTACCTAAGATGTTTTCTGAATTTGAAAAATGTATCTTATCTGTATATATCTACTAAAAACAAGCTTTTTTTTAAATAAAGAAAACACCTTCTTTTAATCTTTTCCACATTTCTCATTTAAAAGTAAAAAAAAATACAAATCTGTCAGCAATCCTTTCTCTATGTTATTGTATCTTATCTGTTGAATAGGCAAGTTATTTTTCAAACCTAAGGGAAGTTACTTTTCCCAGTGACATACAAAGCAATCTTCATTCCTATTAATAGTCTCTAAAGAGCTGACAACCCAGCTGTTCCTGTCCTCGGAAATAGTTTTATGCATTATATTATTCATTTGTTTTTTTGCTTTCCTCTGGCTGTTTTAACCCAAATTCATTTCTGTTTGTTTTTCAAGATAAGCAGAACAACGCTGATTTTTATTCACTGAAATAGGGTTTTAAGACTAAGCTTGTTCTCCTCATGAGAGCCAAAAAAATATTCATGCTTCTTCTAGGTATTGGTTGAAACTGCAAAATAGGAGTAGGTAATATGAGTAACCTATTTTTAACAATATAGGAGTTCACTAGCTAGTATATACTTGTCTCTGATTCTTTTATGTTTGATAGAGAGAGATAAGGTCATCATTTGTTGTACATTTCTGTTTTATGGTGCCAATTTCTCCACTAACTGTAGAGGGGACTCAGACAGCTAGTGCATCTCAGATCCCTACAGTTGTGCTCTTCTCATCTAACTTCAGACATTTAGAGAGTAAATGTGAACTGATTATTCCAGGTTATTTTCACAGTCACAGGCACTGTTAAATGCAATTTGCCTGACATAATTTAGATGTCTACAGAGGACAAGATAATCAGTTCCCCAGGGTGTACTCCTCTCCACTGTCTCTAAAAGGAGGATAGGATGATCACTCAGATGTAGATGTTTACTTTAGAGGTGAGATTCCACACACTGTATAGACACCTAATGTAGGCATCTATCTGGATGTGTAAGCTGGAAAAGTGAGCTCCTGCTGTGTTTAATAGACAGTCTAATCTAATTATCTAAGCTTGCTTTACAGTTATGAGAAGAGATAAGAAGTTCCAGTTTGAAACTCATCCTTCCTGTATCGTGGTGGGAGGCACTGACTCCTATACCATTCTGTCTCCTTTAATTGACTTCAAAGGGAGTGAGAGGTGGAGAACATTTCAGACATTGAGAACTTTAGGTATCAACATGTAGGTGTTTAAATGCAGATTAGGTGCTTAAGATGCAGATAAGATATTCCATTGGGGTCAATAATCATCTGAAAGATGGCACCTTCAATTAGTCAGTTTTTTTTGACTCCATTGACTGTATTAGGTAAGATCCCATTCACTACTGTATAACCTTACACACCTCAAGGCTCAATTAAATTACCCAACAATAGGTGACCTGTGCCAATCAAGATGCCTTAGTATATTTGATGTTTACAGGATGCTGCCAGATATGAAACATGGGTACTGAAGGCATGGCAGGTTGAAGCTGCCTAGGTAAATGACACTAGATTCCAGGGGGTGGGAAAGTAAATCAGGCCTGAGAACATGCAAAGGGCCTCAAAGTTAATTATCTTTTTTAATTTCCTGGTTGTGGTAAAATACCTGCTCATAACAGAAAACAGTTTTTGATTTTAAAGATGCAAAGAAGTTAATACAAACACTGCCAGTTGAATAACTATTGTTAGTGTAATTCATTTCTGTTCTTTCAATTGAAGATATTACTGCATACATTCAATGATCCCAGTGATAACACAATGCATTAAGGCTGTTTGAAACAGGGTTTGGAATTGTAGTTGATAAGAAGAGCAGACCTGTCACATGAGCCATGACAGGAGATCTGTGGGATCTATAGCACTTATCTAGTAGTGCAAGCCAGAGTGTTCTGCCATCAAAATTTCTGGTAAGATATTTGTTGCTATGCCTTGCTGTGTGCTTGTCATATTTAACATAAATAAATACATACATACATACATAAATACATAAATAAATAAATAAATAAAGACCCTGAAGTGTTCCATTTCCTCCATACACACACAATTTTCTTAGCATCTCTTTTAAGTCTCTCTGCTTTGTGGAGGTACATATCACACCCACCTCAAACCAATGCAGATGGCTTTCTGAGGACTGGATTAGGTTTGTATCTTACATCTGACCTAGCAAATCAAAATGGGCAAGGATCCATTCCGTAGCTGAAGGAGCAGGTGGTAGACAGTCTTTGTCCATGTAGCTAACTATGGCTAGCTCCTTTTTTCCACAGAAAGAGCCCAGTCTCACTCATACTTTCCACTGGAAACATTCTCTGGACTATGCTATCACCTGAACAGTGCCAAAGCATGATCTAAAAGAGTGACAGGCAAAAACCATACCAGAGAATACACTAGAAACAAAACACTACAGATGCCACATGCATACCAGTGCTTCTGTCCATCCCTGGCCCTCCTCACTTTGCTATATTCACACCAGACAGATAGCCCTGCTCTGAAAAAATGCCTTCCCAACCCATCACTGGCAGGACTGAGGACAAAGATTCAATGAAGTGAGACTGAGCAAAAGCAGATTTATTACTTCCTTCAACGCTTGTGGATGTAGAGAGAGGAACATGGAGTTTTCCTCTACAGCATATGCATGTGCTGCTTCTACCCAGCCAATTTGCTCAGAGCAATGTGCCCTTGTATTCTCAGGGGATAAGGGTGCAGACATATTCAAAGAAGATTTTAATTTCTAGGAGAAGCATTACTTATAGGAGGAACAATATAAAGAAGATGATGCAGGAGTGTGATGTAAACTCCTTATGTACAAGTATGACATGCTGGCCAATTTCTTAATTTCATAGGAAAATGTAAGGAAGAACCAAGAACAAGACTACAGTATGCGCATTGATTTTATTTAATGAGTGGTTATTAAATAAATAACGCAAAATAAATAATAAATATAAGGACCCAACTCTGATATATATTCAGGTACTGGCCATCATTACTGATCCTGAAAAATATGACACTTCTCACCTTCATTCTTTTTCATATTGTAGATATGTACAGCTGAGCTAGTCATGCCATAACTTTATTTGTAATGAAAGAAGAAAAACAGGCATGTTCAAGCATTATTTTTTTTTCTCGCATTAGACCAATTAGATTCTGTGTGCCATTGACTGTACTGACTAAATGAATCCAACACAGAAATCTTTTATGTGATCTACCCCCTAGAGACTCATTATTCTGAGTACTGGCATTTTGGAAAAGGAAAACTAAAGAAAAATGAAATCATAACAGGAACCACAAGCTTTCCTGAGAGGGAAACTTTGTATGCTCAAGGCCAAGCAAGCTGCAAACTATGCGTAGGGGGAAATTATTTAACTCAATTTCTGTGAGTGCAAAAACCTCTAGTTTCTGAGTCACAGCCCTCAGATGGGACAGAATAAAGTCTTATAGGGATGAAATTTTCTTGTAGGTCTTTCAGGAAAATCTGTAAGCAACAGAGCACTAGCGTTTAGCTCAGAATTTCATTTATTTATTTATTTATTTAATGGGTTGCCTAAAAATTAACTACCACAGGAAAGCAGGAGGGCCATCAATCCCTAGGTTTAAAATAAAATTATTTTGGTATCTATGTAAAATGCCAACACCAGCCCATGTGCTTCCACAGACATATTTGGCCTATGGAAGGAGAACTGTTGATATACGTATATGTATATCATGCACATTTCCATTTACACTAATTTTGGATGAAAGCCTTATATTGTTTTCCTCTAAGGAGACTTAACCCCTAAGAATGCCAAAGCTGGGTTTCTGCTCCGTGGAAGGACATCTCTCTCTCTCTCTCTCTCCCCCGCTTTTCTACTGACTACAGGGTGTACCTATGGGAGACCCTGCCCTTAGCCTAAAATTTGATTCTTCAGTGTGTTCCCTGACGCTACCTTGAGAAACACATGTAGTAACTGCACAAGTCTAAACCAGCACAAATATAAGAAGCAACACTACCCTTCAGATTCTTACGAGCTGAAGTGTTTACTGTTTCACAAATAATATTGACAGGCTAATAATAAGAAAGGATTAAACTATCAACAAAAAAGAAATCAACTTTGGATGTGATAACTACTACTGGGAATCTTTTCTCGTTTCCTCTTTTCTTATTACCCTTTTTCCTCCCTCTTCTTCCTTCTTTCCTTTTCTACTATAAATGACTGTTCCCCTCCAGAAGAGATTAAATATATAAATACAAAAACCTTATGGCTCTCAAAGGTTTATTAAATGCCTGCTTTTAGGTACTGATGAAAACCATATTTCAAATAAACACATTCAGCCCAAACATTCATAACCATAAACAAATAATTAAAGAACTCGAGGTCAATGTTGATCGCATAAACTTATCATTCATGAAAAATCAATGACAAAAATACATATGGCAACATTAGTGCTAGGCTTTTATATCAGGTCTCGCAACAGTGTGGTGGCACCAGGTAATTATCACTTCTCCCTCTGCATTCATAAGCACCAGAAGAAAAATCTAAGAACCTCTCCCAGGAAGTAGACCAATGGGACCAATAGCTTTTATGTTGGCAAAATTTTGTGACTGTTGCAACAATGTAACAGATCTGAAGGAAAACGGAAGAAGACGCGAGAGAGAGACGAGGCGAGAAGAGAGAGAGGAGAGATGAGAAAGAAAGAAGAAAGAAAGAAACGAAAGATAAGGGAAAGAGAAGAGAAGATAGAGAAAGAGAGAAAGAGCGAAAGAGGTGGCTGAGGAAAGAGAGAACGCAAGAAAGAAAGAAAGAAAGAAAGAAAGAAAAAAAAGAAAGAAAGAAAGAAAGAAAGAAAGAAGAAAGAAAGAAAGAAAGAAAGAAAGAAAGATAAAGTGCAATTTTACTATCTTGACAAGGATTTCATTTACAAGGAAATAAAAGAAAAATCTTGATTTGACTCCAAGTGAAAATAGTGTTTAAACTTTTGGCTAACCAGTTAGCCAAAATAACATCTAGGTCAAATTTAAGGCTGTAGTAATTGTTTGTATGAGATTGAGAACTTAATATTTCAGAACAGAAAGTTGGATATTTTGTCACTATTTGCTACATTTTTTGCTATTAAACATTTTTTTTTGTTGCTGTTGTAGCTCAGCAATGCGACATATTATGCATAAGTGAATGTAATTTCAAGTGTTACTTGAACATTCCAGATATATTTTATAAAGAAAACAGAAGTACTGAAAACAGAATGCCATGTGATCTAATTCTGCAACTCAAATTACCTTATTTGAGCTGTGTCTAAGAAATCAACCATTACTAGATTAATAATTCCAGATGATAAAAAGCTACCTATATTATTATTTATCATAAAGCTTGTGTGAAAGATGTTTTCTAGTTATGTTGTTGTGTAGTGTTTGCCCATTGTTACTCTTATTTTTCTAGGAGACATTACAAAATAATAATAAAACAAAGTGAGAAAAGGCTTCAAAATCTTTTTTTTTTTTCCCATTAAATAACACTAAATAAAAAAAAAAATAATAATAATGTAATTTAACCACTAGGGCTTTTATTTTATTTTATTTGGAGAGAACTGCACAACAGTTAGTGTAATGCACAATTGCATTCTAAGAACTAAGCTTTTACCACAGCATTAGTTGAATGAGGTGAGAAAATTCTTGCTGTAAATACCAACAAAAAATAACTAGATGAAAACCAATTTAGTATTAGCACTGATCTATACCCAGGACCTCACGAACAGAAACTACATAAAAACCAGCTCAGCATTTAGACGCGGTATAAGCATGCCACAAAGCACAGTCAGGGAACAAGCTTACATTCTGGGATTGTGGGTTTTTGCTTACTTGTTCAAAATTTCCTTTCTTTTAAAGACAATTGTGATTGCCTTACTCTGCTTTCTCCCACAATGTTTCAAACACAGTAAAAATCCCTGAATTAAAGTAGTTGGGTTGGAGAACATAAAACGATCAGTTTCTTCTTAAACGTGGATAATTAATTCCACTTATATTCATAATATCTAGTTTTTAGTGACGAACATGGTGAATAGCTCACCATTTACACATATTCACTCTTTTCCTGTTATTTAATTGATTATAAAAAGGTTTTAATTCTCCCAGATTCGTTATCTGGAAAACAGGTGAATAATTCTTGCACACTGATAAATTAGAAGACTTCAGGCACATCACACATTTTAGACTCTGATCACTCTGGCCTTTGTTTGCTGATGCAGAAATTACAATATTTGTTTCAATATTTAGGTTTTTTGTTTGTTTTTATTTTTGTGTGTGTGCAGAATACAATGCTTACCTGAAGATATCTCGAAAGTGATTGCTTCCCTACTTTTTATTTATTTATTATTATTATTATTTATTCTCCCAGGGAAATATAATTGTCAAAAATGAAAATGGGAAACAAGTCCATCACAAAATCCTTATAACAATGTTGATGGAAAAAATCTCCAGTTTTGTTCTGATCTGCAAGGAGACTCAACATTTGTGTACAGGCTGCCTAAATACCAGAGTAGCTGATGACACAAGCAGATGAAAAAGATTGACATTACACATGCCATACTTAACAAATACCTGCTTTTAATAGCAGCCACTTGCCAATTTAGGGGTCCAGGAATGGTCACCAAGTATTCAAGGGTGACTGGTTAAACCTAATATGTTGTGTTTAAAATGATTGATTTGCGTAACAAATAATTAAGTCATTGACCACTGTGGCTGAGAACATTTTGCTGAAGTCACTAAGCCGCAAATTGCTGGAAGTCAGCCAGGCTTTCTTGGAAGAATCTCTGCATAGTTGTTGTCTTCTCATACTTGTCCTGAATTTTCTGTTATGGCCACTGTCAAAAAAAATACAAAATTGGCTGTATATGTTTCTGCGCTGAACCGTACAGCTGTTCTTCTATGTTCTTAAGCTTTAAATATATATATCTTAATTTTATTAAATTATTTATTTAAATAAATATGCATTTCTCTATTTAATTATTTCCATGCTGGAAGGCTTATTCTCCAATATGAATAAAAACTTTTTAAACAATCATATTTTACTATAATATTTGCCATTAAGAGGCCATGAATTTTGTCTGAGATGTTACTAAGGAAATAATAAAACAACACTCCCATTTACACTGGCTGCTAAATCCGCAGCTCTTGATGCAAATATTCACCAGCAAATCAAATAAAATAGAAGCAGAAGGTAAGCAAAGGTGAATGCATAAAGCGATCCAGGCTTTTCTGCATTGTTAGTTTATTCTTAGAACTGCTCTTCAGGCAGATATACAAATGCTGAAGAGATAAATGATTACATCCCTGAGTACAGGTCTGGCCTGGGAACACATCCTCAGATCTTTTCTTGGAAACATCATCACCTTAATTCAGGTTGAAATGATCAGGTGATTAGTAGGCTATTTCTGCAGCCTCCAATTACAAAGGATATAGCTATCACTTGTAAATACAATTCTTATTCAAGAACAACGAAAACAGCTCCTGTGGCCTCTGTTAATTAATAGATGGCAGCAAGCTTTGTATCAAGGACTGAAATGTTTCCTCCTAATGCAGGGTTTGTTGTTATTATTGTTTCTCCTCCTGGCAGTAGAGGGCTTATTATAGCGGAAAAGCAACTGAGGTAGAATCACTGTAATTAAAAAGACATTTCATGAAACACGAAGCAGCAACAGGAAGACTGTCCTCTTTTGTGTCAGCTAAATGTGAAACTACTCTGGCCTAAAGAGTCTGAGGGGCTGGTGGTGTGGGCCCAAGTGTGTGTGGTGTGCCAGCTACAATGGTGACTTAAAAAGAAATTTATGCAGCAGAGGGTTCAAGGATCTATGGGAAAAAGAAGGCAAAAATAGCCAGTGACCTTTAAAGGAGCTGGTTATAGAGGCAGCCCATGCAAAGTCCCCTGATGCTACTCAGGGTGCTACCCCTGTACGTTGTCTTCTGCAGTACGAGCTGACAAGCAGGTGGGTCGGCATTGCCTCCCATTAGCGGCTTTGTGCTGGTTTGAACTCATCTGCCTGTACGGAGACAAAGGTCTTGCCTCTGACAGGGCGCTGATGCCTGAATTTCTTACTGAAGTGAGCAAGTGGTGGTGGTTAGGAAAGAAAAGAAAAGCAGTGTGTGTGTCAGGAAAATGAAATGGAAATTTTGAAGCTTCTTTTTAGTTCTTATAACTAGAGAAGACGTTCAGGTTGTCCTTTTTGTTTGATTGTTTGTTGTTTTTTTTATTATTATTATTTTTCCCTTTCAAGTATACTGGTGAACCAAAAAATACAGCTTTAAAAGATCAGAACAAGTAGCAATAGTTTGCTTAGGTTTTACTAATTATATCCCACTCTCTCTCTCTCTCTTTTTCTTTTTTCTTCTTTTTTTCTCTTTTTTTTCTTTTTTTTCTTTTTTTTCTTTTTTTTCTTTTTTCTTTTTTTTTCTTTTTTTCTTTTTTTTCTTTTTCTTTTTTTTCTTTTTATTCTTTTCTTTTTTTCTTTTTTTTCTTTTTTTTCTTTTTTTTCTTTTTTTTCTTTTTTTTCTTTTTTTTCTTTTTTTTCTTTTTTTTCTTTTCTTTTTTTTTTCTTTTTTTTCTTTTTTTTCTTTTTTTTCTTTTTTTTTCTTTTTTTTCTTTTTTTTTTATTTTTTTTTTTTTCTTTAAGTAAAGTTCCTGGAAAATCACAAGAGCAGGTTTTTGTAGGTTTATTTTGGGAAACAAATGACACTGGAATATGTTGGTAGTCAGAGATACTGAAATGGAAAAATTCACTTTCTGAAAATGCCTTGGCTGACATGAATCTGTGTTTCCCAGTGAACATTTTCATGCCTAAAATGTTTCATTCTTATCTGCTCTAACTGGTTGGATTACTTGTCAGCTTTTGTATTTGACCTTGAGCAGATCACTTAAAAACCTAATTTTGGACTCTGTAAAAATCTATGTGTAAATGTCTAAGATGGATGCCAAATGTTGTATGATAAGTATAAGCATACCATGAATAGAAAGCCATGCAAAGATCCTGCTTAATTTATTTATCACCTTAGTTTATCATATTTCAGCAAAGTTAGAGCAAGAACATGTTAATATTAATGTTCCCATGTTCCCCATGTTAATGTTCTTGCTCTAGGCTAAATAGTGTAAGATGTTAGAATGTAAGTGATGCATATGTGCAACACTGAGATAACTTAAGCACTTGGAATGGTTATTTGAGCTTGGAAAGGTTCAAGAAAATAATTAACTGGTTTATTAACACTCACTTGCTCACAGAAATCACATGGACTAATTAAAAAAAACAATAAAGAATAATCCTTATTATGTAACTTATTACATAGTGTTTACCTATACCAGTAAAAATGCAGAAAGAAGAAACATCTGTGTCGTGCACATCTATAAACCTGGTCATCACTGGTACAAGGCCAAATCTTGAATGATTGCTGGCGCATAAATATTAATGATAGTCCTGTGACAAAGGAGCAAAGAACAGACAAAAGTATCAGAGAGGGAGTCACACACTGGTTTTGTTGTTTTTGTTGTTGATTGAGCAGAATCAATTGACCTGATAACAAAAGGCAATCACTAGATCTTACTGTCCTCTTGGCGGTGGCTTTTGTGAAAGGGTGCCCCATCCATGGAAAGCCTTCATGCATACTTTGAACCCTGCATTTGCAACCAGAGTAAAAAGGTGATATTTGGGGAGACAGTCTATGGACTACATATTGCTCAAAACTGTACTTCAAAGTATGAACTTGTTTCTAAGGCAGTATCTGAAGCTGCATCTGAAGGCAGTGGAGATTGTTGCCTTCGGTGAAAAAATTACCAGAAAGTCATCACAGCACAGCAGCAAGAGATTTTCTCTGTAATGTAACTGTGTCCTTTCCTCTTCACTCCACTTCCAAAGCAACCCGAAGACAAAAACTGTGCTTTAAAATTGAATTATAAATTCTACAACTAAATATAGCATCCTTCTATTATTATCATTTGATTGTGGTGTGCATTTTGTTTGTTTCTTTCAGGAGAAAAAAGTTTAAGTGCTGGTTTAAATGTTCCATTAAAACCCTCAAGTCAAAACCAAAAAGGAAGTATTCCCACAACAAATATGACAAAATAATCTTTTTTTTTTCTTTTTTTTTTTTTTTTTTTCCCCCAGACAAGTACTTAAAGAGCAATTCAAGTGCCTACGGATGGACATCTGGCTCTATTTGAGTCACCCAAGGACATTCTGCCTGGCCTCCAGCTGCTGCTCCAAAAGGACACAAAACCTCCTCACTGCAGTGCCACATCTGTCTGCCTTGTGGAGACCTCAGAGATAGTTCTGGATGTTTTCAGTGACATTAGACATCCACTTTTTTTTTTTTTTTTTTTTGCCTGAACTCTCCCCTTACTCTAAAAAACAAATGACAAGGAAAATGGTTTTGATTAGCTCTGAGAAAAATAAAATAAAATCTATACTTGGAGAAGTAGAAGTCAGTCCTTCTAATAACTTCCAGATGCTGCAACAAAATCCATGTGGTGACAGCAAAATGCAGTGCTGAAATTAGTTGTATGTTGTTTCTTAAAATAAAATCACTCTGGAATCACTTCAGTGGTTTCATGGAGAATGACTCGTATGATCCCTGTCTACACGTGCTCTTGACCATTTTCCCCCAAAAGCTTTTGAATTCTATGTCCCACTCCAGCCACCCTTGACAAAGCAAGACAAACAGAGGCTGAATAGCATTACTTTTTAAGCAGTTTGATAAAAATATGGAATCATATAGCTGAACATGACATCATTAATGCTCTCTGTTGAAGGAAAGAGAGAAAGGAACAGCATATGAGACCAAACCTTATTAAAAATCGCAGAAGCCACATAAGAGTTCAACCTTTTCAGCTCATATTCATTAAAAAAAAAAAAAAAAAGCACCCTTAAGCATCCTTTATGATTTCCACCATTCACAGAACTGCCTGAGTTATTTAAGACCTAAAAGACCTAAAGAACCACTCTTAGCAAAGAAAAAGTTCACACATAGGGATAATACGTGAGTAGTTTTGGGCAGGTCAGAGGAAGAGGGGTGTAGAATAAATGGACAGACCCAAGAGATTATTTTGAAGCTATTAACTGGGGAGAAAAAGAAAAAAAGGAAAAAAAAAAAGGGGGGGGGGGGGGGAAGTGCTTGTGTCTTTATATTAATGTGTTGTATTCTTTGAGATGAATGGACATTTGTTTGAAAAATGAAGATTCAAATTGAACTGGGTGAAACATTGCTAAGTTCATCAAGTTATTTCAGCTGATTAAACACACAAATTAAAAGTAAAAAACTGTCTCCCCCATTTTAAAATATTGAATAATTTTCTTTAAAACTTAGAGTAGGAAATTGATACAAAAATTATTTTCATTTTACTTTGTCTTTTAAAATCTTTGGAAATTTTGAGCCTTTAGATTTGGAGAGCAAGAAGAGCTTAAAATCTAAATGAAACCTCATACAGCCTTTCAAATGAGGAAAAAAAAATCAGATACATTCACATTTGACCTTGAGTTTAAAATTTAAACTTTTCCTAATTTCTCAGTAATGAAAACTAAGCACAAAATCAGTTATTTACTTGGCTGTGTTTGCACACAGTAAACAAATACCACTGGACATAAAATCAATTTTGCTTCACAAATCCTGAATATAGTACTGCTGACCTCTGTCTATATGGGTCTTGAAAGGAAATTTTTGTACATCTGTCATAATCATTTGAAATAACCTCACATTTGGCTCACATTGAGCTCAGCAACTTTTTCTTCTCTGTGTAAAGTCACTGCTTCAGAGAATGAAAGGAGCACCCCAGCACAGGAGAGGACACCGGCAGGGACAAAACAGCTTCACTGGAAAAGGTCGGTTTGAGAACAGACAGACTTAGGAGTCAGCTGCGCTGGGTTACCTCCCCAGATGCCTGAGTGCTATAAAAACAGCTGGAAACTGCTATTTGTTCAAAGGAAGATCTGAACTCCTGCCTCCCCTCTGCATCCTGCATCATTAGGTGGCCTCTGGGAACATCTACAGCCCACTAGGAAGCTCTGAGAAGGATGTCAAAGAGATGCCAAAGAGCTGTCATGACTGGGATCTGGATTAGCTGAGGAAGGCTAAAACTCCCTTAACAGATGAAGGCTAAGTGTTTCTAGGAACCAGAAGAATAATTGAAAAAACAAAACAAAATAGAAACTGTTCTTTATGGAGTTTTGGCCTATTCTGTACAGAGATTTTTAGAACTGTAATTTGGCCTTGGGCACCTATGTTTTTATAGTTTTGCTTTAAAATGTAGCTCTGTGGAATGTACCCAAGATACCAAAGTCTGTAGGAGGAAACCCAAGCACTCAGCCTTGCTCTCATTGACTTCTCATGCTGTGCTCTCCACTAAAGGACCAAAGCTTTGCCCTCGACTCAGAGATGCTCAGCCCCAGCAGCACTGTCAACAAATCACTTGGCATTCTTGAAGACATCGATTATAGTTTGAGAAATGATACAAGGCTGGTGAAGGGCCTGGAACACAAGTCCTATGAGGAGTGGCTGAGGGCACTGGGGTTGTTTGGTCAGAAGAGGAGGCTCAGGGGAGACATTATTGCTCCCTGAAACTGTCTGAAAGAAAGGTGTGGGGAGCTGGGGGTCGGCCTCTTCTTGCAGATAACCAGTGATAGGTCGAGAGGGAATGCCCCAAGTTGCACCAGGGGACGTTCAGGTTGGAAATGAGGAGACATTTCTGCTCAGAAAGAGCAGTCAGGCATTGGGACGGGTTGCCCAGGGAGGTGGTGGCGTCACTGTCCCAGGGAGTGTTCAAGGAAAGGTTGGACGTGGTGCTTGGGGACATGGTTTAGTGGTGACATTGGTGGTAGGGGGATGGTTGGACCAGATGAGCTTGGAGGGCTTTTCCAACCTTAATGATTCTGTAATTCTATGAAAAGCTGTGTATTCTGGATGTATTCGCATTCCCTCGCCATTTGGCTATCTGCCACTAGATGGAGCTCCGGATCTGCTGAAGGATCCGGGCTCCGTCCCTCTTTCTGTCCGCAGAGGGCACCCAAGTTCTTCGCAGGTCTGGTCGTGTTAGTCCAACCGAGGGAGCATGGAAAGGTGAATCCAGTCCTGTGAAATATTAGCCAGGGATTTAGAGGGGTTGGATGGGCAGCGAGTTTGGTTCAGTCTCTGAATAATGCTGACTTCTTAAAATTGTTTTTCAAACTGAACAATTACGATTTTTTGAAGCAAGCAGAGATGGGAATGGTCAACAAAGCGCACAGTAATGGGTTTGTGAATGGGATGCTTTCTGAAGTTCAATAACAAGATGGTGAAGCAAAGATGGAGTTGCTAAAAATGGCTTTTTAGGAGCTGAATCTTTGCAGAAGCACAGGAGGCAGCTGGATACTACCTCCCTGCTTCCCACCTTCAGCAGGTGTCATGGCTGGTGGAAAAGGATTGCCATTCTGATGCCTATGATGTTCCCAGCCTCTCTCTTTTCTGCCCACCGAGCTACAGAGCCAACTTGTACAGCTCTGATCTCACATTCACCCACAGCTCCTTGACATATCACATGGTCTCCAGAAATCCCAGGCGCCCTCCCAGTCAAATAATGAGTCATCCCAGAGATCCTTGGCTTCTAAAAGCAGATGTGTTTACTCAGTAGTGGCTGTTTATCACTCAGAACCATTTTTGGGGCCCCTCACCACAAGAAGAACATCAAGGTGCTGGAACATGTCCAAAGAAGAGCAACGTAGGTGGTGAATTGTCTAGAGAACAAGTCTTATGAGGAGTGGCTAAGGGAACAGGAGTTGTTTAGCCTGGGTAAAAGAACACTCAGGGGAGACATTATAGTCCTCTATGATTACCTTAAAGGAGGCTATAGTGAGGTGGGGGTTGTGTATTATTATAATCGTAATATGTCATCATTATATGTCTTAATGAATGATTATAATAATATACATATTCGTAATTCTATAGTGATGTTAGAAGTTTATTCCCTACCTCCAAAGCAAATTAGATAGAGGTACTTTCTTCTTATCAACTGATAAAAGCACCATGGAAAGATTTAACTGCAGATGATCCCGTTAAATCAAATCCTTTATGTAAATAAAGTATATGAACTAAAGTATATGTCTCTGCATTTATATACAAGTATGTGCACGATTGTACATGTTTACCTTTCATTGAAGATGAACATTTCCATGTTTACATCTTATTGACTCTAGAAACAGCAGTCACTAATTAGAGGGTATGTTTGTGGGAGAGAATTAATTTAATTTGCTGCTCCATATCATAACACTAAAGCTAGGTAAACATAAGAGCTGTTGGGGGAAGGGGAAGAAGTGGGTTTTCTGTTTGTTTGTTTGTTCCTTTTTCTTTTTGCTCTTTGTTGCACTGTCATTCCAAGTTAGGTTTTGGAATAATGTGTAGGAATCCTCCATTTGTAGCAGCCATGAAATATTTTCCACTGACTTCATATGCAACCCGCCTCTGCCTTAATGAGATCCAATGGGCCTGTCTTGCTTTGAAAAGGGCATATTTGTGAGTAACCTTGACTCACATGTCCATAATCTGCTTTGTGTATGATGGTAACATTAAAAATCCAACATTGTTCCCAGCAAGTCAACAGCAAGATTGCTTCCAGCTTTAATGAAGCAAAATCTGAAAACAGACGTGATAACTTTCATTAGAATGGCAGACACCATTGGAAAAAGCAAAGGTTTTGAGCACACTCTTTTTTCTTCAAGTCTGAAACAACGCTCAGTCTAAATGGAGTTTGAGGACAATTTATCCCTGTTTAACTTGGTTGTGCTAATCTGCCTCAACAAAAGCAAAAGCAGATGCTAGAAAAAGAGAAAAATCATGATTCTCTGTGTAAATCTGTAGGTAACTCTTTACACATTTGTTCGTAAACTAGATACCTGGGAAGAATCCCCCCCCCCCCCCCTTTTTTTTTTTTTTTTCTGCTTGAAAAAGATGACATCATTATTCTTTTTTAACCAATCCAACCTTGGACGCCGAGCCAGGTCAGTAGGGCTGGTTTATACCAACCAAAGTTGTATTTACTTTTCCATTATGTAAAGTCCTTCAGACAAGGAAACAATGAGTCATAGAAAGAAAGTTCCTCTAGAAAAAGGGAAAGAAAAAAATATATTAATAATGGCCAAATGCCTTTCAGTGGGGACTCTAAGAAGCTATTAGCCTGGTTTACTGTCTTTAACTTCTGCACTACTCCAATGTATCTCAGAAAAGCCACGAGTTGCTAAAGGCCCCTCAGTGCTATGACCAAAATTGGGTGGTTTGTCAGGCTCCTAAGTTCTAAAGCCTGATAACTCCCTCTAGGTGAACGTGGTGTAGTAGGAGAACTAAGAAACAGAAACGTGGTGAAGGAAATTCAGAAAACCCTTTTTTTTTTTTTTTTTTGTATTCCTGTGGCCCCTGGAGAATAGGAAAGGTGCTTCTGAGGAGATGCAGCAACAGCTATTGACACATACCATCTTCCTGCAGAAAGGCTGGTCCTCTGCTTCCAGCTTCTGCCCCTCTGGGGCAAAGCAGATGGCAGAGCCTCATTTTTTGTTGTTGTTGTTGTTTTGTTTTGTTGTTTGTTTTGTTTTGTCTGTAGGGTGTTTTTTTTTTTTTTGTTTGTTTGTTTTTTGGTGGGGGAATATGTTGTTTGTCTTCAGGATGCTTTACCTGTTACTCTTGAAAAATAAGCTTGGCTACTATTTGAAGACTGATTGATCTTCCTTACACTTCAGGGATTTTTTCCCCAGTGAACAGTTTCATTCTTGTAACTGGCTGAACATAAAAAATAAATAAATAAATAAATACAACTCTGTCCAGGAAGCCCTGCTGTGAGTTCATGCTATAAAGTTAATCTGAGGAACGATTTAATAAGCTTACATGGATATGCTCAAAGCACAAGGACACTAGAGACTTTGGGGAGAAGAGCCCATCAAAGAAGTTATGCATCAGGGAACGTCTTGGCTAGTTATAGCTCTGATGGGTACATTATGGCCCTGAACGCCGTGTGAACTGCCTCTGTTCTTTAAGTCTTCTGTCTGATTGCTCTGAGTATCTTTAATGCACCTGCTTGCTGGTGAAGAAGGAAAATGCTTTGTAAGAGTATTTGCTTACATTAAAAAGTCGTCTATGCTCTAATCTAGGATGACCACTAATGACAGAAATGTGAAATTAAGGCTGTAATTAGAAGAACCCCCATGCTGTGCAGGCACTGATTTTGTTTGCAAGAAAGTCTCCAAGAGATCATTTATGTTTTCAGTGAGACTACAGGTGATTAAAGGCAGACTGGCAGAATAAGAGAGGGAAAAAAGATTAGGGTGATGAGCTAAATCCATAAATTAACACAACTGATTAAAACAAGGCCTTTGAGGAGAGATTTTAATTGACTGATTGATTGATTTGGTAGAATTTGCTATTGAATGTTTCTACCCAGAGACTATTATTTCTATGAATCTTTTGCAAGTGCAAGCAATTTTTCAATCTTGCTTATTTATTTATCTATTTATTTATTTATCTTCCTTCACATCTAATCTGTGCTTTCAAGAAGGTGATATTTTTATGGAGAGGTAATATATTTTACTCTACATGTTGACATTAAGGGAAAAATGCCCTTCAGTCACATCCTAAAACCTCTGTCATATCTCAACACCTTCATAGCTACAGCATGCTACAAAAATGGATTGTCACAACATATGTCTCCTGTATAACAGAAGTCTCCTTCAAGGTATTGCCTATATATTGCTACAGCTTAAGTTCCCATTGATACTGAAGGCGGAATCACAAGTCTTCATCTTCTCCTTGGAAGGGAACGTCTTCTGTGAGTATTCTTCTATCTTTGGTACTACCTTCATATGAGCTGTCTATGTTGTGGACATTATTGCATTGGTCTAACATGATATTAATGCTGGCATACCTTGAAAGTTCATTCATACCAATTCTACTATGTGAAATGGTCATCAACAGCTGTGAGGTTATGTTCCAAAACAAGATATTCATTCCTTCAGTCCTGGAGAGACACCATTAAAGAAAGACAGAAAGCTGCATCAGATTTGTTATTAAAATAATACAGAAACTTCCCACACAGGAAAACTGGGCAGGAATGGGGGAATGAGTACCAATCAATGTCTTTTCTTTTATTTTTTTGGAATGCTTTCATTTGTTTAAATGTCAATTTGTATAAAATTAGAATTAGGGGGGAAATTAATATTTTTCATCTAAAGATCAACAGGGAAAAATGTCTACTATCTACTCTCACATGAATGGAATGAGTGAGGAATATTGAAGGATAAATTTCAGCTTTTTGTTTTACACAATAATAATATTTTTTTAGCAGGGATAATAAATGGATTCAAGTAGACAAAGTCTTCAGGGAAAAGTAGTATTGTTTATTATGTCAGCTGAGGTGAAGACAAATGGAAGCTTGTCCACTTTTTTTCCAGCTGTATCAGCTGTAGATAGTCAATGCTGGAAGATATCTTGTCTAATTCTTTTTTCCTTTCCTTATATATTAGAAAAAGACTACTGTGTTAAATGAACCCTTTGCCTGACCATAGCACAGCTATTTTATGTTCTTAAATTCACCTTGCACATCTTATTTTAAATGTGCACTACCAAATTCTGCAGATGTACAAATCCTGGCATCCCTGAAAACAAGCATGTGTCTAAGATAATCCAATAGCCCAGTGTGCTGAACGCCCTTGCATATCTCTGTTTTGAAACCTAACTGTTGAGATTCTTCTCATTGCAATGTCACATTGAAGCACGAGTGTCTGGAGAGGATTATTGCAGCAATAATTCTGGATTTGCTAGAGGACAGTGAGGTCTGTCTCTATCAAACTGATAGACCAATTTGGTTAAATCTCTTTCTGCGTGTTACTTTTCTCTTGTGCTAGCCACAGATAGCACACATCATCCAGCCAAGACTCAACTTACTACAAAGGGATGTATCCTGTCCCTGTCTGGGGGGGGAAGGTTTTTCTGGCTACCCCCAAGCAGCTCAGGCTGAACATGAAAATTGATGTACCTTAGGAGAAAGTCAGAAGGCCCCAAGCTCCTTCTGTCCTACAGTTCTTTTCATGAGATGAGAGTAAAATATACTGTTTAACTGTGTGTCTTCAGTCTTCAACCCTCTTTGAAGAAAAAGGAAGAAAAAGATAAGTAAGATCTTTTGGGGCTGAAAAAGATGATCAGCATCTGGGTTAGTTCTCTTGTAGTGTGCCTGCACAGAAATCCTCAGTGGGCTATTTTGTTGGCTTCCCCCAAGGCTGCAGAGGTGGACATGTGAGGGCTTGGGCTGAGTGTGAAAAGGGGCGCATAGGAGAAAATTACAAGATCATTTAAAAAGTAGTGGCTACTTCTAGTTTACAGCTTCTAACAACTGAATATTCCTGTCCTTTTACTATTGCCTTAATAATAAATAACCTGTATTATTTCTGTTTCATACAATGTTGTTCTCTTAAATGTCTGTTGCATTTTATGCACCTATACATCTACTACAGATTTTTCAGTTCCAATCCTGACTAGCTAAAAAGAGTAAGAGCTACTGATAATGGCTATGTCCTTTTGTTTTGCTCTTATTCAGATAATTCCTGCTACTGTGCCTTTTGCTTTATAGCATCCCATCTGGTGACCCACATTAGCTGGCTGTCTCCCAGGTTTATCTCACTTCTGCTTCACTTACCCAAAATATCCATTTATACTGTGGGCACCCTCTCTTCAGCTGAACGTGCAGAGTAAGCTTTTGCTGAGGGCTGCAGTAACTTTCCGGGATTAGCCACATTTTTCTCCCCAGATCAAATCTAGAAGCACTTTTCCAAATAAGTCTTATCTAACTATGTACAGTAAAAAGTGAGGAATAACCATCAGGGATGCCACTGATCCAAGGCTTTACACTCATGAACCACTATTAATACTCTGTCAACCTACTAGCACAGTAAGAAAATGCCAGGGGGAGCCTGAATCCCTGGGTCCAGGGATGGGTTAGTGCAGTCAGACAGCTAGCACAGGTTGCTTGGTTGCTGGCAGGGAAACACAAGGAATAAATAAATAAATAAATAAATAAATAAATAAATGAAATTACAGTCAGCTTATGACTACTCTTATAGGCATATGACCTCTGAGACAAAATCAAGAAAGAATCCTATGGAGGGTCCACTAAAGAGAGAAATAAAGGCTTACTGGGACTGGTTAAGACTCTTGGCAGTACGTCAGTGCAGTAAAAATAATTTTCACTAATCTCCAAAGTGCTTTAGAACATAAATAATGATATTAAGAAACCATTAGGACTGATAGTCTATGCCTGAGTGAGACAAAGGGAAGACTGGTAATGATTTACACCCTACCATTGCAATGTGGACACTTTCTTTAATTCAGTGGATGGCTTTGAAACAACCAGACTTAAGCAGATGTCCACTATTCCATTACATGCTGAAATTCAGTCCCTCCACATCCATCTTTCGGTATTTAGATCCCAGCCTGTGCCTGCTGTGTTCTGCCATCAATATTTCTCTAACCTCACCATCCTTCTTGCCACCTACTGGCCACCCAGTCACAGCCACTAATGGGAATTTCAGCTACGGGGGGGCAGAGCGGGTGATTTATCAGGCTGTTAGGCTTCTCTTAGTGAAGCTCCCTCATCTGTGGGATCTGCTCTGTTCGGTGAATTCTCTCAGGGCTTTTGGTCATACTGGTTTAAGGCACCCAATATATTAGGGAGGGGAGGAACATGCTGAGCTAGGAGGCATGTAATTATGGCTATCAACTTACAAAACCTTGCTTGAGGGGAGGAGCGGGACCCATCATCTACATATTGCCATTATCATGATTTCTTTAGCTAGCTTGTTTAGCCAATGAAGTAGTCTTTGCTGTTCAGTGAATCTTAATAACATATTTAATAGCTGCTGCTTTTTTTTCTCCTATTAACTTGCTCCATTTCCAGCTCTTCATAATATTTCTTTCCCTCAGTTACAAGTCATTTTTGCATCTCTGACCCAGAATCTTCCACTTGAAGCTCTCCTTTCTGATCTCCAGAGCTCAGATTCTGCCCTAGCTAGTTTTCTTCCTTTCAGGTTTGGCTATGCTTTAAAGCTGCTTAGCACATTGCGGAGGCAAAAAAAATGATTTAATTGTCATATTTTTCCCTTTACTTCTTGAAGAATAGTATAAAGCTTGTCTACAGACAAACATTTACTGCAGTTAGGCTTTGGGGGGTTTGCTTCTCCCTGTTTCTTGGGGGATTTTTTTTTTCCGCTGGAGTATCTGCCAGCCTGAACACTGAATATGAAGGCATCTATATGTGTCTCAGGAAGATCCCTAAGGTCAGAGTGGGCTCTAACCTTGTCCAGGAGTGAGAGGAACCAGTCAGAGACTTTGACTTAACTTTGGCATCCCACTTAAAGGATTTTTCTTTGTCTGAGTTCGTGATCAGTTCACAGCACAATATTAAGTTACTTTATCCCAGATTTTTTTGCGCTTTTGGAGAAGAGAATTTATTTTTCTGGAATGAAAACAACAGTGATTGCAGGACTTTAATGCTGATAATAAAAACTACTTCAGATGAAGTGTTCTACCAGTGTCATAGGGCACAGACAAGAAAGAGTGAGCAACGTGTTATTTTCAGCAACTTGTGTTGTCCTATCAACTTCTATAGAGAAAAAAAAAAAAAAAAAAGAAGAAATGAAGCAAGCTTTCCTGATGCTGAGACCAATTAGTAAGGGATAGAGAGCTAGCGTTAAATTCTCTAGAATGATAGGCACATATCCCTGCCCACTGGAACATAAAATGACTTTTCTTGCATTATAATTTGGCCCCCAAGTGGGGGCCTTACTTGACCTTCTAGTCCTGGTGGCTTGCCTCTGCAATGGTGCCTCTGAATTTTTTGTTGTTCATTTATATTTTTTGTTATTTTTATTTATTTTATTTATCTGAATTTTATTCTGCACTTTTGTTTCTCTCCTGAGATGATGACCTGCTTGGGAAAGGGCTCACAAGTCTCTGTTCAGCACTTTCTTTGTTCACTTCTCATTAAATATCCCTTACTATTCCCTTTAATTAGTGAATTTGAACTAGCTTGCAATATGTTTGGCTTCTTGTTCAGCCTCTAGAAATAGCTTAAGATTTTCAAAGATATGTGGACCACAGGTCAAAAATCATTTTTGCATGTACTTATAGCTTGAACAGTTTCCTTGCACTGGAATGCAAATTTTGAAACATACACACACAAAAATAAATCCACTAATTATTAATGAATACAGCAATAGAATTGAGAGTGCTGAGCACCAGCTCTTCTGTGATAATGTCCCAGCAGACTGCTTTCACCCTCGTCCAAACTCAAACAACATGCAAGCAAATTCTAAGCAATATAAGGAGTAGAGTTCCATGTTTTACATGACAATGTTTTGGTCACCGGGGGGGGTACTTCAGGGGTGGCCTCTGCGAGCAGAGCCCAGCAGCTGCCCCATGTCAGATTAGAGCCAGCTCCAAAAGGGACCTGCTGCTGGCCAGAGCTGAGCCATGAGTGACACAGTTTGGGCCTCTGGGAAGGAGATTTAAGGAAGTGGGGAAAAAAATGCTGTGCTACAGCAGCTGGGAGAGAGGAGAGAGAAATGTGAGAAAGCAGCCCTGCAGCCCCCAAGGTGAGTGCAGCAGGAGGGCAGGAGGTGCTCCAGGCACACAGCACAATTCCCCTGCGGCCTGTGGAGAGGCCCCTGGTGGAGCAGACTGTCCCCCTGCAGCCCATGGGTCCCACATGGAGCAGATCTCCACGCTGCAGCCCGTGGAGGAGCCCCCGGTGGAGCAGGTGGATGTGGCCTGGAGGAGGCTGCGGCCCATGGAGAGCCCCCGCAGGAGCAGGCCCCGGGCTGGAGCTGCAGCCCGTGGAGAGGAGCCCACGCAGGAGCAGGGGGTCTGGGGGCAGCTGCCGCCCGTGGGGGACCCGTGCTGGAGCAGTTTGCTCCTGGGGGATGGACCCCGTGGTACGGAGCCGTGTGGGAGCAGTTGTTGAAGAGCTGCTGCCTGTGGGCAGCCCCCGCAGGCTCAGTTCGGGAAGGACGGCATCCCGTGGGAGGGACCCCTCGTGGAGCAGGGGCAGAGAGGGACCGTGAGGGAGTGGCGGAGACGAAGCGTCAGGGACTAACCGCAGCCCCCCAGTCCCTGTTCCCCTGTGCTGCTCGGGGAGAGGAGGGAGAAGAGGGTGGATGGGAGAAGGTGTTTTTAGTTTGCCTTTAGTCCTTATTGCTCTAGTGTGTTAATAATGGGCAATAAATCAAATTAATCTCCCTTACGTTTTGAGTCTTTTTTGCCCATGATAGTACTGGGTTAGGGTTTCTCTCTGTCCTTATCTCAACCCATAAGCTGTTTTCAATATATTTTCTCCCCCTGTCCTTTTGAGGAGGGAGAGTGAGAGAGTGATGTGGTGGTGCTTAGCGGCCCATTGGTTTTAAACCATGAATGTTTATAAAAGATTTAGGTGCCTAAGCACTATGGGAATCAATGGAGCTAAACACTAAGCGTGTATGTTAGTATGAGATGTATCTAATGATGACCTCACTACACATCTATATGCATGATTAGGCACATAAATGTTTTGTAATCTGGTAATTGGTGACCAGCTACAAAATTACATCATTAACAAACAGAAAAGATAGAAAAATTATTTAGAGGTCATAATGACAATGGTCTTATAGCTGTGATGTTCTATAGAGAGAAAAAAGAGAAAGTTTGTAGGCAGGCTTATGTTGGATAGTACTGAAATTTTATTAGACTAGATAGTATAAAAAGGAAAAAGAGAAAAGCTTTTCAGGACTTCAGAATGCTTTACTCTAACAAAAAAAATATTAACTTTAACAAACTGTTCTTGCATTAGAAGTCATCGTTTCTGACTCTTAGCTTTAATGACAAGATTTTTTTTTTATTATTCTATTCTATTCCATCCTTACTATTCAATGTCAAGGTGTGTTATGTCATCAAAGACTAGAAGAGGACATCTTCAGTATGAATACAGGCGTGAAATGATTTTATGCACAAACTTGGACACAAGGGTTCATTTTGGGGCCTTGGCCAATCTGATCTACTGGGTGGCATCCCTGCCTATGGCAAGGGGGTTGGAGGTAGATGATCTTTAAGGTCCCTTCCTACACAAGCCATTCTATGATTTTATGTTTCTATGATTTTTTTTTTTCCCACAATGTAGGGTTTCTGCCCCAGAAGACTGTTTGAATCTCCAGGTGATCAGAAATCTTGTGTGGGGCATTTTCTCTCCCACTGAACCCAAGTAGGAAGGAGTGTTAGGCAGCAAGAAATGTGAGCATGAAATTTGATACAGGTTTCCAAGCTTCATGGACTCCGTTATGTTTAGAAATATTTATTGAATTTCTTCTTTCTTATATCAGTGAAGACACAAAGATGGAATTTAAACCATGTGTAGTAAGGCTGTCAGCAAACTGGGCCTGAACTTTAAAGTAAGATAAAAAAGAAACCTTACTTGTGTGAAAGAATCTGTGGTATTGAGCAATTAACATGTTTTTTGATTTGCTTGCCCCCGAGCAGCTATAAGCATCTGTAAGACAATTAAATTCTTTCCTGCTGGTAATTTATATCTAGTCAGCCATCCCTAATTAGTACTTTGTGGAAAACACCAGTAGCTTTGTGCATATAATACGGTTTTCTTGCCTCTGTCATAAGCAGCACAGCAAAAAACTGAACATCACTGCTAGGGAGCCATTTCAGCCCCTGACCGATGCAAATTAAAGACAACAGGATTGACTGTGCTCCCAGACATAACTGTAAAGATCAAAGGGCCTTTCAGATACTTGTGCTGACTGACTTGAATAAATCCAGTATTGCAGTACTGACTGCATTCACAGAGGGAATATTACACATATATCTTATGCAAGGAAATGTTTGGATGGAGATGTATTCACTTTTTGTCAGACCATCTAAGATATCTGGAGGGTACAGAGAAGGTGTTTGACACTTCTGCCTTCCTCTGGCTCTGAGCAGCAGCAAGCTTCAAACTAAGAGCAATTGCTCTGAGTTTAAATCAAGTAGGTCAGTCAATGAGACATTTTCAGAGGAGAGTGGTTGATATCTGAGGGGCAGAGGGATGTCACCAGAGGGACACTTAGAGAAAGAGGAGGCAGAGAGAGCTAAATAATTGTCATCTCCGTAAAAGCATTACTGTGCACTTTCTTCTGTGAAAGGTAAGAAAGGCCAGTTCCATGAAAGGTTTAATTTATACACCACAGAAATAAAGTGGGGTATAAATTGTTCATGGTCATGTGGACAATACCCATGATTAATTTTAGGGATGTGATCCATAAGGACTACTGACACAGTTTAGCCGTTTTGCAAAGTTAAGACCTAAGGGACAGCTCTACAATTGTACCTGAGTAGCACCTGGGTGCCCGCTTTTAAAACTGCCATCCTGAAAACACATGTGCAATTGCCACATAACCTTAATCTACTTTTCAAAGCTGAAATGCCACAGGCACCTACGTTTATGGGCTGTCTGTCTCTGAGCGTCTCAGTCTTGACAGTGCTAAGGAGAACAGGGCCTATCTGATACCTCCTCCGTTTTGTTCTGGCAAGATTCATCTGATAAGCTCTCACTGGAAATTCATATTTTGTAGATTGTCTTAAACCTGAAAGTTTCTCTATTAAACATTCTTCTAAAACAGGGCTTTAGCTACATTAACATCCCCTTTTTCTCCGCTCGTATGAAAGAGTTTATATGGGCCCTGCAGAGAAGGACTTGGGGGTTCTGGTGGATGAGAAACTCAGTGTGAGCCAGCAGTGTGCTCTTACAGCTCAGAGAGCCAACTGCATCCTGGGCTGCATCAAAAGAAGCGTGGCCAGCAGGGTGAGGGAGGGGATTGTCCCCCTCTGCTCCACCCTGTGAGGCCTACCTGCAGTACTGCAGCCAGCTCTGCGGCCCCCAGCCCAAGAAAGACATGGACCTGTCAGAGCAGATCCAAAGGAGGGCCACAGAATTGATCAGAGGGCTGGAGCACCTCTCTTATGAAGAACAGGACTCGATCTATGGACAGAAGAGAGGATGAGGGATCCTTTCAGTAAGCAGAATGGCCCATGAATTATTCAGTGCTCCTTGACATAATTGTTCTTCCACATGGAAAAGCGTTCCCTTTGTGGTAACCTTGGATTGACATATGTCAAAAACAATCGTTGTTTTCTGTTATACAGAAGCAGTCCTTGTTCAGGCCAGCTGCCCAATGCTATAATTCCATTGATTCCAATGGAATAGAGATCTTAGCTCAAAGCTCGTGTTGTTTTGCAATGCAAATCCCTTCCACTTTTTTTTCCAGTACTGAGGACAAGAGTGAATTGCTGTGTGGCTCTGCTAATCTGCACAGACCTGCTGTAAAGCTTGCAAAGTGGCTTACTATAAGTCAAAAGTTTCAGCCTTGTAATGTCTTGGGGTACAGCCCTGAAACTTGTGGTTCCTCTCCACTGTGTTGCCATGAAGCTAAATCCTGATAAGAAATGTGGTTCTTAGTTTAATTACTTTTTTGACTTCATATATATTTTACTTTTTTACTTCATATGTCTCACTGTTTGCCTAAAATATTTTACTCTCTAAAAACTGAGTTAATGAAAACCAGTTTCTCATGATTTTCCCTCTTAACTCTAGCTATCTACACTCTCTAAAAAATTGAGTTAATGAAACCCAGTTTCTCATGATTTTCCCTCTTAACCCTAGCTATCTACAGATGCAATAATACCCATTAAATCTCCCTGTAATCCTTTATCTGTACCTTCCAGCCTCTGCTGGCTAAACACTAGGAAAACACAATCTTTATTGTGGTTAATTTCAAGTTACAGATGTACTGATCGGCTTGCTGGCACTTGCATAATTGTTTGATAAGAATGAGTGAAGTAAATAACATCTGATCTCACAGGGATTTGTTTCGGTTTTGTTTTCTTGGCTGTAGAGGCTGAGGTTGACTCTGTTCTTTATTCAGATTTTATTTTTGCTGTCGGTAGCACTGTTTTTAATTCCAAGACTGGAAAGATTCATAAGTGTTCTTCAGGTGGATTTAGTGTCATTTGGGAGGTGACAGTGTATCATTATAGATTTCTGAGTATGGTTTGTAATCATTCCTGGCCTAAAAGAACCATGTAGGTATTACAGTCTTTATTTTCTATGGAGCTTAGTCTATACATTGCTGTTTTGGATATTGGTTGAGGCTTGTAGGAACTGGTATGACCTAAACATTTTGGATGAAGGTATTACTAACTTTCAGTACTGTTTCAGTATGGAACTTCGGGTTTATAGTGTAGCCAAGGCTCCTAGATACAGCTAGTACAACCAATTCCTAGCACTACTACACCCCTCTTCCCCCCCTACGCCCCCCACCCCAAAATTGACAGAAATATTTACATATTATTGGATCTTTTTGACACTCTGAGTGAAAATACTGACCCTCACATGTGTGAGGTTGCTGTCGGTGAAGAGAACTGAATGAACTTAACGGTACAGAAAGTTCAGAACTCTGAGTGTGGCTCTTCTTCTTTCAGGACTTAGTTTATTGTCATTACTATCACATTCCCTGCTGTCTCCATTGGGCTAACAGCTTCACGAATTTCTTATATTATTGCACTCTCACAGGTGTCAAATGCTCTTTCTTTTGAACTAGCAAGTTAACATAATTGAACTGGACACACACTGCACAGCTGCACTATTCTCAGCATCTGTTACGCTTGAAACATGTTCTGTTTTGTTTTCTCTTTCATTTTAATGTTATAACTGACATTGGCACTTAGTCAAAGTAACCTAAACTCAGTTTGATCTTGGTAGATTGATTTCTGTATTTATTGAAAGTAACACTAGGAAAATATTTTTATAGTTTAAATGGGTCTGTGAGGACATGCTGGAATATCCATAAAATTTTCATATGTTTTATCAACATTGTCACTTCTTCTTACCTAGTTCTGACATACACGTGACCCCATTATTGAGAGATCTGAGCATTTCACAGTCTTTTTTTATCTTGACAGCTCTCTTAAAAGATAGGGACATAATATCATCCCACTCTTACAGTTAGCTGAATCACAGAAGATAAAGCCCAGATTTATTAATTTTTTTACAGTAATGTTCAAGCTACTGTGTTTCACTGACTCAGCAGTTCAATCATTCAGGGACCATAGTCAAATAAGCAGCAGATTCTAAAAGGTACATAGACATGTAAAGATGTAGTAGTGAAATATCTACGTGGAGTTATTGGAAAGAAGACTCTAAATCATGTTGATTTTTTTTGATTTTTTATTATTATTTTTGTTTAGAACCTTATGTGGGAAGTGGCTATTCCTTTATATATATATATATATTCCTATATATATTCATTTATATATATATACATATGTATATACAGTTGAACTTCTGCTGAATTTAATATTGCATCAGGATTAAGCAGGGCAACCTGTTCCAGTGCTCTGTCACCCTCATAGTAAAGAAGTGCCCCCTCATATTGAGCCAGAACCTCCTGTGATTCAGTTTGTGCCCGTTGCCCCTCATCCTGTCACTGGGCACAGCTGAAAAGAGACCGGCTCCATCCTCTCGGCACCCTCCCCTCAGATATTTGTAGACATTGATGAGGTCTCCATTCAGCCTTCTCTTTTCCAGGCTAACCAGGCCCAGCTCTCAGCCTGTCCTCGTACAACAGGTGCTTCAGTCCTCTAATCATCTTCGTAGCCCTCCTCTGAACTCGCTCCAGTAGCTCCATGTCCCTCTTGTACTGGGGAGCCCAGAACTGGACACAATACTCCAGGTGTGGCCTCACCAGGGCTGAGTAGAGGGGGAGGATCACCTCCCTTGACCTGCTGGCAACACTCTTCCCAATTCAGCCCAAGATATCGTTGGCCTTCTGGGCTACAAGGGTACATTGCGGACTCATGGTCAGCCTACTGTCCGCCAGGACTCCCAGGTCTCTCTCTCCTCAGAGCTGCTCTCCAGCAGGTCAGCCCCCAGTCTGCACTGGTGGAAAAGATTTTTCCATTTTATAGAAAAAGAGAACTCCAGAGAGTGACAGATTCCAGCTAAGAAGGCTCAGACTGTAACTGAAAGTCTCCCTACCTTGAGTCCAGACAACAGGTTTAGCCTTTGTCTTCTAAGTACTACCCTAATTAAAAATGGGACAAATACTGTATACAGACATCCACAGTAATAAAATGGATAGTGTTGGTTGTTGGTGCAGCTGTTTTTTATCTCACAAATTTTATTGAAACTTCTGTTTCTGTTCCATTAAAAATTATTCAAAATTATCACAACACCTGAAATGCAATGATTGGATGCCCTCTCCAGAATATACAAAATTTTTATTTAAAAAGGAAAATGTATTTTAGTATACATAAGACTATATTAATATATAAATATAATTAAAATATATATTATTATATTTAACATATTATAATAATATATATTAAATTACACATAAATATGTATATATATTCTGTGGCTCAGAAAAGAGCCTTTATTACCGCTTCTATTTTCAGGTGTGAACATACAACCCTGCTTTCTGTGCCCATATGCAAGCATGGCTGCTTAGTGAGTCGGGCTCAAGATCAAGGTTTACCAGCTACATCTGATTCTCACTGAAACAGTAGTTATTAACTATTTAAAGCTGTTGATCTGACGACCATGGTCAGTACATGTTGTACATGTTCTATCTACAATCTTGTTTCAAGTAGTGTCTTTAGGCTGCATGCTTCTGATGTAAGAAATGCGTGTTTGCATTACTTTGCACAGTGGAGTCTGAATTTAGATTACATACCTCCTGCAAATCATCATCATTGTGGGTTAACAGTAGAGGCTTGATTGGATCTTTTATTCCTGATAAGAAACTTTGTTTTCTACATGTTATTTTTTTCCACTCTCTTACAAAAAGTGCTTAAACCCAACCTTATAATTTTGAGAAAATCGAGACTATGCAGCTGTGGGAGCTGACAGTGTCTGACAAATACTTTTCCTTTGGGGTTATGTCAATTAGGTTGTTACAGAACATGCTGAGCCTGGATTCATCTTGTCTTTATTTTATATATATATATTTTTTTTCACACGTAACTAGGAGCTGTCATTTTCAATGATGGATGAAATGGTTACATTCTGGCAGTGCTTTCTAAAGAAAGTTGTCCTGCCTGCAGAAAGATGTGTTTAATTGCAGGTTGGAACCATTAGGCTTTTTTTTTTTCTCATTAAGCATTCTGGTAGTTTAATAAATATGCCTTTTAAACGTTTATACCTACGTCTTCAGGTAGCAGCACTAAATAAAGATTCAGGAAGTTGCAACATCCTCTTTCCACCCTGAAACTATATAGAAGTTCTTGGGTTTGTGTCTTTGGTGGTGGTGGTTGTTTTGCTTTTTCCTGGCTTTTGTGATTTCTAGTCTGGTCTAACTGATTTCTAGTCTAGTCTAACTGATAGTATTTTGAGATAAATTCACAGGGCTTGGTCTTATGATTTCATTGAGCTTCCTTTTTTTGTTTTTGTTTGTTTGTTTTGTGTGTGTATGTTGTTGTTGTTGCTTTTATTTATTTATTTATTTATTTATTTGAGTTTAGATTCAGAAACATTCAAATTTTTTTTTTTTAATTCATGTGTCTGCCTAGTAAATTAACCAAATATGGCCCAAGCATGGGCTGGATTAATTACCCACGTTGTTGACTTTTTATTATGGTTTCTGGCATGGCTTTGTACATACATTCCAAGCAATTTCCACATTTTTTCAGATTAAGTAATCAGACCCTTGGTTATTTTCAAAGCACTGGATGAGGCTGTATTTCTTGAAGACGGAAAGGATTTTCCCTCCCTCCTTGAACGGCTGTGATCCATGCTATGCCAAGATTTTTGAAGAGAATAGCTCCTGCCCTATTTTAGATAAAGTACAGCTGGAACCATAAAGTCTAAAATACTGTAGCTCAATATAGTATCAAGATGCTAAATTTTTGTACTGAAGAATTTAAGGTACAAGATTATTGTCTTTTGCCTTTAGACATTCACAGGTGTTTCTACCAAGGCTAGTCATGTTGACTTTGTGGTCGATGGAGAGAAATCAGTGCTTTTAGGCTGTACTTTACTTGACCTATTTTAGAATTCTATACTAGGATGAGAGAAACCACACATGAAAGGCCTTATAGCTCAGATGTGAGTCAAATGTGACCTATGAGAGATGCTGTAACTCCCTAATGAGGATCTGTTTTTGCTTGGATGACACATATTGCACCCTAAAAGTTTATCTCAGCACCATTTGGGAAGCAAATGGGATGACGGTCCCTGATGCTGCCTTCTGTTTGGAATTTGAGCCATAGACTTTTAGGGAGACTTCCTTAAAGATAACAGGTTAGGTATTTCATTCAAAAAATTCCTGATTCTGGATTTGGAAAAAGTAAGTGCACCTACCTTTGCTATAAAGGAGTCTGAATCTGTGCATTCACTTTAGAACCTGTCTTAAATATTTTTCTTCTGGGTCTCTAATATCTTTCTGTTAAAAACATAGCACTGTAATCCAGACCACCAGAGTTAAAAGAACTCATCAACACATCCAATGAAAGGGAAAGAGCAATTCTTGCAAAATGTGTGATGTTGGAGTCAATCATAACACTGCAGTTATTAGTCAACTCCATATTTATTATGTTTAAAATTTCCTTAGGTAGTGCCATTTGAAATTCCTGCTGAATTCCAAAACATTGAATCAAACAAAAAAACACAAACCACCAAGCAATATCAAATGAATGAATGCCATGCATTTTTCTAATCAGAAGTTAGGAGAATTCTTTGACTTTTCATGAAGTTTCCCAGAATACTATTTGATATCTCATTCTGATCTCTTCTATTTGCTTTTTCACTTGCTTTGTGACCGCATTATGACATTTAACCTTACTTAGAACACTAAAGGAGTAGAAAGGAGAATGGCTCTGCTTTCATGTTTGCTTTGGTAACATTACAGTGGTTCCTGATCTAAACGGATGTCATGGTCATTTTGGATATGTAACTTTTCACTCCTTGGTCTAAGAAAAAATATGAAAATGTAGTGCTCCTGCTGACAATTAATATTTGGAATAGTACAGCATGACAAATCTGTGAGAACACTCTGCATCCATTTCTTATTCAGTCAAGCAGACAAACCTAGTTGCTTTAATAAAGCAGAATTTGTGGACCCTGTTTTGGTGGAGGGAAGAACTTCTATCCTTAAAATAGTATACTGGGATTCTTAAGAAATCTCATAGCCATTTTTCTCAGTTTATACTAGTTTATGCTACAGTATTCATCTTTCATCAGTCCTGTGACACTTGACATATTGCTAGCATTGTAAGCCTGACTCACTGTTTTCCTTCTATTTTTATACCACCTTCTTCATCAGGAAAGCCTTTTAACACAGACAACTCCAGTTCCTCAATGCTACCTTAACAGGGATACCAGCTTCATAATAAATGCACCAGGAGTTTCATGAAGGTCTCCATCCCACTGTGGATCAAGATAAAAGATTAGGAATGTTTAACTAAGGCAGAACAATACAAGTCCTTAATCATCTGTACATTTACAATTCTGATCTCTGGGGGCACCCATAAAGGCAAGTTTATTCAGGCTGGAATATTCACTAAAGCTTGCAAATAGTGATACATATAGCCTCTACTGTTGCGCTTGGACAGACATCTGTTCGAGGCCTAAAATAAGCAAAGAGAGAATAGGAAAGCAAGTGATTCTTCTTGGGGTAGATTTTTCTACAAAAATGAAATCAAGTGGAATCTAAGCAAGAAGTGTGCTGTTCGGTGTAGATGGCTTACAACGTTTTGGTAGCCAGTCAAGAAATGAATGTGGTTCAGCTTGACTGATATTGTGTGTATTTAAACATTATCCCAAAGCTGGGATAGCTGAGTGATGACTTGCTGTTGGGAGTGGTTGCCATTCATTCCAGCCAAAGATATATCTAGGCAATGGCAGTCACCTCACTTTGCTTTTCCATAAGTAAAGCCAGTAACGGGGTCCTAAGCACTTGATTCTCACTGTACTCTTAAAAAACAATCTGCTTTGTTATTGTGTTCTAGACTTGCATGGTTTGCTGATATATCTAGACTAGTGAGACTTGATGAAGTCAAGTATCATGATTGATATTAATCTGGCTATGATGTGAAGTAGCTTTCTGGCTTCCAGAATGGAGCTGATTCATGTCTCACCAGCTCAGAAGCGTAAGCAGAGGCTCTCACAACCCTCTGCTCCTGCCTAATAAAGTCAACAGCCTGATTAACTTGAAAATAGAACTTGAAAATAATGTGAGAAATGAAATTGTTTCCCGTTATTTCTATTACAGAGTAGGTAAACAGGGATCGTCCAATAATTGCCACCTACCTATTTTCATATAAAACTTATTCATGCAGAGAAATAATGTGATGATACTTTTTGTCTGACAACTTTTGTAGAGCACAAATAAAGATTCAAATAACCTTGCCACTATTACAAGATCGCAAACTGTATATGACTTGAATTAGCAAAATGTGTCACTTCAAGTAAAACTGTATGGTTACCTCTGTCATACAGCATGCAGATGTCCTCAAACGGACTATGAGGTTACAAGTCCGTATTGGGAATTTGCCCATGATAAACTACTGATTGCTTCCTAGAATCAAAGTCTGTGCAAGATAATTCCAAGCGCAAGTGAAGAAAACTTCAAGCTCCAAGCTAGCCCTAAGCAGGTTAAGAATTAAGGTTCCTACTTCTCCTCAAGAAAGGCTTTCTTCAGTAAATCCCAGCAAATGTTCATGAACTGCTTCATCCCACCAAGAAACTTTGTTCTTGTTCCTGTCCTAAGGATTTTAGGATGTGGTGGTTGGACTGTAATGTACTATATAAACGCCCATCATGTATAGCTATAGTAAGGAAAGCTCATTGATAAAGTAAACTTTCAGACTTAAATGTTGCGGATAAGATTCATCTCATTTAACTTTTTACATCTGCAATTGATAGCTCATCTGGTCTCCCTGCAAAGCTCTCACAGTCAGCAGAAAGAAATGAGTGATTCCAGAGTGATTCATCACATCTTTCTAGATGTGTCACGAGAGTTAAGTGAGTTGTGACATAGGTTTAACTGATGGCGTTGATTAGATATCCCATGAAAAGAGCTTAGGATCAAAAGTTAACTTTATGTAGGCATTTGTGTTTAGTTAAATGCTTTTACATTTTAATTTTTCATGAGTATTAAAAATAGAACATACCCGTGAACAGGGAATAGGATATTATTTCAGTGTTCATTGGCGTGTTGGGTCAATAACCTCTGAATTCAGTGAGCTCAATTTTTGTTTCATTCAGATTCAATTTTACCTCACAGTTAAATGCTATGGTTATTAAGTTATAGACTGTTCTTGGGGGTGAGCTTTTGAAGAGAAAAATACATCCTACAAGCCAAAAATTCTTTACAGAAATGTTTTTGGCCCAGAAATGGTTCCATACAAGTCTGTTGTTAGCAAAACACACCTATGAAGGGGTTGGAGGAAGACTTAGTTGGGTACTTTTGTAAAGTGCCCAATAGATATTGAGTATAGATTTATGCATTAGCACCGGTGTGTATTTGGGCACAACAGGCAAAAACAAACAAACAAGAAAACTATAGTTGATCTATTCAAGATTTTTTAATTTTACTTCAGTCTTAGAAGGGACTCAGATTATGGGCTGTTGGAGACCTTGACATTTATTGCTTTATAGTACAGAAACAATGAACATTTGTGAATGATGAAGATGCTCATCTGAGCCTACCAGTTTCTACTTTGTTTGCAGCTTTCTTTCTGTTTATGTTGGAACATCTTGTTATAGTCCACCTATGGAAAATTCCAATGACTGATAGAAACCCACAGTTATAACTGTGTTATTTGTTTAGCTGATATTTGCTCTGTAGGAAGCTTAGAGCCAGACCTTTAGTAAGCACAAATCTACATATTTCCATTTCATTCTTATTTCTCTTTGCAAATTGATATGATGATTGAATCTGGTCTAGTGTTAATTGATTCTTTCCTACACCAGTTACTGCTTAACCAATTTTTTTTCCTAGCATCATCGAGGCAACCAAGCTTCATGTATATCTGGCATGTTTGCTTAACAGAAGGTCTATGTTTTTTCAGACTGATATTTTGTATATTTAAAGAAATAGCCCTGTGTGGTATTGAGGGGAAAGATTACTTCTCCGTCATGAATTTCATCCACCTAACCTGACTTAGAAAACTTGTCACAGGAGAAGAGATGCTTTGGGTTCCACTGAACAGACAAATTAATTCCTACAAATGCAATAGATGGTGACACAGAAGCCTGTTTTCCTTAAGCAACTTTGAAAGCATTGTTTTGCTTAGATTTAAGGCAATGACTGCCCAGTTAACTAACTGACGCCCCAGATTAATCACTGCAAGTAATTTATTCAGTGGCAAGTAGACTTTTTGGATAATCCAAATAAGCCTCCTTAGCAGAGAATTAATAATTTAGTGTTTGGGTCTGAACAAGGGGACAGAGGAAATAAGATATTTGTTAGTACTTGTGAAGCTTGCAGCCACATTTTTCTGATCAGAAGATGATGTTGCAATTGACTAGTTTCCTGTTTCTGCTCCTAAATGTGTGCTGGATATTAGAAACTTGTGATGCACTTCTGAGTAGCTGGGAGTAGAAAAATTTCCCAAAAGTTATGATGACAGTAATCTTGAAGAGATACATGGCTTCATGTTTGTGTTTTTTTTTTTTTCTCACTGCTAATACCAAGAAAAGAACAGAGGTTCAGCCAAAAGCTTAGAGCATGTGGATACTTAATAAGCAGTTGTGCTAATTTTATGTAATGGGCCATGATCTATATTGTCACCGTGTTTGCTAATTTTATGGGATATGTTATAATGAATGAGCACTGGGACT
The DNA here is from genome assembly GCF_009769625.2 of Cygnus olor. Taxonomy (NCBI): domain Eukaryota; kingdom Metazoa; phylum Chordata; class Aves; order Anseriformes; family Anatidae; genus Cygnus; species Cygnus olor. The sequence continues at coordinate 3,986,420 of NC_049170.1, read as the reverse complement.
GTTATTTTTCACATACTGGACTAACACAGACTAGACTTATGCATTTACCTTCTTACCTATACTACCTTCTTACCACCATCTTCACAGGTGGCTTATTTCAAATCCTACTCACCCCATTAATGCCCAGAGCAAAGAGGAAATAGGATGTCATGAGACAACCCAGGGCATCCACAACCCTGCCTAGCCCAACATAGCCAAATGGCTGTAAGGTGTAATTAACTCTGTCTCCCAGATGTCCTTTAATCTGAAGCAAGTATACACCCCTTACCTGGGAATCCCAAGCAGTGTCCATTTTTCTTTGGAATTAAAGGTTTACTATGTAACTCTTAAACTCACCCATTTGAGTGAAAGTGGTTCAAAACACAGTAGTGAGGATTTCAGGACTCTTGGCTCCTTTGGCCATATGCTTGCAGTGTGTCATGAGCCATTTCCAATCTGCTATACGATCTACTTGAAGAAAAGGGAAAAAAAATAATTTCCATTAGGGATAAGCTGCCTCCTGATTTCTCCAAGCTGCCCCATGATAAAAACAAACTTAGAAATTGCCTAGCATTAAAGACAGATTGCTAGTCAGTGTTATCAAGTAAAAGACAACGTCATTTTCTAAACAATGAAACACCTTCACTCATGGGATGTTGGAATGAAGCTGTGTAGCCAATTTAAAGCTTGCAGAGCTCTATCAGCCTACACACTATTGTTCTTTTCACTGCTGGCTGGAGCCTGCATTGTAGACTTGTCACTCCTGCAAGTACCTGGATTGATTATATTAAGTCTTTAGCTGCTGCCAGGCTTCCCACTGCAGAATTCCTACTGACCTAGCAAAAGAAAACCAAGTTCACTTTTCAGCTTCCTTCAGCAACTGTAATGGTAGACTACTATCACTAAAGACACTGTCCTTATCCAGTGGTCCCACATGTGATGCTTCTGTTAGGAAAGCTGCAGCAAGGACTGGATTATAATTTAAAATACAGATTCTGGTCCTCACCGAGACCTCAGAAAGTTACTTCTTTTTAGTTTTGCAGCTGCCTGAACTTTCAATTTAAGACTTTATGGTCTTTCCATTTAGAAAGTTATAAGTTGTACAAATCTGTTCGTGGTGCTTGTTACTAAAAGTTTTTCCCACTCCTCCAGCTCTTCCTGTTGGTCATATTTCACACTGCTTCTTGTTCTCATTTACTTCTATTTCTTGTCATTTTCTTTTTATGCTCAACTTCTCTTAGCTCTCTGTTCCTGATAGCTACTGTAAATTCAGAAACTTTGCTATGGTAACCATTAGTATTTTAGGTAATAAAAAAAAAAAAAATAAAAATCTCTTGGGTCACAGGAAACTCTTAAATCACTTTTTCCTGTCCTTCTACTTACCTTAAAAACAGCTGCTCACAATTCAATCTGCTTTTATTCCATATCTTGTAGACTTCAAAATTAGCCCTTACATCTTTGGGATCTCTGTGCAGGCTGGAGGATGTAGCTGCTGCTTTCTCTTTTGCAGGTTCAACCAGTAGCAAAGCTGAGCACATATCCCAGAGACATGGGAGTAGAAGACCCATATTAGCTCCAGTAGAGTCTGTGGGGACTTAACCCCTGGCCTATTCCAGTAGTTGGCATTAAATACCATTCATGCTGGTCCCCCAATAGCTGGCACTCTGGGAACAAAGTCCTTAGAACCCTTTCAGATCCAAAGAGCTAACCAGAACTACTGATGCTAGGCCCCCAACTTACTCCAGTAGTTCTCACCACAGGCCTACAGCCCCAGACTGACTCCAGTAGCTGACACAAATTCCACTCACACACACACAGAACCCACCAGTGACTGACACGTAGTAATTCAGCACACATACACACTGGAGAGAGAGTTCTTAACTGTCTCTACATATATGCAAAGGTATAATGACAATAAATAAGAAGATAGGACAGTCTGTGGTGATCAGGTGCAGGGCTTGGCCATGCAAGTGTAGTGACAGGTCCCGTTTTACATGTGACTGGTCCTTTTCTACCCTTTTCTACCTATCCTCCCTCTTCGTCTTCCTGCTTCCCCTGCAAACACCCCAGTGTGTTTGCAGAGCTCAGCAGTTTCTGCACCTTCGCAGTCCAGGGTGCCCTGGTTCACATCTTACCAGCTGCAAAGTCCAGGCTGATCTTCCTTGAAGCGGTGCATATAGTTGGATAGCCCACCAAGTGATGAGAGTGGGGGGGTTGTTTCTTGTTATTGTCTCAGTTTTTGCCTTGCCAGGTCTGTGTCTCAGCATTTTGCTTACTGTTCACCCGTCTTTACTCATCATCCTGACCCAGAAATCTTCACTCGGACAACATTGCTTGAATCAATATTCCCACATTCTGTCTCTTGCCTGACCAGGTTTGATTCCCATCACTCACTCCCTGTTTAATTATCCTTTTGTTGCATTGGACAGTGTCATTGACCAGATGCCCTTAACGGAGGAAATACTCTGCTTCTCCGTATGCATTACACAGAAGCACTTTTTTTTTTCTAAAGTATTTCACTCCTCTTTTTCATTTGCCTGTTGAACTAGGGCTGTCAGTGAGTAAAAATGGTCACAAACACAATAGTTTGATATTGCCAGAATATGTGTTCTATAAAAAGATATTTTAGTCCCTGTAATATCCATACTCTGTCCCCAGTACAATGCTGTTTTAAAATAGTTTATTGGAACTTTATAGTGCAGCTAGGCTATTACTTTAATTAGTGCTGGGCTTAGTATCTTGATGAAAAGTGCTTGAATCAAAATTTAACACCTGATCCTATGATTTGTATTTGTGTGATTGTATAGAGATGCTGTCAATTGTCTAGCAAGTGTAATTCAATATCATGCAGAGCATAGGCTAAGATGACTAGTTCAGATGGGGACTGCAGGTCTGATGACCCCAGCCTAGACAAGTGTTTAATTTTGCACACAGCTGACACAAATTCTTTTTTATTTGGATGATTAACAATCCAGTTGGAGTCTTTTTTTTTTTTTTTTTTTTCAGCTCCAGATAGGTAGAATATAGCCCTTTTTCCTGGGGTACCACTTTATTCCACAATTGGTCATATTTCTAAACTGGAATTGCAATTTCTTAGTGGTGAAAATCAATACAATGTCAGTCCAATAAGCAGAACTCCAGATCTGTGTCAGTTTAGTATGTGGCTACTTTCTCTCTAAGCCTTTACAATTGTATTCTCCCTCATTCAGGCCAATTTAAACCAGTGCCAATCTATCAGTGTTAATGGAGTAGTGCCTGATTTATAGTGTTGTGACACTAAAATTAAACCGAAAACCCATAAAACTTTAATTAATCATTTTAACATGCAGTAATCAATGTAACCTACTTTCAAGCCAATTATTTTACTTAGAGAAATAGATCATAATGAATTAATTCTGCATTTCTTCAAGATAAAAATGACTGCAAGCAATTTACTATGTGCCTGTGGCACTGCAGGACTCTGCAACTTTTCTGCATATTTATCTGCTACAATTGCTTGTTTTCAGACTTTTTGTACTTTCCATGATCGACAGCAATTTATTAAAAATAATGTCACCAACCTGAGTAATTCAAACAGCATGTTTCACCTTCTCTGGCATTGACCTTTCAGCCTTGAGGCTAACTCTGCCTTTTTTGGCATTCACTCTAAGACAACAGACATACCTGATTGACTGAAAATGTTTGAGGAGGATAGTAACCATTTGGGATCAAATAGAGCAACATAAGGAATTGTGTTTGGGCGTTGTTCTTCAGCCTTGATATCCTTCTAATCTTTTGTTAGACAAGCTCCATCCAAGTGATAGGAATCAATGAGGACTGTCAGCAAACTGTGTCTCTTTTTAGCTGTTCCCAGAAGGGTGATTAAGTACCCTGAATTTTGGCTGGTTCAGAATACACTACTACAAGGCAATTGTAGGATGGTGGTTGCCGTCATCTGGGCTTCCCAGATATACACATACAGTGGGACATCGCACTGAGACTACATCTTTCCTCTACTACTCCTCAGCTTCTGAAATGGATTCTTAAGTCACAGAAATAATCCAGATAAATACAGTGACTTGGTAAATATTACCTTAAAGGTTAATTCTTTTTTTCAGTCTAAACACACACAAACACACACACACACATAACTTTTTCCTTGCTAAGACGCCAGTATTTCGTCACCTAAGCTAGTGAATTAAAAGAAGTCATGGTGAGCAACTAAATATCCCAATAATGGATTTAAGAGAAACGTGGATTATTAAATTGCAACAACTAGACACACTCTCCAACTCCCTTAGGAAGAAGGGTCAAGAAAGACATGAATCCTTATCTCTTCTTCACTGTTGCTCTTACACTGGATTTTCCTTTCTTGAAGGACAGAAGTTTCCAAGTCACCTTGCCATATCTGAATTGCTGGTGTTAGAGTGACTGCTGTATTCTTGCTCCATTAATTCAACTTCATAATTCCCTGCTGTAATTTTTCTTATTGCTGTAATCCTTTTCACCAGCAGACAATGCACGTTTATTTTCTGCTTGCACAGACTGTGGGGAAGATGCCAACAGTTGTTCTGGTGAGTCTTCTCAGGCCATGGCACTTCATAAATGTAATTGAAGAATGTCATGTTTCTAACATTTGTCTCAGTAATAAGCCAAAAGGAACTCTGCTTATCACACTGGACATACCTAAAGCCACAGGATGCCTTGTCTGACTCTCACATTTCCCATGTATCTAGAACTCCACTTCCAGGTGAACATCACAGTGCTTGCACTACTGAAAAGCTAAACGTTCCTCTGCTTCAAATGCAACAATAGCCTAATCCCCTTATTATGCATAAAGCATATCTAAAACTTACCTTTCAGAACTGGACTGCCTGCAAAGTAATCTATGACTACTTTATTTTAAAGTGCACTCAGATTAACACAAGTGCTTACAGCTTAATGGCTAGCAGAAATGATTAAGAAGGGGAAAGATAAAAGCTCAAGTCTCTCCTTGCTATGAGACAGACAGATTTATGCCATGTTTTTATGCTAATTCTAAGGTAGAGCCTTCCTCACCTGTCTGGACAGAGCCCCAGCCATGCTGCTCCTTAGCAGTGGCTAAAGAGCCTTTTCAAGGTGGCAGCATCACGTGCAGAAAGCTGAAGGATTTGCTGCAAAGTAGGTGGTGGTTTCATTATGGGATAAAATGCTTGTTTGCACAAATGCACAGAGGAACAACAGAAAGCGGAGGAACCCCAATAGCTGATCACAGAAACAAGACCTCGCTGCTTCCAGGGATGTCCCAGGAGAGCCTTGGACTCATGGGCTGGGGTTGAGACCCATCACAGCAAGTCAATGGGAGAGGGTCCATGGATCACCCCACATACTGAGGGGTTTTACTGTTCTGGGTTATGGGATGCAGGGGAATAACATCTTGGAAAGGTAAAAACAATATGAAATGCTTAAGGGAGTGACCAGAGGCAGGGAAAAGGGAGAACTGAAGTGACTAAGGGAGGAATGAGCATGAAAAAAATTGCATGTAAGCAGTAGGTCATTGATAAGGTTGTCTGGCTGTGCCCTGCACCTGATCAGCACAGTCTATCCTGTCTACTTATTAAGCTCCTCTTCTAACTGTTTTCCTGGGTGAGGGCCTCTCTATTCTGCATGCACGTGTGTCTGTGGAGGTCTGAGTGCCAGCAACCAGAACCACACCACGGGTTTAAGGGTCTGGGTGTCTGTGGTGCCAGCAGATGGAGAGATTGGAATGTGTGTTTTATGTCAGTGTATGCTCACTAGTGAATGTCAAGCCGAATGTGGTGAGGGGTATACGAGGCTTGGGAGCCAGGTATTGGGACGGGCATAGGTTAGACAGATACAGGAGGGGTGTGAGGTTGGCAAGTGGGCTGCTGGAGGGATGAGGAGATCCAACCCAGTGACTGGAGAGACAGCTAAGTTTGGAGGGACCATCTGTGCCCACCTGCGTGTTGTGTCTGGGTGTGAAGATACTAAGGGATCCAGAGACAGAAACTATTTAGACTGAGTGTCTCAGACCAGTTAGTGGAGGGTCCTGTAGTGTTTGTGTGTGTGTTGGTGTGTGCAGGGGTGTCCAGCAACTGAAGTAGGTCTGTAGGCTTCAAAGGCCCATATGCCCAGGTGCTGGCAGCTGGGGAGACTGAGGATCCAGGGTTTGTTTCTGGGTAAAGTGTATGTATGGCCAGTTGACAGAGGGATCCATATTGTATATATGTATTTATTTTCTACAAACAAGTCAGAGAGGGAACAGCATGAGGCCATTGGCACTGTCAGTGCCTGTCTGTGGTGTTTTCTCTCTGTGTTGACCTGTACGGATGTCATGTGCTTTTTATATATAAAGTGTGCGTGTGAATTGGAAATATAAGACCAGCTTTGCTGGACCTGAAGGTATGAAGCTACAGCAGCTTCCTCTATGAGCTACCAGATGTAGCAGCTCCCTGGCAGTAATACAGTTGCAATCAATTGCACGTCTCCTGTAGTGGCCCACAGGAGGCTCGTACATATAGTAGTAGAGGTGTAGCAGGCACAAGAAGTTTTAAGCTGGACCAGAATATTAAATTTGAAGGATATTGAGCATTTTGAGCTGTAGAAATGTAAATGAGGCTTTGATATATTCCTTTACCCTTCTGTGCCACCTGGTCCTTTTTTTCTTGGGGAAACACTCATAAAATTTGTGTTTCTGTAAGTAATAAAAGGTCATTTCATAATTATTATGATCATTGTCATTTAAATGGCCCCATCTAAACAATCCTGATGTGATTGCTCCCAAATGAATTACCTTTTCTAAATTAGTTCTGCCAAAAGCTAAATAAACTCTCATAAAGCCAGAATTAAAATTAATATTAGAAGAGATTTTTGTATGGCTTGTGTCCTGTTGTGATCAGGAGTTTCAAAACAATGTGTCCCATTTGCATCTGTAATATAATTGTAAATGAAATTCGTATTAACAAAGGTAAACAACTGGCAGTCCAGGGAAGCACTTCTCAATCATCTTCTCAAATCTAGCCCTTTATAATATGTAGTGCTGCTCTGCATTAGTTTACACCTTACTGGGAGCGGAAGAAGAAAAGATGCACAAATGGCAAATTTCTAGGTGGGAATATTCTTGCACAATGCATAAAATTCAGAAGCTACAGAAAGCACAAAGCAATAAATCTACAAACCATATGGGAACAAGGAATTGGGAACCACAATGAAAGTCCTGTTATTATTTTTTAGCTGTAAGATATCACTGGTATTTACAATTTGAGCTAGAGGAAACATTTACAGGCTTATGCACAGTAAATGTGGTTTATTCCTGTGTTTCAGAAGTAATTTTCCCTCATGCATGCATTCTTTGAAAGTATTTATATTGCTATAAGGTGAATAATGCAGTTATACACTGGTGAACAGAAACCTAGCCTAACAATAGGCAACTTACAAAAAGAAATATTTCTTCTAGTGAATTTACAAAATGTTTTTAAACAAATTCCCCATCATCTAGTCTAGTCAGCAGGGAATTCCCACATAAATACTGGTTTTCAGTAACACTAGTGGTCTACTGTGAAGCAAATTAGTCTTTTGGCTCCTTCTGCTTTCTGAACTCCTGTGTTCTTTGGGGGTACCTCTTCTGCTCTTGGCTAGGATGGCATCACGGGGGTTGGTGACCTAGAGTAGTTGACTAGTAGTGAACTCAGCTAGCGCATTTTCTGCTATGCCTGCTCTTCAACACTTTTTCAGGTTCCCCAGGAAAGGTACAAGGGCATGGGGATTCATGTGGAGATCTGTCTACTGAAAGAAAACTCCCTGAGCAGAATCTCTACTTAACTTCATTTTTGGAAAGGAAAATAAAAATCTCTCAGACTTTATTTGCCTAGAACTTTTCATCCTGAAAGCAGAATCTGCAACACTAAAAGGTGATTGTTGCCTTATGTAAGGCTGAAATGTTTTGCCTGTGTAATAAACATGATTATAACTGTTAAGGTTCCCTCATCTTTGAATAGATCTTCTTTACAGAAGTGTTGGAAGATATTTAAAAAGAAATAAACAAAAAACAGGGACCAACATGTTCTAGTCTGGGTCCATTCCTGTGAACAGTCTGCCTTATTCAAAATGCCAGCATAGGGCATGTGGAGAGGTCGATGCTCTTATAGATATATATTTTGACACCATTAGGTTTATATTAGTTATTCTGTTGCACTGGTTATAAGGTTTTGTTGTTTTTTGTGTTGTTTTTTTTTTCTGCAGTAGTTATCATGAGTGTAGCTCATACTTCTCAGTCTACATAGCTTTTTAATCCCAATAGTATTTTTCATGACAGATGCTATCATGTACCTAATCCTTGACTACTGAATTTTTTAATTCTGAGGAGATGTGGCCAAGTTATTAACTTCTGTACTTCCATGATATCCACTGTTATGTTCCTGTTCTGCCAGAAGGCAAACCCATTGCCATGCATTGGTTCCAAATATTTGCACTGGTTATATAAAGGTGATGTGCTGGACCATGACAGATGTTAGTTTTCTTCAGGGACTTTTTGCTATATATTGCCAATGACCTGATTGTCACATATTCGAAAAGCATTACACAACCCTGCAACTTCTTTTGCAGAAGAAATTGTTCTCACTAGTCTTTCGCTCTGCTAACAAGCCTCTGAGAACTCAGATGGGTAAGAGAAGTAAACAACATTTGAGCAGTCCTTTCCTGAGAACTCCTGTGTATGAGTAGCTGGAGAAGCAGAGAAATTTCAAACATTCTTAGTTTCTGCCTCAGTGTGATAGAAAAAAAAACTTTTGGTCTCTTAGAACACACCTTTATTAGATATGGTTTTATTGTGGATTTCTTCTGGGAGTAGAGTGGGGAGAAGATTTTCTATAGTGAGAAAACCAATACTAGCAGTGCCAAGATACCCGGGGAAGATCAAGATATCCCACATCAGGCAGCCTTTCTTTAAAACTTTGATGCCTCTGCTGTAACAAGGAGACCAAAGACATCATATTGACATTTACAGAGATTGATGTGTAAGAAGGGAAGAATGAAATGAGCCTGAAGGATGTCCAAAAGGAATCTTAGGAAGCAAACCTCTCTGCTGAAGGTATATATTCATAAAAGAAAAAAAAAAAAAGCTGAAATGGGCTTTAATTTTTACTTAGCAGTACAGTGGTAAGAGTACTTGGTCTATTTAATTGTTTAAAAGGCATAGATGAGTGTGCTCTCTACATACTAAGTGAAAGGAAGGGAGACTTCCGTTATAGCCATGCTGGCAATTTAATACTATTGTGATATTTTTGCAGGCACGTACATTCCTAGTCCTGGAAGTCTTCTGTTTTTAAAACAGCTGTTCCAGCACAAAGAATGAGAGAGAATGAAGTGGGTTAAAAAGTTGTGTGTTTCATAACTACAGTTAAATTCTACAAATATACTCAATTCATATTCTGCAGTTTCATTTCTGTTAGAATTTTTCATTTGCTTTAAATGATTCCATATCATCCACAGGTTAGAATATTAATTTTTTGTTAACTTACTATAATACTAGTATGTCTGTGTACTTTTCAAAGGGTAATTCCATTTAAAACATTTTTTTCATTTGAATTGCTTGATTGGAGGAGTCTTCTCAAGTCTAATCAGTTTCTATCAAACACTATAAAAACAGTTAGGGATGCTTATTCTTGTAGGAGATTTATTTTTTCCCTACAACCACAGGGGTAGCAAGATTTCATTTGAATCCTAGAGAACGGCAATAAATATTTATAGTAACACATGGAATTTGTATTGCACTTTTCATTTTCAAAGCGTTTGCCAAAAGTTATAGCTCATCAAGTTCTTAATACTCCAGTGGAGTTAGGAAGTAAGCATTGTTGGGAAGTAACCATGTAAGCGTACATGAAGGAAAGATTAGGGGAATGCCACTGGGAGATGGCTAAGTCCCAAGCCTGAACTCACAGAACTGACATGTCCTTCTTTGACCCAGATGCCAGTCAGGAACAAGACACATGAAAAATATGTCATATTTTTCAGTGCCCATTTAGCCTAGATAATAACCGCACTTCATTAGAAGTGTGTGGTAGAAGCCAAAAAAACCCTATTAGAGGGGAAAACTAAACTATCAGAGAAAACTAAACTATCAGAAAACTAAAACTATCAGAGTTCTTACACCAACTGGAGCAAATACCTTTGATGATAGCTCAAGAAGCCAAAGGCCTCAAGGTGGTGTTAGAGCTCAGTGCTTGATGTGGTGGTACAAGGGCCTGCTCTGAGCATCAATCTGAAAGTGGTGAAGGGTAGAAAAATCATTCAGAATCATAGCTAGCATTTATCTTGGAAAAATGAATATTTGATCTTGAAGTTAGCAAGAATGAAAGCAGGATTGCTAAGTAACAGCTAAAGAGATTTCTTGGACACTGCTCTTACTCAGGATATGCTCGTTTTGACGAAACACCACCACCACCCATGTACAGTTGCAATCTGTAAATTGCAAACATCCCAATAATACTTTCTCATTGACACAGGTGTTGCGCTGAAAACAAAAGAGAAGCGATGAAAAAGCGAGCCTTTCAGCAAACGTCACAACAAGCAAAGAGATGGTTGTTCAGTATTTTTGAGCAGTCACTAGCTGGGTAACGACATAGGCCCAGTCAGTACAATTTTATTTATTAATTTTTTTTTACAAAGAGAGTGTACGTAATTGATGGTCTTCTGATTAACTTGTTGAGACAAGACCTGGAAAAAAAAGTTCCTGCTGCCCTCCACTAATATAAAAGCATTGCCTACCGGTAGTGCACAGAGCTTCATGAATAACAGATTTCCTAGTAGTCAGACTAAAGGATCCTACCTAAAAAAAAAAAATAATCAAAAAAATCCTTTTTTTTTTTTTTTTCAGCTGAAAAAATGCATAAAGCTCCCTAGTGTTTTGATTTACCTAGGCTCCAACCCAACCTGTTTGAAAAGAAACATGACTTTGGGGGGGATAATGTGCTGAACCTCATCCTTTACATATCAAAATCGATCGTCTGCAGGTTTAGTTCACTTTGCAGTAGTGTTCTATAATCATTAATGTAATAAATATAGATATTATGTTCACAGAGAAGCAATTCTTTGCTTTCTTTTGAGTTTGCTGATTGCCCAATAGCCCATGAACTCTTCATCCAGTTCCTCTTTTTTTTTCCTCCCCTTCTTTCTTTCCTTTTCCCCCAGCAAAACAGAATTTTGCAGTCAGGATAGTCAGATGACTGCAGCTCATCAGGTTGGCTCTCCTTGCAGCTGGATGTCAGCCTCTTTCAACAGACATTCAGTAACGGGCTGTGGAATAGTTCTTAAGTTATTATAATGTTAAGCAAACTGTGTTTATTGAAACCACTTGAGGTGGTGGAGTCAACAAGACTGTTGTTTGCAATGCATGACAATACCGTACACACAGTTATTGTGCAGCTTCAGGCAACTATTATCATGTGAGTGCTGGCCATGCCCACAAATATGCTTATTTTCTTGACATTTTCTGATTATAAATTGAGATATTTGGGCACAGTAGACACTTACCACCTTTCTTCATTGCAACCGTGATGATTTACAGGCTAAATTAGGCCAGTAGTAATTACTGTCTGTGTTAGGTGCCAAACACTCTTGAGAACAACATCTCAATAGCACTCAAGCTAATGAGTTCGCAATCTAAAACTAAATAAAGACTGGGAATATAAGAGATTTTGATAGGAAAGTCCATGTTTTGGTTTCCCTATTCAAGTTCTTCATGACTTTCTTTGATCAACAGGGCTTTAGGAACCAAAAATCAGGTGCTCAAAGGTATTTAGGTATATCAAGGTCAGGTGTCCAAGAATATTCAAAACTGTTTTAAAAATAGGTTAGCTGTCAAAATCATTTCTATGAGATGAAATTGATAACAAAATTTTATGTGGATTTGGAAAGTGACTGGACAATTTCATGCAAATGCTATTAAATACAGAGTTACTGCCAGGGCTCAGTAAATCCGAGTCACAAATTGCTGGAGGCTGGAGGAATACTCTGGGAATGTAGCACTGCATGATTTTTCAGTTTTGATATTTTTTCTCTAGATATCCACTATAGACTGGATGACAAAAAGACTAAGAGGTTAGGCTATTTTCCTTATTTCTAAGAGATGTATTGACTACAGTTCTTGTATCAAATGTCTGAAATACATCGCTCAGCTGAAAAAAAAAAAAACAACACAAAAAAAAACAGATATTGGAGCGATAGACTAACAGCTCTACGTACTAAATATATATATATATATTTGTATATATATATATAATATATATATTTATATATAGAATATATAAACCTGTGTCTCCTATTTTACTGTAGCCTGCCCGGACATAAAAACCTACACAAGGCTGAGCAAGAGGACGTAGGAAGTGTGTTACCTGCACAGGGGGGCTCATTGGGCAGCACTAATCCTATAAATCCATTCTGACCACTGTCCTGCTCTGAGATAGTCCTTTCCCAAACCTCAGCTAAATCCAGTTTGCCAACATTAATTTGTGCATGTTAAATGTCCATGTCAACCAGCCTAGCCCCTTCTTGTAAACTCTGACAGTACTGAGAATTAATGTTACTGGGTTTGTACATTCTGGGGATATTACTGAAACTGAGCCATTTGTAATGGTCTGCTATGGTGGTACTGATATAGCAGGGTTATAGGTGAAATAAGCTTCTTGTTCCTTATTGGCTAAAAATGAGTAAATTGAAAAGAATTAATACTCCTTAAAAATAATCTGATGCAACAGAAAGAAACTCCCAGATCTGATAAAAGCCAAATCTGCATGAGAAAACTCTTTAATTCCCCCAAGGGACCTACAAAGAAAATGTAAAGTTTCATATGAAAGGTTCCATAATTCTTTTGTGTGTGTTAATGGGTCACCTAATCCATTAATGGAATAATAATTATATAATAATGGAATAATAATATTATATTTTATATAATATATTCTTATTATTATTATTATATATAATATAGTATAATATAATATATTATATAATATATAATACTATTATATTATAATAATATTATAATTATATAATAATTATATAATAATGAAATAATTAATTGATGGCTGATATTGGATAATGGATCTATCTAATGGCATAAATCATCAGTTCAGTGAGACCTACAGGTACAGACAGATGAAAGGAACTTCCATATAGGGATTTAGATGGAACTGAGACACTAAAGCCCACCTCTGACCTTAAAGTCTTTGAAGTATTTGAACTTGTATCTCTGTAGAGTCCCAGAACTATCTTTGTGTTCGTTGCCTTGAGCAAACCAGTACCTCACTTAAATTGTTGTGACAGTATTTGTTTTCTGCTTACTTGAAACAACCTAACAGGAACTCCGAGTGAAAGCAAGCTGGACTCTATCTGAGAGCATTAATGTGTTTATATGTATGATGAAACACAGGAATCCCTTCCTGTTTGCTTTGCTCAGTCTCAGCAGTTGGTGCATCTTAGGAAGGAGTTAAAAAACATCACTGTGCACACAAGCCATAGATCCCGTTGTTGCCACTGGGAAGCCTAGTGCTTATTCGTGTAAACTGGAACAGAGGATGCCTCCTTTCCCCTCTACTATTTTACCTTAGCTTGTTGCACAGTTTGCATAGGATGTTGTGTGTGTTTAGTCTCTGTCCACCTTACATGCCTTTGACGCTTCACCTGTAAGAGCACACAAAGGTATCCTTTGGTTGTCCATGGAGAAAAAATAAAATAAATGCACACACAAAACAAAGAAAACCTCCAGACAAAAATAAATAACCCAAGACAATTTATGCTATGTTTACTCATTTGGGGTGGAAACATGGGACCTGCTTTGAATCCTGAGACCTTCTGCCTTAAAATGACTGCAGTGAGCAGGAGATACCCTTGCTCATTTATTTTAAGAGAATTAATAACTGGATTAACATAGTTTATTGGGGTGGTCTTTAAGAATGTATAAATGCTGTGACAGCAGCTCTACCAAAATGTTTTCCTGATTTGTCCTTTCTAACTTTTATTTTTTAATCTAATAGGTTAAGAAAGGAAGAGAAATATTTAGGAATTTTTGTATCATGGCCAAAGGCTCTCGGGGTTTTGGAAAATGTTTTTTTGGTTATGATTTTTTTTTTCATCTTTGTTGCAAATCATCTGAATAACATAAATATTGAAAGAAGCTAGCCTAAAATGAATAGTCTATAATTAAAACTAAAAGCAGAAAGTCATAAATGTTACATCTTCCTACATTCCACTTTGGACTCTGTTACCCTGTCTTATATATTCAAACACAATTTATCAAAATGAACACTTTGACCTTTTTGATTGATAGGCTTCTCAGGACTGGGTTTTTATTGCTGCTCATATTTTCATATTGTGAGCATTATCATACCACCAAGACAAAAAAAAAAAAAAAAGAGAGAGAGAGAGAGAAAAAAAAAGAAAAAAAAAGAAACACTTTTACTTATGGTTCAGCACTTCTGAATCATAGCAGCCAAGGCCATCTATCCAAGGAGGAGCAAGAAGCAATTGGAAGTTTATCTGTGTATGTGCTGTTCATAAATCACTGAGTTATAAGAAATGTTGTATCAGTTTCAAAAACATTGCTTCATTATCAGAAGCTTCCATTTTGTCAGTCAGAGCCACTGAAAATGTATTCAGTGTAAAGAACAATGATTGGGAGGGAGCTTTTGTAAATAAATAATGGGATTCTGGTGCTTAATACTCTCTTATCAAGCCTTTCTTTACAATAGTAAAGATGAAAGTTTACTTTTTTTTTTTTTTCTTCCTATGGAAAAGTTACTATTATCATTTCATGATTTCAGAAACTAAAGTTTTCAGAAGGGCAATAGTTCTTAAGCCTTGAGGAAATCTTTAGTTTTCATCACGACAGCAGAAGCATGTTGTGCTCTGCACCACTTGATCTCCTGTGGTGTCTTCAGTTTCGTGTTTCCAAGATTGCAGACTTCACTTTGCAAGAAAAAGAGGACAGTCACTGATGAAGGGAGAGGCAGCTCTCAGTAAAGCAAAGACTAGCCCAGCGGTTTGCAGCAAGGGTTTGCAGCAGGTAAGTGATGTAAAGCAATGTCCTGTAATGCAGGATGTCCTGCAGAATTCACATGATCCTTGACTTCAACGGACCCTTCACTATATCAATTAGTTTCCACGCAGCATCAGTCCCTTCCTGATGTGGTCTCATATTCCAGTTCTGCAGCTTCTTTCCAAGTCTCAAAAAACCAACCAACCAAACAAACAAACAAACAAAAACTAAACTTATAGTAATATATTTAAGGGACCTTTAATTTTAGATCAGTTTTGAAGCAAATTCTTCCCAAGATCTGGCTTATTTGGAACAGGTCATTATGGCGTCCATGCCCAGGTGGAGGCGAAAGCTGGAGACGAGGCATCTTCTTACACATTTAAGAAATATGACTGCTGGCATATTAGACCAAGCAGTTCAAGGCTGATTTTCCAAGCTCTTGGAACCCTCCCTTTATCAGGTATTTATATAGCATGGAGAAACAAAATAAATTTTCAGAACTAGGATGCTATGAAATATATTTATGTTCATTTACTGTTGCTGTATGCCATTGGAAAAGTACAGAGAAGCATTGGCAAAGATTTGAATCACCAGATGAAGCTTGATGTATATTAATAATCATGTATTTTAGGTACAGAGGACAAGGAACTTAAGAACTGAAGACATAACTGTATATTGGTTTGCAATTTGATTTAATTCTACTTTATTCAAATTTGTAACTGATGCAGTGAGCTTAAAAATATTAAAATGGAATGCTTGGTGTCTGGAAAACTATAGCCTACTACCTTTTCATTTAGTAATATAAATTAATCGACAAGTGACTGATATCACCAAGCACACTCACAATGGATGTATGAAGATATTTCTGTTTTAAACAGTACTAAATGCAGTCTGTTTTTAAGCTTGCATATTAACACAGAACTCCTCATGGCCATGTTAAAATATGTTTTATGCACTATGGTGTAAGCAACATTCACCAAAATATTTTGATAAGCAAATAGCAAAAATGAAATATAGTATACTCAAATGTTAAAATTTGCCTAATTTCTGGTTCAAATAATAAAGAACTCTTGAAGTTCTCACTGTATCCATAAAAAGGATCATTTTTTCTTCCAATTAGTATTCCTTTTCTAAACCCTTTATTAGGCATGAATACATATTTCAATGCAATGAAAATATGAAGCGCAAGGTCAACTACAAATTATGTCATCAAAGGATAGACAGCTAAATATGCTGTGGATGGGTGTGTGGACGGTTTTCTTTTCACCATTCTGTCCATGCTGACTGTTGTTGCAGATGCTTTTTACCTGACATCAAATGCAAAGTTTTTTTCCTCTTGGTGAAAGAAAAGTTCCTTTTCACTGAACCCATATTAAAAGTTAGCAGATCCCTGATGCCAAGTAGTTTATGAGTTCTAAATTCATATCTGAAATGTTTCTGTGAAATGGGGGAATGTAAAGGGGGGGGGGGGGCAGATTTCCATGTTATTGGTACAATTGACAGCATTGCCTTTCACTACAATTCTGGATAATGATTTCTGTAGAATCATGAGTAATGCTAAAAAACAATAAAATAAATAAATAAATATATAAAAAAAAAGCATCAACATCTCTAGTGCCAGTATGATGTTAAGCATTACCACAAGTTTTTTTTTTCTGTTTTAAAGCTATAATTTTACTCTGAGATGATGCCATCATGCCAGCTAAGGCCAAGAGGGGAGCTTTCCACTTTCCGTGGTATTACAGGTACTTGGGAAAACCTACTTATGTTTTAAGAAGACAACACGAGGTGAGCTGCCTCTGTGAAGTGAACAATCTGCACTTACCTCCTCCATAACATAACTTGGCCTTTGCCCACAAAGATCACGTACATTGTGTCAGCCTGTTTTCATTTGTCAATCACGGGGTGACAAAGCTCACATACTTGGTGTCACACTCACAATTTTTCTTCCAGTTCAAGCACAAGGGTGATATAAGAAAGACAAATCATACTGTAAGAAAATGAGATCCCCTAAGTGTTAAATGGAATTACTACAGATCATGCCCTTCTCTTCTTTGTGGAGATTATACTTACCCAATCATGGAAGTGAGACTGAAAATGAGACATGAAAATGAGACATGGAAATCATGGAAAGTGACTGAGCAAGCTGAAAATATTTCATTGAAATCATACTGTGGAAAATTGCTTTTATTCAGTGATACCGTATCATTCAAAAACAAAGGGGGGGGGGGGGGAGGGGAGGAGGAGGAATACTTGTCTTTCTTCAGTAATAAAACTTTGCTCTTCATCCAAGAAGAAAAATTCTGAAAACTAGGCAATTTCTGTTACAGTTTCAGTGGTTATTGGGTAAAACAAAACAGCGAGGAGAAATTAGTTTTACTCTGAGGGAGCCTGACCTGATTCAGCTCCGGTCCTTGCAACCTTGTTAGCTGGACTTCAACTGAGCTAATACATGCTGTCTCTCAGAAGCTTTTATAACATTGTTATAGTGAAAATCCAAGACCTTTGAATTATCATGGTCAGAGACTTTTGCTGCATCCCCACTTTTTAAGAAGCAAGACTTGTGGAAGATGCAACCGGCAGATTTTTTTTTTTCTCTTGCAACATACTAGAAGTGTTAATTGAATGCTGGTTTGGCTCTCAGGAAATATTTTAATTTGATATTTTTTTAATAAGTATTTTTTTAATAAGTCTGTGATTTCTCTCCTAAGGAAATTTCTTTTCAGCTATTTCCATGACGAAGACATCCACAAGCAAAGTCACTGATGACTGAGGGGTATATTTAGCCAGCACACATCATCTTTTGAGCAAGTTGTATTTTTGGAAGATATTGGGAAGATGGGACCTTGACAGGCTTGAGGTGTGGGCCTGTGCAAACCTCATGAGGCTCAACAAGGCCAAGCGCAAGGTCCTGCACCTGGGCCAGGGCAATTCCAAGCACAAATACAGGCTGGGCGGGGAATGGATTGAGAGCAGCCCTGAGGAGAAGGACCTGGGGGTGCTGGTGGATGAGAAGCTTGACATGAGCCAGCAAGGTGTGCCTTCAGCCCAGAAAGCCAACCGTGTCCTGGCTGCACCAACAGCAGTGTGGGCAGCAGGGTGAGGGAGGGGATTGTCCCCCTCTGCTCTGCTCTCATGAGACCCCACCTGGAGCCTGCGCTCAGCTCTGGGGCCCCAGCACCATAAGGACAGGGACCTGTTGGAGTGAGTCCAGAGGAGGCCACGAGGATGCTCAGAGGCTGGAGCGCCTCTGCTGTGGAGCCAGGCTGAGGGAGTTGGGGTTGTTCAGCCTGGAGAGGAGAAGGCTCTGGGGAGACCTCACAGCGGCCTGCCAGGGCCTAAAGCCATGCTTTACAGGAGAGCTGGGAGGGACTCTTTGTCACAGGGTGTAGGGATAGGACAAGGGGTAATTGCTTTAAACTGAAAGAGGGTAAGTTTAGCTTAGATATAAGAGGAAATTCTTCACTCAGAGGGTGGTGAGGCACTAGAAGAGGTTACCCAGAAAAGCTGTGGATGCCACATCCCTGGAATTGTTTAAGGCCAGGTTGGATGAGGCTTTGAGCAACCTGATCTGGTGGGAGGTGTCCCTGCCTGTGGCAGAAGGATTGGAATTTGGTGGTCTTTAAGGTCCCTTCCACCCCAACCTATTCTAAGATTCTCTGATCCTATATTTCATTAACTGTCAGAACTTTTTGAGAGAGGACTCGGTCACAAATTGATCAAATGAATCCACACTATGTCCAAGAAAAAAGAACTGTTAAAAAGAGAGAGAGGAAAGGAGAAGATAAGGATCATGACATTTTCTCATCTTAGGTGGTTCCTAGATTCAGTGCAGAAAAGAAATTTTGACCATTTTTGATTAATTTTTAAACCAGCAAATTTAAGCCTGATGTCTGCAGAACAATTATACTATGACTTTTATACTGCGTTTCTTCCTGCCTTTCATATTTTGATTCTAATATGACAGAATTAATTTTATATATATATAATATATATTATTTTCTTTTTCCTCTGCTCACCAATTTTCTTTTCATTATCAGACTGTCATCAAATGTTACAGTCATCCTGCATTCCTTCAGCAGATATTTTTCCTTTCAACAGATGTGCAAGTTTGCTCTCATCTTGCTCACATTCCTCTTATTATAGCATTAAATTTATGTACCCTATATTTCAGCAAACCAAAAAGCTTTTACTATTTTTTCATACCTGAATAAACTTATCTTCCTGTATTCTTTATTATTCATTTTATTTATTCAGAACTGTATTTCAAGCTAGTTTATTTTTATCACACTCCAGTATGCATGCATTTAAACTTTAAAAAGAGTAATTACTGTTCAAGTTCATGTCTCAAAAAAGTTTTTTTTTTTCAGATATTGCACAGCTTAGTTTTGACAGATTAGTTTTCTCTTTGCAAAATGCTACTTACGTTAACAGTTGACTGTTTCTCATTTTTCTTTCTTTAATACATTTTTCATTCCTATCAATAAATCTCTACTCACTTTCATTAGAGATGGGCCATCCAATATACTGGTAATTTACATTACATATACAGCATTTACATTTACATATACAGCTAATATTTTCACTGGTAATTTGACTAGAAAAAGGATGATGTGCTAGCAAAAACAAAACAAAACAAAAAAAAAGGAACATAAACCTGCTAAAGAATGCTATTACTTGATGTTACACAGACAGGATTTCCTGAGATTCTTTGTTAAGACCAAATAAATAGATAAATAATAGAAATAAAGGGCGTTATTCTAAAACCAGTAATGTCCATGAGGTGTGTTATATTGGGAAAAAGACAACTTTGTTTTTAATCTCCACATGGATATGATTTCTGTCCTGCAGATCTCCAAAATCCAAGTTAGACCTCATACCTAATATTTTGTGGTGTCATAAATTCAAGCAGTATGCAGTGTTCTGTAATATGGGGAAATCTCTTTAAACAAATTCCTTAGAAATGTACATGAGTATATTATTTGTACTGTGCTGTACATTACACATTTTTTCATTCTCCTCCCCAAAGCCACCTAGTGTAGGCTCAGAGACTGGCTGTGCACTTTGAATGCTACAGATACAGAACACGAAATCCCAGTCAAGCAATTGTCAAATATCAATTGCAGAAGTTAAACGAGTGTAAAAAATTATTTTTGCATTATCATTTCAATTCACTCGAAAGAGCAAAATATAAATAAACAAATAAATAAAGCCATCTGTGTGTTATGTAAATGAAACTTGTCAGCCCTGGTTCCTATTACTATCAGTGGAGATTGAGTCAGTAGTGAAGCACAGGGAGCAATTAATCTTGTCCTAAAGAAGTGCTTAAAACTGTCCTGAAACACTCCTTGAAAAAACTTTTTTCTCCTTTAATTACAAAGGGAAACCTGAACACGTAGTTGAACTGGAGAAGACCGGGATGGCTTAGCCCTGGATGAGAAAAATGCCACATACAGTTCAATAATGTTGATGTTCAATTCAATATAGAGCCCCCACCTACATTCTAACTTTTTCCAGAGGGGCTAGCTAAAAATCAAGCTATGTGGCCAAAATCGTCATATATAAAAATACACATCTTAATATTTACTTTTAACCAATCATTGCCTTTTCATCTACTTCTGGATGTCAGTGAAAGAGACAAGAGAATTAAAAAAAAAAAAAAAGTATGTTACACTTTTATTTGCCAATGCTTTACAAGTCCTGTAATTTCTACAGTTAGCATTAGTAGAAAATTCTTTATTGCCTATTAGTTAAATCCAAACGTGTTGGCTTAAACAAATAATAATTTGTTCCCTATAGTCTAGTAATTGTTTCAGATTTTGGGAGAGATGGGGAGCTCTTCTGTCTCAATTTCTCCTTGTCTTTCTTTTTCTGATTCCTTTAGTCCATGATCTCTGAATTACAAACCTTGTTGCTTATGCAGACCCAAATATTTTGAGAGGAAAAAATAATTCTCCAAGTACTTTAGGTGCTACATGGTTACTAGATTTGTTTTTATTTTATTTATTGTTTTGGAGGAGGGTTTTCCAGGTTTTATGTGCAATTCTAAAGGTCAAAAACTGTTTTCTCAATGGTATCTTAATAGAGAGATTCTTTCATGTAAACTAAACAAATCAAATGCCATAATAAGTCTTTTAGCATCTGCCAATGTCTTATTTGCAAGTAAACACGTTTCTTTGAATTGTCATGGATATTACACAGGTGTCCAGAAGGCAAGCAGGAGAAGTTTTTTAGTTGTAGTATCCCTGAACACCTCTGCAACTGAGAATGCCACATGCTCTTGGATGTAAGATCTAAACAAATACTGGTGAAAGTTTTGTTAGCATTTATTGTCTTTTCTCTCACTAAAACCTTTTCATACTGAGAATGGGAATGGAATAACTTCACCAAAGAATTTCATGAAAATAACAACAGCAATTTTCAATGTTCTTTATTAGCAATCATTCATTGGGCAATCAAACTCAATCCCAAAGGCTAAACCAGCATTCTTAACCTACTATTTCCGCAATGATACGAAACATAAACTCACTTTTGGAGATAAAAGCATATTTGTTCAGTAGGAATGGGTTGGGTGAAAGCAGAGGATTGTAATTTATCTTAAAAGCCAGTGAGGTTCAGGATAAAACAAGAAGAAAAAAATATGAATTCATGCCTGATAGAAATTACAAGGTTTTCAGTTTTCAGGGCAATCTGTAATCAATTTTGTAACGGCCGCTCTCTCTCTCTCCCTCTAAAAAAAAAAAAAAAAAAAAGGAGGAACAAAGGACAGCTACATTCAAAATAGAGCATAATGCAAAAAAAAAAAAAAAAAAAAAAAAAAAGTAATATAAAATGTCTTAACTGTTATGGAAATGTAAGCTGCTATCCAACCATGGCATATATCAGATGATTATGTGTACTCCCTAGTGAATGTGAGCTTATAGTTCGTATTCACACTATAAAAAGTGGAAAGCTAAAACTTGTGATGACATAGAGTAGAGGAGCTCAACTCTACAAGATTTCTTCAAAACTATCTCCGAAGAAGAGGGCTGATGATGGCCACATTTCCACGTTATTTTTATTATGAAGATTTTTAAGGACCTGTTATTAGGTTTTAAAGCAAAACATTGGAACCTATAATATGTATTGAACTGTGAATATATAGAAGCAGAGAAGAATTAAAGAAAAAAAATTGATGTCAAGGTAAGAAGGGTCTTATTTTCAGTGCTCAAGAAACCTTTGAACAGATGTATTTTAACAATCCTTTGGCACATTTTATCCTGAATTTTTTAGTGAAGAGTAAGTTGTCTACTGCGTAATAATATTTGACAACGATACTGTATTTTGATGTAATATATCTCATCTAACAACTGGAGAAAATTTTATAGGCAGTTAATTGGGACTCACCATCTGTTTTAGAAGTGGGAAAATATTCCCATCCTGTTTTTAAAATGTGGGATTTCATGTGTATGTCCTTTGTATTTAAATACAAGCTGAGTCACAAAAGTGATGAGACAGGTTCAGCCAGAGCATTGTTACTGAGTCTAGCTTTAATCTGTGAGCAAGTAAAATCTCACTGAATCAACACCCAGCATGAATATGTGCCCAACAGAATATGGCACAGGTTTCTCAATTCATAAATCACAAACAAGGGGAGAGTTGGCTTCCTGTAGCTTCCTGTACACAAATTGCAATACAAAGGTAATTATCTTAAAGTCCTGCTGTTTACAGGAAATGGAAATATTTCAGTTTAGAAGGGTGCCTGCTAGGGATTATCATGTCCCCATTCTTCTTGATAGGTCAAAACACATCCTCCCTGACCCATAAAAATATTTTGTCATGGAGAGGTTATATTCCTGAGAATACCCTGGAAGCCAAGATACACTGCAGGAAGAAAAATGAGGAGGAATATAATCTTTAGTGGATAATAATATCTCGAGGTGTTTGTTGGATCTAGACATTCCAAATTTGTTGGATGTGAAGTAAATATTTAAAATAAAAAATCATGATTTTTTAACTAGAAGTCCTTATTTTGTTTCTAGCACACAATTTCAAAGGAAGATAGATATAGATATAAAATTTCTATAGATAGATTTATGGTCCTACAAATGAGTTTTCTTTTTGCTTCTGGGTGGAATGTTCTAAGAACAAAGGAAAAGAGACTTAAATATTATAAATTGTCCCCTACCAGTTCTTGTTGCATATTCATCTTTTGCAATATGAATTAAGGGTTGTCACAGTAAATCTACTTCATCTGAAAACAGATCTGAGCAAATCTGGGTCAATGTTTTGTGGAAAGATCTGTTTAGCTTCTTTGGGGTTTTGATATTTTTATAAATAGCTATGACTATAATATTGAAAATTGTATATTTCAAGCTAATAGATGAAAGTTTCAGAGATAGGAGTAGCCAGATGTAGAAAAATAGGGACAATTCAAATACAGGATCAATGCTATAGGTAGAATTGGAATCTAATTCAGATAAATGTAAAATATTCAGCTGTGGAGCAAACTGATAAAGAGCATATATTAAATGAAAGAAGATACTGGAAAAAAATAAAAAAGAGAGCACTGCAGATATAAAAGAAAATAGAACAAAGTAAAACAAGACACTGCATGGATGACTGAAGAAAAAATAGAAAGGAGAAAGTAAATAAACTTCTGTATGAAAAGAACTGAGATGGAAAATTATAAAATTTGATAGCACTAAATCAACTTCCTTCAAAGTCAAAGTCAGACCTACTATTGATCAGGCCAAGTATAAACTATAAAAATCACTGGCTATTTATAAAGAATTTATATGCTTAATAAATATAGAGTAATTTCAAGAGGAGTTTTGATGAGAGATGAGGGAGTTGTGTGGGAGTACATTATTTAATTAAAGACTGTAAGAATCCCTACTATATCAATCACTTTTGCAACAAAACATTTTGCTGCCAGCACTGACTTTTAGCTATTTTAGTTTAGACTAAAAATATCACTGTGAAACAATATTCATTATTGCTCTGATGTATGTGGTTTGAAGTTGTCAGACATTTGTTTTCTGTATATTAAATATCTGAAGTTGCTATGAACTCTGCACAGAAAGGTGCTGTTTTGCTTTGAGGCTGCTGCAGCCTGTCATAAGAGTAGACACACCTGTACATATGCATGCTTCTTTTCTTTTTTTTTTTTATTTTTTTTTACCTAATTTAGTACTCAAATTGCATCGTTCTCTATTGGACTCAGTTTTATTCAGAGGATCATCACCCACAACTCTTGCTCACACATTTATAAGGATATACTATAAATAAAGGCCATGATTCAAGTGAGTTTGCCATATAATGTACAAAGGGGTACAAAAGAGGACATGGAAAGTTTTCCTTTTATCATCATGAATAACATCTTGGTGCTTGGCACACATTATAACTATCATGGATTTTTTCAGTCTGATTCAGGGCCTCACCCATTGTCAAGACATTAATATTCCTCCTTCCATTTTGCTTGCTGGTAAAGTGAGGCAAACCCGGTGAAATGATTCATCTTTCTTTGCAGAAGATGTCTCTAAAGTTGAGAAACTTGAAAAATAGTTCCTATCTCTTGGATTTAGATGCATCCCACAGCTGCATCCTTCCTTTAGATTTGGGTCCTGGTGCTCACCATCCCTGCCTTCAGTCCCACTCCCTTCTCAGAAGAAGGTAAAATAGATAAAAATACCAGAAGAAAATCAGGGGATGCCAGAATCACAGTCATAGAACAGAAAATACAACTCCTTCCATTTTTCACTTTTTATTTCTCACTTTTATCACCATATCCTTTGCTTTTCGTAGCAGGCATTTAGAAACTGATGCACAGAAAAAATTGAGCTTGTGGTAGCACATTTTTGATCCCTATCTGAGACCAAATGTCTGTGCACAGTTTCTCAGCTTAAGACCTGCCTAGCTGCCCAGAAGTTGGAGTTACTCTGGGTTTGCAGAGTTTAAGGGGGTCAGGAACTGACAAGGAATCTGGCAAAGTAAGTCAAGCTATTCTCTCCTGTGCATAAGAAATGAGAGTCTGCCTAAAGCAATATTCTGTTCTGACAGGGATCAGGAAAAGATGCTTAATATATGAAGCAAAACTGTTTGAATCGAAAGCTATAGAGAGGAGAAACGACAAGGTGCTTTCTCCTACATTTGTTTGCTTCATCTCTTGTGGAAAGAAAATTTTCTGTTTGTTTTTTTTTTTCTGTGCACCTTTGTCTGTACATGCACAGATGCTGACACACAGATGCTGGTGCCAGGGGATGCATGTCAAATTACTGAAAATAAGAGACATGAATGCAGAACATATTCTGGTGTTTTCAAGAATATATTGTGGGCAGTATTTTGTTGATGGTTGTTAATAAGACCTTAAAAAGTGAGTCTGTTTTGAGATTGACTGCTACTTTGACTTCAGCAGTGCCAGATAGGCCTGGTATAGTCATGTAAATCTGTCCTAGATAGGATCCTACATGAGAAGAAATCAGGCTGCTGTTAATACCAAAAAGCTCACCAGAGTTAGAGTCTCTAAGTACAAAAGGGAAACAAGTGTGCATCATTTCTGTTGTCTTGTGGTGGCCAAAACCATGGCAAAGCATGCATGTGGTCTACAAATAGACAGCATCTTCAGATGGCAAGCACTGGATTTAGGCCCCAGTCTGAGAGAAGTGAATTTATCTGAGTGGTAATATACTGGCGAAGGCAAGAAAACTTACACCCAGAGACTGCATCACTCTCCTCTTTTCCTCTTATCTCTGCTCATTTAGGTGCAATGCTGTCCTGCATGGTGGAGGATAGACAAATTGCTCACTTCAGTCTAAATATTATCACCTTATGACCCGCACAACACCATCATAAGAATGTCTGGCACAAATGGCTTTCTTGAATTACACTTTTTATTTTTCTGACTTTTTTTAATTTGAAAGGGGCCTCTGAACATCATTCAGTCCAACACCACACTCAAAGCATGGCCAAGCCCCAGGTGTAGATCCTTGCAGGGCCCAGGATGAAGGTTACTTACAAAAGCTCAGAGAAACAGTAATAATAAACTAACCTACTAGATGGAGGTCCAATCAAGCTTGAGATGTGAGGAAGGGTTGCTTTCCCTGTCTGCAATACAGAAAAGGGCACACATCCACGAACAAGGGGAACAATATCACCTCCACACATGTTCTCTTGTGAATGCCATAAGATACAGAATTTCATGGCCACACCTGAAGGCCACTGAATGGGACTGTCAAAGAAGAGAACTAGTCCCAAACAGCAGCAGATAAAGGATCTGTCCCTCAATCTAGCATGAGTTTCTTAAACCACCTGGCTGCCCAAATCCTGTCCAGCAGGATTTGCTCTTGCACAGTTTCACAGGTCGAGACACCTTTGCCTTTGCTGGCTTTGAGCAGAACCTATTCCACAAATAGCTCCTTTGGTTTCAGTGGGGTCACTCAAGGAGTAAGTTGTCACTCAGTTTGCAAAGGGTGTCAAATTCTGGCTCAGGCTCTGCAAAGAAAACATCTGAAGACAAGGAGATCCATTATCTGAGAGTCTCCATCCAAGCCTTGTGCAATACCTTCTGCCTTTATGCAACACTGGTGCATTATGTGTGCAGCTAGGAACAGTACCCTGCTTTTCTTTGACTCAAGCGAGAGATGACATGAAAGTTCAAGCTGAAGGTGAAACTCATTTAAGCATGAAGAATAAAATAAAGAGGTGTGTCTCTGCACTTTGAAAAGTAAAATGGCTTAAACACACACACAGTTATAGAAAGAAAAGTTCTGACAAACAAAGTAGCCTAAAGAGAGACTAGCTCCTTCTGATCAATGCACTGAGGAGGGTTTTAACTTCTTAGAAGTTTAAGTCAACTTTAAATTTTGTATCAAAAAACAAAGGCAATGGGAGGAGGAGGCAGCGTACCAGGGCTTCATGTTCCTCCTTAGATTTGAATTCAGTGATGATTCATTCAATTTGCAGACTGAAATAATTTTCTTCAAAGATTAAAAGAGCTTGAAGCAAATGGTAGCATTAAAAGTGAGCCTGATGTTATGTAAAGTGGACTGGATCAGGATGCTCTTAAGACTTAGGTAATTCTGAGAAACAGAAGAGGGATAATCTAATTGTATGATCAATGATCACTTCTTTACCTTCATGGATATTTGCTCTATTTCTAGCAGGCCATTTGGTTTCAGTCCCTGAAAGGTGTGTAAGCACTTGCTTCTTGTTGGAATACACTATATCTCTCTTGAAGATCTAGGACTTTCCTCCACCTGAATAGAAGGATGGTAACTCAGCTTCACTGAAACATGCCAGAACTTGCAATGCTTTGAGGTGTTACAGGGACTGAGGTTTTGCAGAATAGTATGTTGATGGACGGACAACATACAGACAGATATGTGGATTGCATGAAACGGAGTTTAAAACAGAAAAGAGTGCCCAACACTGCATGTATGACCAGTATTTTCTACTCCCAGATTTTGCCTGGAGATAACAATAGAAAGTGAGGGGTTTTTCTTTTCTAATTGAGTTGTTTTCCTTTTCAGGTAGGTCACACTTGTATAAAAGCACCCTTATTGGAATAAAAGTCCTTAAATAGCACTTACCTTCATAAATACAACACCCTCAGCTCATTATCTATGAAGCTAACGTAGAGATGGGTCAAATCAGAAACAGAGAGATGTTGGAAGCGAGAGAGCAGAGTGAGGAAACAGATGTATGTTGCTGAGGGATAAAAGTTTACTGTATGTATATGTATATGTATATTTATATGTGCCTGTGTATATTTGTGTGTATAGTTATATGCTTGTGTATAAATTTGATATATATTACATGCTTTTTTGTGTTTATATATATTAATGTAATTACAGATATATAAGTCACAAGGCTACTAAATCATAGCTTTACTTGTAATTGAGTTCTGCAAGAAAACAGACACTTAAATATCATAATTTCACTTGTATGAATTTTAGTATTTACAATTAGGTAACTATGTGGTCGAACCTCCTGCTCTAGGTGATATCAACCACAGGGACAGATCAGGCTGATCAAGTATTTGTCCAGTTCAGCCTAAAAACCTTACAGAATGGAGACTGCACATCCTCTCTGGCCAGCCTGTTCCTGTCTTGACTATCCTCATGGGAGAAAAAAATATATATATATATTAAAAAAAATCTTCTTATACCCAGTTGGAAACTCTCTTGTCTCAATTTAAGCATTTTTTGTGCTTTTTGTCCTCTTGAGTTACAGAAGGCTTCTGTCAATCAATTCCTCTAGCATGCCCATATCCCTTTGAAGGAGAGCCCTGCCCTTAAGCATATCAACTGCACCCCTCAATGTGTTGTCATCTAGAAATTTGATTTCAGAAATTCAGTCTTAAAAATAAGCCATGTCTATAGCAGGTTTGGGTCATGTAGCCTGAATAAACATAGCCTTGCATAATCCTTTTATTTTGCAGATTTTCTTCAGAGGAATGGGTCAAAGCCTAAAATAGTGGAATATGTTCATGTTTTTGCCTCAAGCAAGCCTCTACCTGCAACAACCTATTTCTCTGAAGTTTAGAAGATCTTGGATTTTTGTGGTTACTTTTTTTTTTCCTTTTGTGTTATTTTTGAGATGAATCCACCCCCTCACACACACATTTGCCAAACAAAGAAACAAATGAAGAAAACAAACAAACAAACAAACAAAAAAAAGCCAATAAGTCATCATATGCTCCTAGTGCCTAACTTCAACAAAATTCTTGATAAATTAAATCCTTAACATGCTCATGAGAGAATGGAGAGAAAATTTCATCACTATCTGATGCCATTTGTCTGGGTAAGGAAGAGCCATATTTTAAGGATGATAGGTGCTACAGAGACACTCTATATGGCTCAGAGCCAAACTGAGTTGTAGAGAATACAAAATAACTGACACTTCTCTCTAACCTAGTTTCACCTACAAATTGAAACATGCCATCTTTGTGGGGAAAAATAAATAAATAAATGCTTAAAAGAAGAAGAAAGAACAAGGTTTTTTTGAGGCACTTCAACCTCTGTCAACACCTTGAATCTTTAGCTGAGTCAATGAGGCATCATATTTAGGTGCTATGCAGGTACGTTGCAATGAGAGTAACTATTCTAACAATGTTATAAAATTTCAGTGTTAAGCCTAAGAGAGTTTTTTTTAATTTCCTTTCAGTCCTTGGAAAGAAATATCTCCACAGAGACGGACAGGCCAGGGGCCAATAGGTTGGAAAGCAGGTTATCAGAAAAGTCCTGGGGGGTTCTGGTGAAGAATGAGTTGACCATGACGAAGCAATGTGTAAAAAAAGAAAAAAAGAAAAAAAAAGAAAAAAAAAAAGACAACAGCATCCTGGGCTACACTAGGAAGAGGTGATCCTTATCCTCAGCTGTGCTCTGGTAAGAGATATCTGGCATGCCATATCCAGTTCTGGGCTGCCAGTACAAGAGAGACATGGACATCCTGGAAAGAGTTCAATGAAGGACTGTAAGATGTAAGACTGTAAGGAGCATCTCTTGTACAGGGACAGGCTGGTTCCAATGAGACTACAGCCTGGACTGTTCAGCCTGAAGGGGGATCTATCAATATGTATAAACAGGGGGAGTAAAGAAGACAGAGCCTACATCTTCTCAGTTGTGCCTAGTGACAGGAGAAAAGCTAATGAGCAAAATCACAGGAAACTGAGTTTAAGAATAAGAAAAATCATCTTTAGTGTGAGAATGATTGAACACTCGTGCAGGTTGCTCAGGGATTTTGTGGAATCTCTGTCCTTGGAGGCATTCAGAAGCCAATTGGATGTAGTTCTCTTCAGGTTGATTCCTGTTCAAAACAGACCAGGGATCTTGGACTAGACATCCCTGTCAAACTCAGAAACTCTACATGATTTTTATTGAAATTACGCATGAATTAGCACTCTGAAGAAGCCCAAGTCTCTGCTACACATAGAATTTTAGGTGTCTGTAGCTGAGAGAAATGAATCCCACTCAATGGTAATGAAAACAATCCTCTTCCATGGGATCTGTTTTCTACACAAATAAGATACAGTAGAGGGGCACTAATAAACAAAATTAACAGTAACAAGGACTGGTCTAGCTTGAAAAGCAGTGGTATAGCAATTTTTCAAGTATCACTAAGTATTTTCTCAGTCCTCTGTGACTGTATCCCAACAATTAATGTGACCTTTCTTTAAAATCACAGATGCATATACACATACTTTTTACTGTATTACAGCAAACAGTAGTACCATCTCCCTGAAAAAAAAAAAAAAAAAAAAAAAGAGTTGGGGGGGTGTCAAAATATGTTTGGCTATGTGCTTGAACATTTTCAGCCAATAAAGCAACCAAAAGTAATATGAAAGGACTAAGAAGAGTTTTAAATGATGCAAAGTATCTTGCAATACTATTGAACATCCAACGAGGACAAATTCTTGTTGATAAAAGTGACTTCATTAGATTTCCATTCTAATTTTGCAGAACTGTACATACTTATTAAAAGGTTCAAACTGTTGGGATACTTTTGAACCCTTCCCACTCAAGTCAACAGGAAACAAATTTCCATCAGTACAAATTCTTTTTAAGATCCTACAATATATATCCTATGTATATATCCTACATATATATATATATCCTACAATATATTCTGAATTTTTTCCCCCTAAGAAAAGCAACTAAACAAGCATTGAAATTACCCTGCAGCAGAGGCAATACTTAGAAACTGAACTCTAAGACTGAAATTGATTTCACCTTACTTCATTCATCTGAAAATTACATGCGTTGACCATTTTAAATCATCTACTCTTCCTGTGTACTCACAGAAAAGAAATAGATACCTCTTGCAGTGCTACAATCATCCATTTTCAGGGATGAAACACTCTCAGGAGGTATTTATCATACTTTGTTAGCCATTTTAGCCATTAATAAAAGTTGCTAATGAGTGTCTCTGAAAACTGGGCATCATAGGGATATGGGATATGGAAGGATATAACAAAAGTTCCGAATCTATGATGTTCCAACTTGAATCAAAAAATACATATCTGCTGTACAGACCTTCCACAGGGCAATATGTTATGGGAGAGAAAAGAGAGGAAATGGCCATGGAGGGGGCCATAATGGACATTCTGATCCCTGATAGGGGGACCAGGTGGAACTTTCTGCAGACACAGACTTGAATAAATACTCAACTATTAGAAAATCCTTCTCTTTCCATTAAAAGGGGATACCAACAACCCTGGAAAGTACCTAGTAAAACAATATTTCATCAAAAGATAAAAGTTGAATCAAATATAAACATTTCATGAAACCACACAGACTTGGGAAAAAAAAAAAAAAAAAAGCAAAGCAAAGAGAAAATGGCAAAAGCAATCATTTTGAATCAACTGTTTCTGTAATGTCAAAACATTTATGCTTCGTTTTAACAGTTACCTTTTGGTTCTTCTTTTATATATATGAACTTATATACTGTATACATTTTATATACATATTATTTCATGTATTATATTATATACAAAACTTTTAAACATTTTAATAGTTCTGGATCAAAATGCTATAGAATTTTTACTCTATTTAAAATCTTATATAGTTTCTTTTTTCTTACTCAAATATATTTATATTGTTCATAGAAATTACAAAGAAAAGACGTTTGTTTCCACCCAGTCCTTATGTAAAATCTCAACTATGACTCAAGAGTGCCAAGTACTTCAAAACACAGACAAAATGGACTACATGGCCTTTTAATTCCATTACTGCTGGAGTAAAACCTTTATTTTTAGCAGCCACAGAGACATTCCCACATCCCTAACAAGCACTAAAAGCAGCTGTGATAGAAGACAGTTAGGCTGAAGGCATTTTAACCTGAAAATAAGAGTCTTATCTTTATTTCTCTAAGATACTTGCTATTTTCCGCTTTAAAAAAAAAAAAAAAAAAAAAAAAAAAAAAAAAAAAGGATATTTGTAGAGTTGAACAAACGATATAGAGTCTTCTGTTACAAAAACAAAGCAAAACAAAACAAAACAAAACAAAACCACAACAACAACAAAAAAAAACGGTGCCTATTTTTGAATCCTGTTTTTATCTGCTCTTGTTCAGTTGCCTATTTTGCTTTCCTCATTTAGGGTAGAAAGTCTGTCTCCCTTGAGTTTTGGCCAAAAGAGCATCAGGTAGTTAGTGATGGCCCTGGGCGACAAGCTGACTTTCTGGGTCAAACCATGCCACAGCCAGTGGACAGTGCATGGACTCAGGATGTCACAGATGACAAGGGAGAGTCATGCAATGTTGGTTGAAGGTATATGCACTCATAGAGTATAACATTCTAACTAGAGAGATGTAAGCTTATTTAACTCCCAAAGAGGCATTTTTATTTGTGTTATGAATTTAAATGGCTTTATTAAAAAGGAGAAAAAAAGATATCTGAAATGTTTCTTTTGTTATTATTTCAACATCTACCTTTCCTTTTCCCCTTTTCCCTTCCTATCACCTACCATTTTGGAAGTTCAAATTCTTGCTTATTTAATATAAGTTTTTCAGTAGTTCTCATTCCAGAATGCATCAATAGAGAAAAAAAAAAAAAAAAAAAAGTTTAAACTTCATTTTTTCAAGAGTTGAAGATAAACAAGAAAATATTTCTAAGCACACAGCTCGCATTTAGGCAGACAGGTTTCTTATTTCCATTATAAAATAAAATCATTGAGAGTAAATAGATCAAGTATGCATTATTAGTATAGCTGCAGCAAAGCAGTGAATCATTCTCAAATTAATTTTCCATGTCACTTTTAGTTTTCTACGCCTAAGTTTTGAAGTTGTGGTAGAACAATGAAGAGTTTGTTGACTCCAGAAGTGTATATGTTCAGAAGAAATGGCATCCTTAGGTTAAATGTTTTCACTTGCTTTTTCGTGACTTGACAAGTTGTTGATATGGTCCCTTTAGGTCTGATATTCCTACCTTATCTCATAGTGTTATGTTGTGTGATGAAAGGTTCATTCCCATGATCATGGGTGAGCCCAGAGGCACAACGGCAAGTGGAGGGACCTGTCAACCAGCCAATGAATATCAGAGGAGACCCTGCCTGGCTGCTCCCAGGAGTGTTGCAGGATGGTCAGCCTGTGGTCCAGAGTGGTTCCCATCACCATGAATCTGGGAGAGGCTTCCCAGACCACCCTCCAGGCTGAGGGGAGCTACCAGGGCTCATTCTGGGATGCAGGGGATGAGCATCTTGGGAATGTACAAGACATTATCAGATGTTTAAGGGGAGAACAATGGTGGGGACAGGCAGGGATGAAGATGGCTTGAGGAGGTGCTGAGATGGAACTACTGATTTTTGTTTGTTTGTTTAGGTGTTTCCTTCATGTCAGAGTGCAGCGTTGTGGCTCACCAGAGATAAGTTTTTACAGCAGAGCTCTAAGGGCATATTTTATTCCCGGCTTCATGGCAGGCAGGCTTGTGTGTGGCATAACAAGTGTTTGAATGCACAGATCTTGCTGGGATAGTGTTAGAGGACTGCTTCCAATGAGGTGGAGCAAAATTACACATGGTTAACATCCATAATTATTTGGAGCCAATTGTCTGGAGTCAGGTTTATCTTGCCAATAGCTTCTGGATTTTTTCCTGAAGGGAACTCATTCAGGCATTGAGCCCAGGAACATGTGAATTGTGAAGGTGAGCCTGTGACTCAGACCCACAAGGAATTGAAGCAAAAGGGGAGTGTCAACCAGTCAACATAATTTCATGGAGGTCCACTGGAAATAATCTTGAAAGGGAAATTGAATGGGGAGGAAAACAGGATGTATTCAGTTGTAATAACCACCGAAAAGCCTTATTATTTACTGTAGATGTCTGAACTGATTCTAAATCACAGTTCTAATCACTACCCATATAAATGATTTACTGCAATGTGACAAGAGGATCTTTATTTCTCCTTTATTTTATTTAGAAGGCAGAGAAGTGCAGAACTCAAGATTGATTACCAACTTATATACAACTTTCTTGTTTATCGACTTTCCTGGACATTCAGACCACTGAACAGTCTCTGGAAATGCCTTTGGTGCTGAACTGGAGATGCCAGATTTTTGAAGGGAAACCCTAGCTAATGTTGAGCAGACAAGAAATGTTCCTCTGACTGTCTGACCTTCCCTAGGAACTGGTAATGAATTAAGATCTAAGAAAGAGTTCAAACCTGACTTAAGGTTGTGAATAATGTGTCTCTGTAGCCAAGGTTTGGTTTGGTGACTTCTATGAAAAGAACTGATGAGGTGAGTGGGGACCTATTCAATGACACACTGGGGAAAGACCTAAAATATGCATGAATCCGTATGAATTTTACCCCATTATGGTGTAGCTAATATATATTTTTGTCTCTCCCAAAGGAGATGTTATGGAATTAAGACTTGTAGGGGCTAAGCTACCATCTTCCTTGTATTTACAGTGAAAACCCCAATACAGGTGTGTCCAGGTATTTTCAGACAGCTGAAAGCCAGCCTCATGAATCAGAATTCCAAGCACAAAGGCTATAGCAAGTCCTTCAATAACAAATACAGTAAGTTTGTCAGTGAACAAGGGAGGTAAAAGCACATTCTTCTAGGTGATTACTGGATGAGACTCACTCACAATGTCCACATCACTGAAGGAATGAGTGTCTTAAAAGAGTGAATTGAAAGAGATGATGGAAAAAAGTGAGAAAGAAAAAGAGAAACTTTGCTGGAGTTCCTGGGTAAAGGACTGGACTTTGCAGATCTAGGGGGAAGACAAGCGGCAAGGCAAACATATCACCATAAGAAAATCTGGAGTCCTGGATGAAACAGGGACAAGAGGCAGGCTCTTCTTTCTTTCTGTAGAGATCAAGGTTTGAAGTGCATCCTCAAGTTTGTTTGAAGAGCACTTATACAGGGGGAAATTCTTGGCTTGTGAAGTCATCAGTAAAATTTTGTTTGACTATAATAAAAGAGGGTCTCCTCTCAGCATTTATTTTTTTGAGGGTTTGTTCAAGGACTTCGAGAGTCAAGAGTCATCGATCTGCCAACATTATAATCACATAGTATTAAAAAAACAGTTGTAATTTTGCTCTCGCTCTGCAAACAAAGGCAACAAAGAAGCAGAATATTAAGACATCAGTGAATGATTGGCTCTTGACCTCTAATTTTCTTTCTTTTTTTCATTAACTGTATGAAAACTTGTTTTCATATCTGATAAATACAAATACTCAAGAGGCTGTACAGGAACAGATAGTACCCAGTGCATGGAATATTACTTGTTCCTCTTCTGAAATGAACAAATCAAGCAAACAAACAATCAAAACTTGGATCTTTTAGAATATTGATAATGAAGTGTATGAGAAGTCATAAGGAAATCTTGCTGTATCACACTTCTTTACCATCATGGATGGGAAACCTTCTGGTCACAAGTTAAAATGCATTTCAGGAAAATAAGGTGAGCACAAGGAATTTCTACTTAAAAATCCTGAACAACAATCTAATTCCATGGACTTATTTCATAAGTTCACAGGACCTTATGAGATGCATCCATAGGCACTGAGGGAACTGGCAGATGAAGTTACTAAGCCACTGTCCATCATATTTGAGAAGTTGTGGCAGTCAGGTGAAGTTCCTGTTGACTGGAAGAGGGAAAACATAACCCCCATTTTTAAAAAGGCAAAAAAGGAAGGAAAAAATGATGGAGCTACTAGAAGAGAATATACTAATGTATATACTAATATACTAATAGAATATACTAAGAGAATATACTATCCTTGGGATCTTGAGGTCATGGAAATAATGATATAAATATGGAATAGGAAAAAAAAAATCCTTAGAAAAAAAGGGTTTTAAAACTTGGGTAAGGAAAGATACATCCGTTGAAGGAAGGTTTTCTCCATAAAGACTGATATGACAAATTTGGGTTAAAGATAGTGAGAAATACATTTGTTGCGGTAGATTTGGTTAAAAGTTCTTGATCCTATGTATGCTCCTGAAGAACTGGCAGTCAGTCTTCTGCATCTGGATTTGAGCCGACTCTGGAAAGTTAAACTACAAATTACAACATCTAATCCATGCTTTGATCATTTCCTTGGTATGAATAAATCTTCATCAAGTCCAAAGCCACTTCCAGTCCTGTTTGGCAAAGAATTCTTGCACACTTCTCCTTATATGTTACTTGTTGTGGTCTCCAGAGAATGGCCCCAAGCAGATTTAGATTATCTCCACTGAGCTCCATTGCTCTCTAACAGATGAAGCTCTGGTACTGTCTCCTCATGACAAGAGTGTTAGTTTCAGTCTGAAACACAATTGCTTATACCCTGGTAGAGCTCTAGATGCTTTAACCTGATGAAATATAAATAGGCTTATGCAGTGGAGTTATTGTATGTGCCTAGTGCTGCTTTTCATAGTTTTCATTCACCACTTGTGCTATTCAGCAAGTTGTGTTTGCCTTGTTATAATTGCAGAATCTCAGTAAATAAATAGAATGAACTGGGGAATGGCAGGGAGCCTGGGTAAGGCCCCCTTCTTAAGAAACTATGAAGGGGAACTAATTTGCTTCTATCATGGAGACGTCCAGACAATTCCACGTCTTGATCCAATTATGGAAGAAAAATGAGAACTAAATCAACATTTATTCAGAATCAGAGACGTGTGCTCTAATTCTGGCTAATGCTGTCAAGTGCCTTTTGACAGTTAGAGAAATTACTGCAGTTCGTTCACTTTTATGTTGGACGGCACTCAGTTCTTCTCTAGAAGAATGTTTTACTGTTCACTTGGGTAAAATTCTGAAGTTTTTAGGAAATGGAAGAGTTCCTAGCTGTGTGTCTCCCACCGGTGTCCCACACTAAATGATCAATTGGGTATCCCCATCTTGTTAATAGAGAGGTGAAGGGGAAGAGAATATTTTGTCAAACATATACCTAGATCTTTG
This sequence comes from Cygnus olor, assembly GCF_009769625.2. NCBI lineage: Eukaryota > Metazoa > Chordata > Aves > Anseriformes > Anatidae > Cygnus > Cygnus olor. Next base: position 3,949,569 of record NC_049170.1, on the reverse strand, counting down.
CATATGCTTGATTATATTGTAACTGCAGCCTGCAAATGAATTGTTTGCTTTTTTACCCTTACAGACTTCCCAGACACCAGAATGCTTTTCCTGGTCAAGTTAAACTCATTTTTCTAAAAGCAAACAGGGAACTTATTTTTCTCTCTGACATCAAGACAGAGTAGGGGAGTAGAATATTGGTTTAATATATTTTGAATGTGTTTAATTGAAAACGAGAAGATTAGTATGCAAATGTCATTAAGTTTGACCTTTCTTAATAGGCAAAATAGTAAATGTCTTTTGCATACTTATGCCATTTAATTTTCTAAATTATATTCACTTCCCTGTCACCTGAGTATTGGCTCATTGCTTATTGTTGCAATACCCAGAACTCATTTTATCTGCTTTGTCAATAACACGACATTTATTAGAATTAATGTTTCTTTCATTATTCAGACTTCTTTGGATGATAAAAAATGTTAACAATAAAGAAATAATGGGTCACACTACAGAAATTCCTGGGCAGGTTTTTGTCTAGTTATTTCTAGTGGCATTCCTTCATCTCTATAACATAAATATCTGTCTGTACCTGAACTCTCTGAGAGACCATTAAAAAGTTTTCTTTCACCTCCTCCTTAAGTTAACGTCTACCATACATCTAATTAAAGATTTCCTGAAAGTGCCCATTTCTGCCCAGTTGTAGATGCCTGGAGTTTGTGTATTGATTCCCACAGGGCAGGAACTTACCCAATGCATGGTGGGTACTTACATCTGGTCTTAATGACTTCAGTTCAGCATACGTCTGCTGAAATTGATATATTTAATGCAGGTTCATTTACATTTGTCCCGTGTCACTCAGCCCTCCATGTTCCAGGCAAGCTTCATAAATATTGCAGGAGTTCATGGACTCCACTTTGATTCAGTTCCACAGACAAGTTCAGAAATGATGAACTTAGACAGACTCAGCTTGGATGTCCCTGCATTGGTAACACCATTAACGTACCATCTGGATAACCAATGCACAGGTAATGGAGAAATGAATGCAGAATACTTTGTTTTAGATCACATGGCCTGTAATAACAAACTTCTATTAATTTGCAAGGACATAGTGTTCTTATCAAGAGAAGGAATAAAACAAAATGAGCAAGATGGTATTAAAATTAGCAACTCCTAACTTCCTCTGCATTATTTGGATGTGCACCTGGCTCTGGGATCAAACTTAAAATAGATTATAGAGAAGAAAAAGGCAGTATTTAAAGAAAAATCTTTCAAGAAGAGTTTGCAACTCAAGGAGTTAACTTTGTTGAACTTGCTGATATTCCAATCTTCATCCATCTAAGTCCGGGGTGGGGGGTGGGGGGAAGGAAGAATTAAAAAAAAATTACCTGATCTATGTTCATTACTAGTGCTTTGTTTTGTTTAAAGTGACAGCATTCATTACTGCTACCCTTATAAATCACCTTACGCATTAACATAGTATGACCAAATTGCTGCTCATTCTCTCAGAATCATTAGTAACTCTCTAAATCTCAGACAATTATATCTTGCTCTTTTTTTTTTTTTTTTAACAACACCTGTGTCACTTTCAAATCGTTCTAGAATCTGTTGGAGGAAAACAACAACAATAACAACAAAACCACAACTTTTCAGTTCCTATTACATATGATTCATGTAAATAACTTTTTTTCCAAGAACTCAATTGAAATGTAGAAAGACAATGTCTTAACTCACACTCCTTCCGACTGTAGGAGCAATAGCATAATCATTTTGCATTCCTGAATACTAAAGATTTCTTTCCACCACCCTTTGTTTTGGTTTGGTTTGTTTAAATTTTGGCAGTTGAAAGAGATCTTTCTCTTTTAAAGCTCTCTTGGCTTCTAAACTACACTTCTTAAATCTGGCTTCTGCATCTGAAAACTTTGAAAAAATCTTTAGACCCCGTTGGCTACTGAGCTCATACAGTAAAATATAAACACATATCTAATTACCAGCATATATAAATGGCATTAGGCATTACCAGCATATGTAAATGGCAATCATCTTCTATATTCCTGGTTGGCTGTGATCAACTAAATTACGAACATACCTATGTTTGTAGCTTACTCCAGAGAATACCATGCTTATTTCCCCATCACTGTAACTCTTTGTAGAATGTTCAACCTTTCACAGTCAAAATGAATCAAGTTGGAAAGGAAGTCTTATTGCAAACAATAATGATAATGACACCAGTTTGAATAAAACTGGTTAAAGAACAATTGCATGAGCAACAGAAAGGGCAAAAGTTTTTGGCCATGAGGGCTGAGTTACAGCTGGAATTGAGCTGGGGAAAAGAACATGAAAGAGGTGAAGCATATCTGATTTCAACATCATTTTATCTACTGCTAATCCAAGGATCTATAAAATAGACTTCAAATTAATATGAGTCTAAAACATTTGTATTTCGAAGGGTTTACATAAAAAGTGTTTATTCTCATTCCAGTGAATCTTTCTGCAGGTATCTCCAGCCAAATACCCCATTAAACTCACACATAAATGTAAAAGAAAATATTATTAAAAATATATATTTAATGAAATTGTTTCATTTCAATTTATCTTTTTCGTCAGGTAGAAACAAAATAAAGCATGCATTCCTTCCATTCTAGCTGTTTTTCACCACTTACATTATGATGGGAAAATTGTACTGACATGCATAGCTATAAAAATTACCTTAGAAAGCTTTGATCAATATCTATGAAATGTTTTGAAACACTTGGATGAAAGGTGTTATAAAACTAAAAAGTATTATTGTCACTTGTACCCTGACACTAATATTTACCTTTAAGTTTGGACTTTTGGCAGAATTTCCAGACTCTGTTCCCATTTAAGGAAAGCAATTACACAACTTTCTAGCTGGCAAGAAGCAGAGCAAATATCCTCCATTTACCATTCTTGTTAGTTATACATTGTTCTCTATTAACATCTTGACTGTCTCAAGAAAGCCACAGGAATATTATGCATCAGAATAACATTTGATATGCTGCCATACAATTAAGTTCATTATAAGGAGGGATAAATAATACTTTTGAGAGAGAAAAAGCAGGTGCTTAAAGAATATAGTACTAAATATGCTAAAAATTTCTTTTTGTCCCTTTCAACCGATTCACAGAAAGAAAAAAAAGAAAAAAAGGGAGGGGGGTATTTTATACGCATACATAATGGACAAAGTAAAAATAAATATGGGAATATTTACAGCCATCAGTCACTCTTGAGTATGAAGATGAAAGGGGTATAGCAGCAAGAACAAATAGTTCAACTAGGATTTCAGATTGTTGCTAGTGTTTTCTTACAGAATTATTTAACTTCTCTGTGCTCCAGCTTTCCCATCTGAACAACAGTGAAATCAGTCTGCACCCTCCTGGCAACAGTTTTATGAGTCTGATTTGGCATTTGCAACGTGCCCGTCTATGGGAGGCTGTTTAAATGCAAAATATATCTTCTCTTGTTTCTGACTCATTTTGTTAATGCATTAGTGTTTCACCTCTGAATTCTGTGGTTTAACTAGAATAACCTTGCATCAATTTGCAATCCAATATGGTTTTAGTTACGCTAGTTTTCAAGCTGCTTGAAGTATGCATGTGGGTTTATCAGGATTCAAAATTAATCTACTAAGAGACAAACTGAACTCCTTTGTGGTTTAGGATGACTGTCACAGTTAAACATAATCTTGTCAAAGCCCCCATGTTTTTGCCCTCGACTGTCACGCGGACAGTGCTAAGATCAGTCCCTCCTCTATTAATCTGCCATTTCACAGAGACACATGCCAAACTCCATTGCTTTTTCCTGCCTCAGAATTTCTAAAATCCATCCATCACTACAGCCCTACTAAGCCCAGGCGTAGATATATGTTGTATTTACTTGAAACATCACTGGCGTTTCAAGTTTTAATTTTTTTTAATTACATTAGCTCTGATAGCACTTTCTGAGGACTTCACTTCTAAGAAAACGTTGCACCATTATTTCCCACCCTCTGACCTGATGAGGCACACAAGGAGGTGATCAAACACCACTGTGATGGATTTACACTGTGGCAGCAAGGGAGAAAAGACTGAGTGATATGGAGAAGTGCCTACACACAACGTCACTTCCCCCCATTCGAGCTTCCTTTCACTTTTTGCTTTGAATTTGAAGCACTCCACCTGCACAGCCTCACCTCACATTTCTTTCCACAAATACTATGGAATTTTGAATGACTATTGTCTTTAGATTCTCTCCCCAGAGAAGGAAAGGAAATGAAATTTTACTTGCAGAAAGGAAGGCAGAAGGGGTAGCTTGTATCCTGGCTGTAAAGGGCTGATAAGACATTTATAAAAAGTTTCAGTGTCGTAGTCTATTTTCTAACTCTATATACTCTAAAGTATCCCAAAGACTATGTTTCAAGACTGATATGGTTCATGATGAGCAGGTCAGCCAAGCTGAATGTAATGTTTCTTGCATGACTACCACCACAGTAAGAGGTCTTCAAAACTTTGAAGTGTGTGAGTCAATGTGAGTTTTTTTCCCTTACCTTCCCCACTTTGCAGCCAAGGATGTAGCTATGGGGGTGATCAGAGCAGTTCCAGGGAGGGAGGAATGGTGAATTTGAATATTTAAAACACATAACAATGTAGAAGGAGCATCTCTTCAGGTAGGGTTTCTAGCAAACATTCTTCTGGGGAGGGCTTTTGAGGAGGAGCTGACTTTCACCAAAAACATAAAATCACAAATGCGAAGACTCCCTTTGCCAACTATTTCATACTGCCACACTTATTTTACAGAAGTTCTCTTCGTGATTCTAGAAAAAGCGACAGATCATGGCTGTGGCTACTGTGGGAGAGTATACTGTTTTTTTACTTTTTTTTTTCTTTTCTGTTGTTTGTGGTCTAAGATGCCCTTTTGAACTCCAACCACTTTTTGAACTCCTGCAGCTCGGTGTCGTGCCAACATCCCTGGGCAGCCTGTCCCAGTGCCCGACCACCTCTGGGTGCAGAACCTTTCCCTAACACCCAGCCTGACCCTCCCCTGTCCCAGCTCCATGCTGTTCCCTCGGGTCCTGTCGCTGTCCCCAGAGAGCAGAGCTCAGCACCTGCCCCTCCGCCCCCCTCGTGAGGGAGCTGCAGGCCGCCATGAGGCCTCCCCTCGGCCTGCTCTGCTCTGGGCTGAACAAGGCAACGGACCTCAGCCACTCCTCACACGTCTTGCCTTCTAGACCCTTCACCATCTTCATAGCCCTGTTACAATGAATAAATAAACAAATACAATTTCCGTGAGTGTGCACCCTTTTGTCTGTGTGTAAATATGATCAGACCAATTTTTTCCAGTGTGTCAAACAAATTTTTTTCTGCTTTGCCTCCATCAATCATGTTACTTATAACCAATTTGGTAATTAGTCTATGCCAGCTCACAAATACTTTTGTGTTATATTTCTCAGTCACACTTGTTTTCACATGGCAGACAAGACTAATTCTGCCCACTCCAGGAGTTACTACATAAAATGATTCATTTGGGACTCAGCCAGTGTTTAGGCTATATGATTACAATGGTCCCTTGTAGGCTTACAAATACAAAAAAAAAAAAGACTTGAAATACTTCTTGAAATGACCTTGCAGATGTTATATTTATGTATTTATTTATTAAGATAAATTTCCTTTATAATAATAAGAGCTGGTCATCAATGATAGAGCTATTTACAAAATAGTTTTTATGCAGTATATCAGTAAAAATGTCCTTGAGTTAAATGGATACTTGTTTATTATTATTCAGTATGTTTTCTTTTGACATATTAGGATGTAGAGCACAGTGATTTATAGTGTATCATCAGCAGGTACAGTAGATTATCTCAGCTTGGAAGGATAATCATAAAAAATGAATAAATGCATGTGATATTTTGTGGTATAATAAGAACTACTATTTAAATACCTTGATTTAATCAGCACAGGCTATCCTGGTTTCAGATGAACACTATGTTCTTTCCTGAGGCATGTAAAAAAAACTGTAATGTGAAAAAATGAAGCTGTAATGGCAAATCTCCCTCCTCAAGCACTTTCAGAATTTCTGGACTATTTATGGTCAGTTTTCTATTTAGAACTGAACTGAGACTTTATATAAAATATATATATACTATACAAAACATATGTATTATATATTATATAAATATATTATATATTAAATATAAATACTATATATTTATGTTATTTACATATCTATAATATATAAATGTATATTTATACATTTATATTATATAAAATTTATAAAGAAGTTGAAATAGAATGCTTTGAAATTATCAAATAATAATATGTAGGTTAATCTGAATTTTTGCTTGTTTGGTTGGGTGGTTGGTTGGTTGTTTTTTAAGATTTCATGCATAAGAACCAGTAACATGCCACTCAGATTTTGGACCAGATTTCTTCTAAAAAATGTCTAAAACTTCATTTTTTTTTCACAAGGAAAGCTATTTTCCATAGAATTAGGCTTATGAATGTTTCGCTTTATGGATGCAACAGATACAGCACATTACCTGTAAGAAATGTAATGCAGATTCTCTTGAGATATTAATTATTCTTAGTAGAGCATCTGAATGGAAAAAGGTCGTATTTATCTCACCAAATTTTGTCATCCACATCAGAGATACTGACCCCTAAGGAGAGAACCAGTCATCTCTAGAGGGTCTTCCACTTAACCTCTCTCAGATGCTCATTTTAAGCTAAATCATTCTCTGGAGGTACCTTATTCTCTCCTTCAACATCAAAGGATGGCAGGGGTGACTAGATCAGATTGAACAGCTAATTTCAGATACCTATGTTATGAATCCAGCCCCTAAAGAACAAGTAGCAACCAGTATATGTATGAAGTTAGGAATTTAATTTCTCTTCATATTTCACACAAATATAATTGATGATGTGGGAGGAAAATAATATGTGTGGGTAGAAATGGCTATAATTCCAAGTTTTTTCTGTTATTAAGATACATCTGACAGATATATTCACCTGGAGGAAGCAAGACTCTACTTTTTCCTTTGCACAGATAAAACAGGAACACAGGTAAATGCTAAATATTGCTGGAAGAAACAGTTGAGGAACTGCAATGTATATTGGCAGAAAAGAATGTGGAGGTCAAAAGCAATCAATTTCAGAGTCAGCTGTAGGACTGCTATGTTACATAAGATGCAATATGCCTGAAATAGCACTATCACAAGCACTCTGTGAAACTGGTGTATAGAAAAAGCTATATAAAGGTAAGGCATTATTTATTTACTATGTTGATTCCACTTGATTTTGCCTCAATTTCTTTTCAAAATTAGGACAAGAAGGTGAGTGCCAGAAAAAAAAAAAAAAAAAAAAAAAAAAAAAAAAACAGCAATCCAAACCATCGACTCTGAAGTCCTTTAAAGGAAGCTGTTTCTCTTCCTTGTCAAGAACAGTGGTCATTCCTCATTACACAGACAATAATGAGACGGGACCTAACCTAGTGCTGTTAGAATACCTTAGTGTTAGTGTGTAGGTGTGCCTTAATGTCCTTGCGAATGGTATAACTTTCACTAAAAAAACATAAGCTACTCTGCAGATAGCAAGCTGAAGATGAGCAACAAGATGTGTCACAATAAGCCAGGAGCTGAACTGATGATACTTGTGGGTCCCTTCCAACTCAGGAGATTCTATGATTCTATGAGCCCAGTGACTTTAACCAACATTTCTGCTGGGAAGTGTATCTCTTCTTCCCCCACTTCCCTCACTAAGAATTAGCCATTAAATAACTTTATGTTCTGTTTTTATCCTTCATCTTACTGCATTTTGACCCCTCCCTAACAGCATCATCATAGAATTCAGATTCATGATCAGCATATCAATAAAAACCTCCTGTATTTAAGAACTAGGTCAAGTCAGTCTAAGTTAAAAGATATGTCAATCACAGAAGGATATTTTATAGGACATAGAAGGAAAAAGGGAAATGCATTTCCCTTCTTAATTAGTAGCACCCTTATTGGGTCTTATTGAGATCCCTACTACCTCACACTCCTCTGCATCACCTGTATGAAACCCATGAGAAACACAGTCACAAGAAAGTGTGCTTTAGTTCAAGGATTCCAGAATCTATGTTGTCTTTGAGGAAGCTCACATTAGGGGTTCATTTTTGCACAGTTGCTGGAGTGGTTAACAGAAAGTAGAAGCTAATCACCTATGTGGATAAATTGTGTTTAGTGTCTTTCCAGTGATGCCAGCTGAGTACCAGAGAAAGAGTTTACCCAGAGTACAAAAGCAAGGTCAGTGTTTGTGACTCACAAGACTCAATTTTCTTCACAGCAAGGAAAAAGCAGAGAAGAAAAGTAAGCAAACAAGCAAGGAAACAAACAAACAAAAAGTTAAGGTTTTTTATTTCTTCACCTTTTTGCTTTCCTATTAAAAGTCATGAACAAAAACAAAGATTATGATTTGAAAAGAAAAGAGAAAAGACAAGACAAGACAAGACAAGACAAGACAAGACAAGAAAAGAAAAGAAAAGAAAAGAAAAGAAAAGAAAAGAAAAGAAAAGAAAAGAAAAGAAAAGAAAAGAAAAGAAAAGAAAAAAGAAAAAAAGAAAAAAAAAGAAGAAAAAAAGGAAAGGAAAGGAAAGGAAAGGAAAGGAAAGGAAAGGAAAGGAAAGGAAAGGAAAGGAAAGGAAAGGAAAGGAAAGGAAAGGAAAGGAAAGGAAAGGAAAGGAAAGGAAAGGAAAGGAAAGGAAAGGAAAGGAAAGGAAAGGAAAGGAAAGGAAAGGAAAGGAAAGGAAAGGAAAGGAAAGGAAAAAAAAGCTTAGAATTAAGTCTTTCTGAGATATTTAGGAATGGGAATTGTCTTGTCTCCTTCTAGATGTATAAATGTATGTAGTAGAGATACATTCATCTGAGCAAAACCCACAACTTTGCTCAGTCTTTTTGGAGTCAGTAGGGAGGAATAGATACCTTAAAGTTACAGTTCCTTGAATCCATTTTGAATAGTTACTTTAGGACCAGCTACATTCTACCTGATGAATTCCAAACTGCAAATCCTTCAAAAAAGTACCACAAGTAGAACAAAATAACACCTAGAAAAAGTGATCTCATTGAAGGTTTGATTCCAGCTGACCCGAGCTTCTAGACAGTGCTTCAAACATCTCCATGTAATTACTATAAATGCTGCCTGTGATCTGTCTTGACATTTTAAACATTCTCTTTGAATACAATACAGTACATTTTTATTCTTTACAAATGCAAAACCTCATTTTTCACTTAATCCCACGAGTTCTGCACTGCTAGAGCTACTGAACACAGTGAGGTGGTCTGCTTTAGAACAATGGAGAAGAAGATTGGGTTCATCCTGATCATTCAGGATCAGGATCATTTCCTACCTAGCAAAAAAAAAAAAAAAAAAAAAAAAAAAAAATGATGTGAGAAGTTAGAGCTTCTTAGGTCTTGAAGTAGCTGATGTAATGGGACGCAGAGGACAAACACAGCCACTGTCATGGAAAAAAAAACATTGTTTCTCTTTTTAAATACAATCATATCTATCTCTGTGCAAAGCTGTTTCTTAAAAATAATGAATTTTCCATTTCCTTGTCTCTTCTCTTTTCTTAGTGGCTAATCTTATTCTATCAACTAAATCTGAATAAAAGCATTGATTTGGCTGTTCATAGAATGGCTTTGGTTGGAAGGGACCTTAAAGATGATCTAACTCCAACCTCCCAGCTATAGACAGTGATGTCACCACCGGGTCAGGTTGGCCAAGGACCCATCCAACCTGGCCTTGGACAAAGTTTTTTCTCGACGAGGATGGGATTCGAACCCACGCGTGCAGAGCACAATGGATTAGCAGTCCATCGCCTTAACCACTCGGCCACCTCGTCATGTAGGGTCTATGGCCTTTAAAGTAAAGGAACTGCTTTTGCCAGGGCATGTTTCTGTTTCTTAGGAGTAATGTCCTTTAAACGAGTAGATTGGAATAGCTGTGGATGGAGGTAAATGAGTAGTTGTCATTACCCAAGCTGGATCCAGCAATGATTTGAGGATTTCTCTGTTGTTATACAATGCACACCAGTATGTATACAGAAATTGGGCTTAATTTCAACAATTCGTCATCATTATTATTATTTTATAGCCTATGTTATTATAAAATACCCTCAGAGGCTTGCCCAAAACAGACTGCAAGAGATTGTACCAGTCCCCCTGTAAATCTGGAACAGAGATCTGTAGCTGAAGCAATCCCGTCCCACCATCCTGTCATAACCTCTAGAGCTATCTTTATTTTAGAATAATTCTATATGTCCGTATAATTCACACACAATACTTCAGGATGTGGAATGGTCAGGGCTCATTCTCTGTCTGTGGTGCCAACCAATAAAGTCTGACCATTTCCATAATTTTAAACTTTATTATCCTCAAGGCAGTTACACAAAATCAAACCAAAGCTGCTTTGGCATGTGGAACTGATCTGTGACCTATGCTAACTCCTTTACCATGCCCAAATCATTTGGGAGAACGGTAATTGTCTTGAACTGTTATTGTGCCAGGGACATTGCTTATAATTTAACAGCACAGACACTGAGGTGTCCAGCCCAAATTCTGGTGCCAGCTGATTTATTACTTACAAATATTTCCTTTGTATACATAATGGCCAATACTTTGTGTTTATATTGTGTGGATAACATAAATTTACTATTAGAAAAGCAAAAAAAAGATCTCCATGGTGTGAAGTAAATGCTTTATTGAATCTACTTAATGAATTACTACTTAATTCATAGCTTAATCAATCATTTTGCCTCTGCTATCCAATTTCAGAATACCTACCCTGCATGATGCAGCTGTTGAGAAAGAAGTTTCCCACTGCTCTGGGCCTGGTGTATCTCTTTGAGTTTGCACAAGTTGGTTAAATTAATCATTCTGCATTCAGCACCAGCTCAGTCAATATGCACATCGATGCTGCTGCAGGCAGTGGGTTTTCATGTGAAGCTGGGATGCATGGGTTTCCATGTTGCTAATTGATGAGTTCATACAGTTTCATTAGCACGCTGAGAGCATGCAGTGCATCTTCTGCCTTTACAGAACCTGAGATTAATGTGAGTCATTTGGAATAAACAACCTTGAGTGCAATATGATGAACTTTATATTGGCTTGCTTATTGTGATTTTTTAATGACCACAGTGCTTTTAGTTAAAAGTTAGGGGGTTTTTGTTGTTGTTGTTGTTTTTCTGGAAATCAGACAAAAGGAAAAAGAAGTGAACTGTTTGCTGGAACATACTTGAGTTGTTATGACATTCAAAAAGCTATTTAGGATGAGAATCTTCTGCCCTAGTTTATGTGCCAAGCCCTTAGGAGTTAGATTCAGTTCGCAAATTAGGAAATTTAAGTATCTTCATGAGGTTATCCACATGAGAGCTGGTTGTCTGAGCTCTCATTATAATCAATAGACATCTAGACAATTGAGTCAGTGAAGTTTAGAAAGCAATTCACTTCACTTAAAATCTAGACACCTGGAAAACTGGAGGATTTAGGTGCCTAAATATAAACATCAGATTCTGTAGGGTATCCTGCTGTTGTTCCCAAAGTGTTAGGTTTCCCATAGGTCCTTTGTCACAGCTAGCAGCATTCCACTGTTGTCTTGGATGTTCTACACCAGGAACATATGTGTGGGCAACTGAACCTACATGTGATCAGATGAATTCTATTGACTCTGCTGACTAGATCTCCACTAACCTCAGCTTTGACATCAGTGGCAGTATAAGCACATCAGACTGAACTGACAGGGGAGTTAAGTATGCTGCCATTCAAGACCTACAGGCCTACAAGGAAGCTGGCTGATGCCCTGAAGATCTTCAGTCCTGAAATAGTGATAAGATGAAGATCAAACAGCAGTGGTGAAGTATGTATCTGGAAGTCAATGCTTGAAAAGAGCATTTTCTGGGTATAGTAATGAAGATAGTCTTTTTTTTTCTTTTTTTTTTCTTTTTTTTTAAACCAAGGAACAATCAGCATATGTCAGACTCAGCAGTGTTGGACCACAAAAAAAAAAAAAAAAGAAAAAAAAAAGAGTTGTGGATGTTCAAAGGTTAGATGAAGAAATTTTGATCCTGTTACTGTAGATTGAGGTATCTAAAGCTACCTGTCCTTAACAAAGTACTTCTCTCCCTGTGTATCAAAAACTGTTAAAGCATATCACTGGGAAGTCACTGGGAATAAAAGTGAAAGTGAAAGCTTGAAAAAAATGAACAATGTATCTCACAATGGGACCATCTCCCAAGGAGACAAGCCTTCTAAGTGTTGATCATATATTGGCACAGTAGCCCTTAGACCCAAATAACTGTAGTTCACTATGATGAAAAAACACTTTAAAACAGTGATTTGAATTTAGACATATCATGAAATTATGACTTTTTTCTTCTTTTGTCTATGCACTAAAATGGGAAAAAAAAAAAAGACTAGAAGAATAAAAAAAAAAAGAGAGAAAACTGCACTGAGAGATATTGAAAGCTAGAGTACAAATCAATTGATAGAAACTATGTTTCCTAGTATAAATGTTATTGTTTCCTGCCTTCCACCTTGAAAAGGGAAAAGAGGTGCTGGATAGTTAAGGTTCCTCAACTCAAAAAAATTGGCTTCAGAATTTGTGAAGGGCCTAAAACTATTCAAATATGATGCAGACACCCAAGCAAAATGGTAATCACATATAAATTGGGCACGGAAGATGTGGTTATATTGTTTTTTTGTTTGTTCATTTTTGTTTGCTTTGTTTGTTTGTTTGTTTGGCTCATTTTTAGCCAACAGCTGTTGTCCCTTGATGACATCACTTTGCTGAGCTGAAAACCTACCATGCCTGTTCAACATATTTTGCTGCTGCATCAGTCTGTCAGCATAGGAATTCATGAAGGTGGACAATTACTTTGACCTTACTGTGTTAATGGAAAATCAGTCAAATGCATTGATTTGACTGCTTTCCTATTATAGTTCAAGGGAATAAGCCAACAATTGTTAAGTGTTTTTAACAGCACTAACAGACCGTACAATATGTTCTAGTCTTAAATAAGAGCTTTACCTATTGTTATACTTGAGTGCTCATCTGCTAAATGCAATCAATAGTAGCAACCCTGTTCTCATTTTGACAAAATCCATAAAGACTGCAGTACATTCCAAATGTTTTAAAGCCATTAGCTAACCAAGCCATAAAGCAGCCTTAGGATGTTATAGAAATGCAGCTAGGAAAAATCAGAAACAAGAATCACTATGAGCATTGACTTCAGAAGTGACAGGGTAAGAACAGAGCAGAAGAGTGCTGGTAGCCATACCTGGATATAGACCATTGCTCTGAATCAGACCATTAAGCCTGGTTACTGTGAATTTAAGATGGTCACCCATGAAGCTTCAGAGGATCCTCTACTTTGGTACTAGAATTCCTTCTGACTGACACATACGTTCAAAAAACTTGTTAGGTGCAAATAAAGACAGACTGAAAGACGCTATAAAGCATTAACATCCTAATATGTTACTTTTACCAGCCTTCCCTCCTGTAACTAGGATATATCCAGCCAAGAATTAGATGGGCAGTTCTCAGCTCCAGAAAACTTGTCAATGTGAGGATGTGGTCCTTATAAAATGAGCTGAAGATTTCTACTCAGTTAATGGTAGACATGGAGGAAAATGGCCAATGAATTCTAGCTGGCACTTGAGCTTGAAAATTACTAATCCTAAAACTTGAACAGAATGCTATTCAAATTCCACCAGAAAGATCACTGCCCCAATTTAAATGATCCAGTATCCACTCATAATTAGATTTAATAAAGTAGCCTTTGCCATGTCAGTGACTCAGTCATAGCTCCCACTTGCATTTTTTGCAGTCACACAGTTTAATCATAAATCCCTCACCTCCCAGTGAGATTCTGAAAGGCAGGAATATTTTGTTATAATATAAAGCAGATAACAAACTGCACTGCCCCAAGAAACTGGGAAATTGAAGTTTGTAAGAATGAAAAATAAGCTGGAAGTATGCATGGATTTCAGAAATATACACAACTCTCATAGGGAAAAAATGAATGCTGAGTAATAATGAAGTATTAATAATGAATAATAGATTTAAGAACAATAATGAACTATATGCTTCAAGACTTAAACTTCTACAGAGACCTGATGCAAGGAGTATAATATACCCAGGGTCTATATAGATGTAGCTATATGAATATATGAATATGAATATAGATGTAGCTATATGAAATTAGGTTGTGCAAATCCCACCATGTATGTTCAGTTAGCACTGTGCAAGGTTGGCAGTGCTTAGGGGAGTGGGTGAACATATGAGGGCTGTTTGCTCAGATACTCATGAAGCTGCTTCCCTTCAAATAGCCAAGACATATATGCTGCTGTGGGAGGCACTAACCAGGTCTCCAGAATCACTTCTCTCTTCCTGCAGCAGTTCAAAATCTTCCCCTGCAGCAGTGGCAGCAGGGTGAGAATGGGAATTTACCTCTCTCACTTGCATCTCTTTTTGCAGGGTTCATATCTGTAAATGGGAAATGAGTTTCAGCTATTAACAGGGGAACATGGATTCAATCCTCCTTTTCAAAAGGGTAGTAAGTGCATCTCCACTGAATTCTTGTTTCTGCTAACGCCACCCTTCCCCAAAAGCTGCTTGGGGAAGGTAGGGGGGAAGTAGCTTATTAAACTAACATTCAAAATCAGAATACTGTTAATCATTAATTTAAAAATGAGAATGTCAGTTATGATTTGATAAGTGTCAGCTCTGAATGAGATGCATATTCTGCCAAAAATAAAAAAAAAAAAAAAAAAAAAGAAAATAGAAAAGAAAAGAAAAATTACTCATAACTTACAGAAGATATTATATCAGTAAGGATCTGGTGAGAGGCAGAAGAGGATTGCATGGTCTGATATTATTCTATCCCATCTTCAACAGCTTGAAAAGCATTAATGCCTTCTGACACTTCTAACAGAACAGGTGAACGGTGAGTCACTGAGGTTGAAATTTCACAACCTAAGTAGGAGGGAGTATGTTACACTGAGAACTCTCTCCCCTTCATAGAAAATATGTAAATAAATAAAGGCTTGCAAATTATTTCATACCAAAGCACCTGGTTCTCAACAGAAAAGAGACCACTCAATACCACTCTTGCAGGATGAAGGGATCTTGAGAAAACATGAATTACATTTACACCAAAGTTAAGACCTCTTAGATGGAGAATCATCACAAAGCCTCCTTGTAACAGAGAACCAGACTCCCCAGCTGCAATATGTATATCTCCTCCAACACCCTGGCACTCTAATCAAGAGGTCCTTTAGCCCAGCAGTGAGAACAAGCACAGAGAAGTCCTTCAGGGGTGGTATAAGGTCATGGGCAGCATTGTGATGAGAACTAACAAGTATGTAAAACAAGATACCTCACTGTGGAAATTTAAGTGGTTTTGTCTAAAGCCTACAGAAGATGGATGCCCATCAAAGGATTGGACACAAACAGGGCCACTCACAGAGGAGGTGCAAACTGTTTTGCCCTATGCCTCTACTTTTAAGAAGTTAGATAAAATCTAGCTTGTTATAACAGTGTATCAAAATATTAAGGATTAGCGACAGAATTCATCTCAATCCACTCTGAAGTTGTTATTCAGTTGCCTCTAATATGTTTCTAAGTGCTGCTGAAAACCCCCTTGGATAAATTCAGCATCTACATAGGGCTGACAGGTAGGGAACAGGACCTACAGGAGACCTGGAGACTTTTGGCATGTCAGGTGGGGGGCCCAGACGGATATCCTAGGGCATTTCAGGTGGAGTAAGATGCCAGTTGTAGTCTAAAAAACCCTTCCACATGTGTATGCAGTATAGGAATGCACATCTCAATTAGTCCACATACTTACCTGTATGATCAAAGTGAGGAACAAAATGTTTTTTGTTTTTTAAAGAATGTATATATATGTTTAGGTTGTGCTTCATTCTTTAGGATGAGAAAAATCATGTAATGAACTCAAGCTGCCTCCTCACAGACTGAATTAGGGCTGAATTTGGCAAATGTATGAAACAGATACAGAAAAACTCATGCTGTATTTCTTGGCAAACTAAACATAATGGAGCTCTTACCAAGCCATTCTGTGGTTGATTTTCTCTGCTCTTGTTTCGCTAGATCATATTTATTTCTGTTCAAACAATAAACCCTTCAAGCAACATCTATCACATTTCTGAGTGACAGAAGGTGATCTTTTATTTTGGCTGGAAATGTGTTTGTATTAGTTCAGAGACTGCTATTTCATAATGGAGCTTAAGTCTTTATTGAAAATACCTTAAATAAATAAACTCTTCCAACAGTAACAAAAGCAAAAAGATTTTGTTCATTATTTTGCAGGTAAGGTACTGCTTAAGAGTTTCTTTGTGTACTCTTTAGACAGTTTTTCAGGGCTGGCACAGAGATCCCAGGGCATTCATATAACTCATTTAAAATAATGAGAATGGGCTACCTTTAAAGTCTACTAAAATCAGTGAAAGGTTTTTGGCTTTTAATGAACTAAGGGTGCAACACAAAGCTGACAGGTAATGGATATGTTCAGGCTGCAAAGGGGAGAACTCACAGCTGTTGATGCACACATATCTTTTGACAAAACCCTCTTCATTTGTTGATAGATTTATATGGAAGATGGAAGATAGGTTTCTACCTCCCCTTTTGTCTACGAAGATGAATATGACTCGAGGACCAATATTTTTGAAGTGATTTAGAAACTTTGAGGAGCTATGTGCCCTACTCTGTGCTCCCGACTCTGATCTCCAAAGCACGATGTTTCCCAGATTTCTGCCCCAAACTCTGAGTCACTACATGGGTACAAGTCTACCCACTATCTCAGGAGCAGTAAGAGGAATAATTTGTTGCTCACACCATCTGTTATGATCTCAGTCTATATTGCTTAGGTGCCAAACCTACAAGCTAAATCCTGTAAGGATATGTAGAAAGGGAGTATCTGCACCTTTAAGGGTAACTGGTCATGGAGCTTCGCCAAGGCAACAAGGGATAATAAGAAATGGAGGCAGTGATGGAAAAAAGTCTGATCAGTCACACTAATTTATGAGAGCACACAAGAATGTTTATTCCAGCAAAATTATCTGATTGAGAACTGGAAGACAATCACAAGAAACAAACCTCTCAGTCATGTTAGTTGGTGGGCTAAAAATCTATAAATGCCATTTCCAGGAAGGATGAATCTTGCAGCTGATAAGATGTGAACCAAAAGGCCCCAGACTGAGAGGGTTTGAAGGTTCTTCAAAGCTCTGCAAACCCATGAGGGTTTTGCAGTAGAAAGGGGAAGCAGGAGGAATGAAGAGGGGAGATGGGTAGAAAAGTGTATAAAAGGGCTTGTCACATGTAAAATGGGGCTGGTCAGTATGTTTCTCTGTCTGAACTCTCTGCTTCATCACCACAGTCTGTCCTATCTTCCAATATTTTCTCATTAAATCTTTTCTTAACTTTCTCTCTGTGTATTTATACTCTTTCCCATGTGTATATGAGCTGCAAGGTCTACATATCAGCTCCTGGCAAGACCTGTGTGTGTGTGAGTAAAGGTTTGTGCCAGCTGCTGGAGTCAGGATGGGGCAGTGGGCAACCCAGGCCTGTGATGCCAGTGACTGGAGTGACTTGGGGTCTCAACACCAGCCACTGGTGGGATCTGAGTGTGTGTGTGAGTGAAACTGGTACGAGCTAATGGAATTGGACTGGGGCTGTAGGCCCTGTGAACTGTGGTGCCAGCTACTGGAGAGACTGGGGGTCCCAGCAATGGTAGTTGGAGGAGCCACAGCTCTCTGGATTTGAAAAGGTCCTACAGACTTTTTATGCCAAGTGTCAGCTGCTGAGGGAACTGCTGAGTAGAATTTAGTGCCAGCTACCGGAGACAGACCAGGAGAATGGGCACCCCTGGCCTGTGGGGTCAGCTACTGCAGTCTCGCCGGGGTGTAGGAGACAGGCTGGGGGTGTAGGTGCCCCAAGCCTCTGCTTCCAGCTACTGGAAGTGAGTGGGGATCCTCTCCCAGCTATAGGTTGGGAGCAGTGTGTATTCCCAAGCCAGATGCTGGCGTGGACAGGCATGAGGGAGGCGAGTGCAGGATCCACAGCAGCAGCTGAAGCGGGGCCAGAGGCCTGTGAATTGGGTAAGAGAGCCAGGGATCCAGGCAGCAGTGCTGGGTGGACAGAGGGGCCATGCAGGTACTCCAGGGATCCGTGAATGTGTGTGTGCTTGTGAACCTGGAGAGTGCCGTATGTGTGCCACTTGTGAACTTCTATCTCTACCAGCCTGAGAAGAGGAAGGGGACTCAGCTGTCTGTGTCTATGCTGTGTACGTGTTGAAGGCAGACCTTGTCTGGGGCAGCCTGTGTGACTGACTGGTTGTGTCAGTGTTTTGTCTCTGTCCGTGTCTGTGTGTCTCTGGGGTACGTGCTACAGGTTGGACCTGCAAAAGAGGAAGCAGCAGCTGCATTCCCCAGCCTGGGCAGAGACCCCAGGTCCCTGGATGCCAGACTGGGCCCCAGTGGCCATGCAGGAGAAGTGCTGGGCCGGAGCAGCTGGAAGAGGTGGCCAATCTTTACCTCACTTAACAAATCCCAATAAAGGCTTTTCCATAAAGGATTTTGTCAGCCTTGAATTTGTTCATTCCTGGCTATTCCTTCTACAGAAGTGATGGAGTTGAGTTGGAAAGACAGATGAAATAATCAGACTTGCTATGTACAAGAAGAGTAGAGGCTGTGACTGGTTTGGGTTAGACTGTTAGAAGTAGCCACCACTAATCTTTCCTTGAGCAAAAGAAGCCATAGCCAGTTGGCTTTCTATAACTCTGCAGTAGCTAAACTAGCAGATGTAAACTAGCAGCCCATGATGTTTGCCATGACAGGCCTCTACCCCTTTCCTACTTTGTACCTGTATGAAACAGTAGTTTTACAGTGTGCAAAGCAGTCATGAAAGATGATCTGGAACACAAGATTCACCTACCAGTTTCTTACTTGTTAGGCTACAGAAAAAGTTGTCAATGTTTTTCACTTTGCAAATGCCTAAAAATATCCCCGTGGAAGAGCAAAGTGCTGTCTGGGAAATTAAAGTAGGTTTGGCTTTCACTCTTGGCTTTTTCAGATCCCCAGGATTCAGTAGCTGGATCCCCTAGTAGGCCACAAGTTTAAAACTATTTAACTAGAGCATAGTCTTCTCTCTCACTCTCTCATTCATCAAATTAATCTTTCATGATTTTTCACACAAAGGAATGATATCTCTGTCAGGGTTTGAGTGCTACCTCCCATCTTAATTTATCAGGCATTAGGAATATTGATATAGAAAATCAAGTGTCCATTAAACTGCAAGCAGAGGAGAGAACCCAACTTCATCTCCCACCTCCTATGTCTAATGAAAATCAAATCAACATCTCATACCAGTTTCCTAGCCAAAATATCATCTTTTATCTCAGACTGAGATCGTCTATCGAAATTGTACATTAACAGAATTCTTTTCATTGAATAAATAAATACAAGAGGAACATTGTTTTGTTATATCTTCTGCTGAGTTCCTTGGAAAACACATACTGCATGAATCACTCAAGAGAGACATTTGGAGGAAAGCCCATCCTGCATATCTGAACTACTTATAACACTGAGAAAAACAGAACTGCTTGGGTCTCACAAGAGTAAGACACTTGCAAGACCACTAAGTAGAAAAAAATGAGTATCTGCAAAAAAAGGAACACTAAAAAGCTAGACTCTTCTGGACTTAATTAAATGGGATGGCAATAGCTTGTGTAGGAATTTTTAAAAGTTCTTTATACTTTTAGGAATATAAGTCTCACATAGATCTCACTTCAAATCATTTACATGTTTTTGGAAATCCAGTCAAAAACATCAGGAAGGATTTGAGTATCTCTTGTTATTTGCATCCTTAAATTTTTACAGGTTTACAAATCTTGCCCAAAGGCCTACCCTTTTTTCCTTTAGATACATGCAATCAGTTTCATTCTAAATAAGTAAAAAAAATAAAAATAAAAAAATATGGTTTTAATTGGACAAGTCACCTTGTACTTTCAGCAAGCTAAAGGATCATTTCTCAGTTTACAATAGCTAAAACGTAGCAATGTAATTTGGGTTGATTTACTCTGCAATTATATTATAATCAGCATAATAACCAACATAACACAATATGATAAAACATTTATAATAATATTCCATTTTTACATAGTGGGAAGTGAACCCCCAAGAGTAATCGAAAAATAAAAATAATTTTAAAATGACCATTTTGTTAGTGCATTTATTTAAAAACAAAGGGTCTTCAAATCAACAATCCCTCTTCTCTCTTTATATTGCAAAAAAGTACCCATATGGTCAGTGATTTTAATAGGATAAGCAAGTTTAAAAAAAAAAAAAAAAGAGAGGATCATAGCTAGTGAGGATATCAAGATTAAAGGAGGAAAAACAGAAATTTGTTCTAAATGATTCTCTGAAATCCACCCTTTTGGATGTTATTGCTCTTTTGCAGAAATTAGATACCAAATGGAAAGAACTAATTTGGGGATGTGGGGGACCTCAAGTTTACAAATCAATATTTTTTATCATTAACTGTTTTCCCCTTAACACAACACAACCCCCACCTTCCCAGCCCTGCACCCCTTCCCATAAATCCTAGTTGAACATCAGGTAGTTGTTGAAATACATAAAACACCAATTGTATATGCTATGCAGAAAATTAGACTAGGTGACTTCCATGATCTTTTTGGTTTGATAATCTGTGAAGAGATTATGCTACATTCACGTAGTATTTGAAGATGCAAGATAACACCAATTCAAAGAAATGTTCCAGCACTTCCAGAGGCTGGGAAATGAGAGCTCATAATAGCATATATTATCTGTCACGCTATCTAGCATGTCAGATACCTACACCCACTGTATGATACAGTATGTGCCTGTTTGAGAGCAGGGGAAAAAGTCTGATGTGTCAGAGATTTACAAGCTGCTTCTCTTCAAATGCAAACATGATAACACAAAGTAGGTATGTTGTGAAGGTAGTGAGAAACAGCTGGAGTTATTGTCCAGCTCTGCTCAGACTGCTGCTAAGTATTCAGATGCAGTAAAATCCAGAGAGGAATCCCATCCTGCAACCAAAAATCATACACACAAAACATAAAAAAATACACCACCACCACCACTACACAAAATAAATACATTAATTAATTAATTAATTAATTTAAAAAAAAAAAAAAAAAAAAAAGAGAGAGAGAGAAAGATTCAAAACCCTTAATTGCTTTAATGACACCTTTCTTCAAAAGCATCTGAGCATGCTCTCACTTCTTCGGTCCCGCTACAAAAAATGTGATCTCCAGAATTTCACAACACCTATATATACTACCAGTGTGTCTGGAGAAGAGGCAGACCTCCTGGCCTGTACTACAGTTAATCATCTTTCAAGTATTTTTCATAGAAACTCTATAGAGTTTTGATAGAGAAATTCTTGGGCCTCTTCACCCAGTCCTCTTTAGATCTTTAGATCTAAAGATCATCTTAGGTATATGAGTGGCTTTACAATAGACATGTAATGCCCAAACTGAAACCATTCAAATATGTTTTCCTGGCCTTTCAGTCACTGTTTGCTCAGTATGAGGGAATAATAGGATATTTAATTTACTGATAAAAATTCTACTACATGTATTGGTGATAGCAGTTAGGATGGAGGCATAGCAGAGGTCATAGCATGTTCCTAAGTATATGCAGTTCTCTGTGCATAGAGGCAAGTCAGTCATCACCATGGACTACCAGCCCAGTTCAGGGATGGTTTAAAGGTCTTTAGGGTGATTTTAAGAAAAATAAAATGATTGAGAGGTTGAGAAAAAGTAAGGGGGAATTGGACTCATAATTTCATGCCTCGCATTTGCTATTCAAAAGACAGACACCACCACTTTTTCTCCTGAGGACTGAGGACCTGGCAGGTCTGTTCACTCCTGGGACAAATGCTATCAGGATGCGGAATGTTCACACCACCAAGTCTGGCGCCTAGTTTAGCTTTAGTTAGTAGTTAATCTTTCAAATCTGCTCTTCCTGTTTGTGTTCCGTACTGTTCAGTCCTTGACCTTTCTGTACTAACCAAATAAGGGTCATTAATTTTAAATTTATCAGTGTTGCTATAGCCACTAAACTGTATATGCCAGCTAATATTTTGAAGATATGAATAACAAAGATATATTGTACAGTTTACAGTGTTTGCCAGCATCGTGACAATAAACTCGCACACCGTAGCAAATAGTCATACAGCAATTTGCAGATAGAAATGATTTAAATTAATGGTGCTTATATATTTTTGGGTAAGGAACAGCACTGGATCATTTTGCAGGTGTTTTCTGCTGTCAAGGTTGAGAGATGATCATCTCTAGAATGTAAGCCAGAGAACCTGAACTGCCAGCCGTGTATAGAGAGACTAGAAGAATTATTCTCCTGAATTAAGTGTGAAGTAAGGCAAAATCTAGGTGATATGAATATTTTCCATGCCTAAGTGCTACACATGTGGGTATGGTGGGTTGGAGACCTCAAGGAAACTGCTTGAGAAAACTAAGTGGACATTAAGTAATTACACAAGTAATTATTTGAGAAACCCGAGAGGACAGAGAAAGAAGATATGTTCTCTCTGGTGAAAAAACAGACCTATTACAGATTTCTTGCAGTTGGAAGCATGGAGATTGGCTATTCTTCTGCACCTTCTGTTTTATAGTAGATATCTACATTCATGTCTTATCCATATAACATACTTTCCCCCTACATATTTTACAATATATATAAATATATACAATTGTTTCTGATGGACAGACCTCTGTATTTTACCTGCCTTTTTCTGATGGAATTCTTTAAAAACTCCAAATTTTAGCAGACTGTTTTCTGCATGCTCCAATGACCACATGCTATGTGCTTTAATTTTATTATAAAAGAGTCATTTTAATTATTTAAATCTATGGGCTTTCCTCACAGCGTTCTGTCACAGATATTTCCACATCTCACAGGTAGTGTGTTTGGCTCTTTTTCCATCAATAGTCCTGATGTTAAGGTTCTTCTAATTTGTTTGAAATATTGACGAGGAGGTCTCTATAGACTGTAGCTTGATAATTGCATCATTTTCAAAGAGTTCAACAGAGCAACTATTTATTGTGTTGATTTTTTATAACACTTATGATTTATACAAACTTCAAAGAGCAAAGTGTATGTTAGCTCTTTAGCAGCTGAACCACTGTAAAATAAAGCTCGATTATTTTGCTAGTTAGAGGTGTTCCTTTTACACAAGATTTTAGTTGTTGCTAGACATCCAAACATCTCTGACACAGAACTGCTCATTCACTAGAGGGAAATTGTTCAGTCTGCTCCAAGAAACAGGCAGCATGCAACTGCACAACCACCAGGCTGAAATAAGTCATTACCTGCAGAAAGACTTGTCACCTTGCTTTCATCTAAAACAGCACTATCCAACATGTGGCCCTTGGGCTGCTTCTACCCAAATGCTTTTCTCTTTTCCTACAGACCTGAGAAACAACTTCAAATGAAGGGGAAGCAGTCCATAAAGCTGCATTTCCCCCCTCACACCTGGCACAGAGGCACACTGCAGCTGCCATTACTAATACTACCAAGTCAGGGGATTTAGGAAGGACTGAAGGCATGCTTCAACATGGATGTGGCAGTCAAATGGCAGAAGGGAGATATATTCTAAAACCATTTTCTAGCTTGCACAGGTACCATAACCAGATCAGACTGGTAAAGAAAGCAGTTATTTAATTTGTCAATAGATAAGAATACTCACACCTTCCCTAGTTAGAGCAAGGGCATTACAGTCCTGCATACCCAGTAGGAACCCCACACCAATTTATCACACAGGAGGCCAGATGAAGAGAAGGGAAACTCAGTGAAAAGAAGGATTCAAAGATAATCTTTAAAAGATGTCACATCATGAATAAGAAGTTGCACTTTATTGATTAACAGTCATGAATTTGCTTGTTCATTCCTCCTACATCTTGCAGAGCTTCTGCACAGATAATCACTAATTGTGATGTTTAATAGAATTAAAGCCAAAACAATGCCTCTATGTAGAGCTACTCATCTTGTTCTGTTGTTCACCTAGAGCATAAATTATCTGAGCAGATCAAGGACAGCCATCATAGTGAAATATGGGCAGAGGGATTAGCTTCAGGAGATTTAATTTCTGTGCTTAATTATTAAAATGGATTTAGACTTAAATTTGAAAAAATTGGATCTGTTTCCTAAGGGTTAAATAAGGCATCAACACACCCAAGTGCTTCTCTTGTTCTCAGATATTTTTGCTGTTTGGCCTCAGATAAATTGCAAAAGGTGACATTAATCATAATTGACTTCAGATATCTTTAGTGATGACATTTACAACTGAACTGGTGACACTGAGGTCCTCTTATAAGCTTATCATTAAGGTGCAATTCAGCTGATGTAAACTGGCCATCTATCTTGCTATGAAATGAACTCTTCAAGCCCCTTTTGCTCTCTGCTCACAATAAGATCCAAGTAACAGTCCTGTGGCAGATGTCAATGTTACAGATATCTCTATTCGGTCAGATTAATTTCAACCTTATCTCTTGAGGTTATTCCTGTTCAAGGGGTGTGTGTGAGAGTTAATAAATATAACTGAAATTATTGGTGACAGATTCTGCTCATGCTCTTTTCTATCATGTCTCACCTTGATCTTTGCTGTGTTTTTTTGTTTGTTTGTTTGTTTTATATATATATATATATGTCTCTCTATGCATAGAACATTCTCTGACTTAATTTAAAAGGCCACAGGTTTTTCCATTTTGGTAATTTTTTCTTATATTTTTCTCTCAAGAAATCAACAAAAAGATTCTTGGACTGTGTCATCAGGAAACAAAGTATTTTTACCATGTATGTTACACAAATTCTTATCTTCTGGAGGGACCATCAAGGCTTATCACCTGTCTCTGTAACTAAATCTTAAGGATACTATATTCATATTCATTTTCATTGCCTGGAATTGACATTAGTTTTCTGTATCTTGTTCCAAGCAAAATCTTGATCCTGCTACCAGTTGTACCTCTGTGTAACTGTGTAGTCCAAACATTGTCAGTGTGCAAGACCTTCAACTGCTAAAAAATGTCATACCTCCATCAGTGTTGTCTATGAACTACTTGAATACATGGCTTAGCAGCACTACATCTCTTTGTAAGTGATTGCAGAGGCTGACTGCTGCTCTGTAAGATTAGTTTGCCGTAAGTGGCATTATTGTGCCTGAGATGCAGCTTAACCAGATGCCCAAGTGTCAAACATTCGTGTGGGAACCAGGTACTGTAGTCTATCTTTTCAGTGGATGGAGAGAAATGATTAAGTCTAGAGAGTAGTTCACCTGACCGACCTATTTTAGATATGCATTTTATAAGGAGTTAAATTCTGCTCTAAAGATGCCTGTTTCTTTCCACTAATTATAAAAGGAACCTGGAATTACTAGTTCAGATTTGGTGTGTGTTGTTTAAGTATCTATTCTAGGTACCTTGCTCTATAACGCTGTTCATATGTTATGTTTCTTACTCTCTCTCTTAGTACACAATATAATTATGCTTTCTATCTTTATTTTTTTATTTCTTTCTTTTTCCCACCATTACTCTCAAGGGCAAGATGTACTGCAGAATGTTGTATGAGAACCCCACAACCAGCTAGGGACAGGGTTGCTGGCTGTTGAAGAAACCAGAACAGTTGAACAGACTCTTCAGACTTCTCACACGCAAGGTTCTGACATGGGAAAAATAGCAATAACATGCATTTCTCAAGAAACCATAAGACGTGAAATACAATTTACGTGCCCTAGGTTATTGTTGAGGGCAGTATTATGATCTCACTTCTGTGCCACTGCCATTCACATCATTTACAGCAGATAACTAGCCTTATAATATGCCAGGCACGTACATCTCCTCTATACTGGCCTTTGACAGCAGGGGCAGCTGAATATTGCATAGAGAGCCTCAACAATAACCTTCTGCCCTGTAGACTTCATCTCACCCACCATTAGATCTCTGTGTCAACAGATGAGCAAATAACCTTATACAATCTTTGAAGTCATTGGAGAGACACAGATACTTTAAAATGTGAGTCATCTGCCCTGTTCCAGGCAACTGCTTTAGGACAACAGGATTTTCTTTTTGGACTCTACTAAATCTATTGAGTAGATCTTCAGGAAAGAAAATTTAATGCTGCACTAACTAGCTCATGTGTAGTTCAGGTGGGTAGGAGATGCCTCCTACACACACAATCTTTCCTCCAAGAGATAATACAGTTCTCTCTTCTCACCTTATACTTCCCTGTGCTGAAGCAAAAGAAAAATGAGGTGTGGGAATAATGGTGCCTGAGGGAAGTATGCTGCTTTTAAATATCTGTATGGATAAAATAAGTGTATAGAGTAACTTGTAATCCTCTTAGCTGAATAGAGATGAATGGATCATTAAAACTGCATTTAATGTAGCTGCTTGTAGAAAAGAAAGTGTCAGTGACTGATCTGCTGTAATACAGACCCTCTTTCTCACTCTTGAAGTGCACACAAAAGTCTGGTAAATCTAGACAAGTGGAGAATCATATTTTTTGCATCCTCTTCATGGTCTTTGTGCTGATTACTGCTTCTAGTCAGAACTTTTATTGCCTCTCTTGAACTGTTTACAGTTGAAATTGCTTTTTTAAGTTTGAAAGCTGGGAGAAATGTGGTTTATTCAATATTGTTTACTCACCCCAAAATATACTTAGCTTGAAAAGACAGAATTGCACAACTGCAATGATAATAATATTATACCCTTACATACTGATTTTGTCAGCGTATTTACAACAGAATGTAGGGGTGAAATGATTTGTCCAAGTTCACGCCATAAATTGTCAGAACAACAGAGATAAAATTCAGCTGTAATGAGTCTTTGGTCTGCAACTCTTTGGCCTCTATATCATTCTGTACCTATATGCTTTTAAGTAACTTATAGCACCTTGAGACAGATTTAAACTTCTTTGCATTTTTCACGTTGAGCTTTTGCTTTCAGCCAACCTTCACCACAGAGCCACAGGACATGTTACAACAATCTTCAGCCAGCCTGCTATGGACAGGCTGTGGACAAGCCATGTGATTTCCTAGACAACACTTAATCATAAAAGGTTTAATTAGAGGCATCATTCAAATTGTACGTATAGTGCCCTGATAGGGCTGGATCTGAAATATGAAGAAGGCAGATTATACTGACTAGAGAAACTTGAGAACCATAAAGGGGTCGGACCTTGCATGTAGAATTCCCAGAATGAGTTGTGGGAGCACACAGCACAATTTTCCAATAGATTAAACACCTTCAGCATTCAAATTTCTACCTTCACCCAAGGGATTATCAAGCTTTAGAACAAAGCACAGCTTACTTCAGGTTGTCTGTATGGAGGTACAGATGTCAGCCAGGTAAAGGCTGACACTGATGTTACCTGTGGAGTTGGCTTTGTTCTGGTGGGAAGGACATCATGCTGGTGAAGGGGGAATACTCTGGATGGTACAGAAGGAGCACAGTTTCTGAAACTCAAAGTTTCTGCTGTGCTTCCTTTACTATTAGAATTGCCTGCCCAAGCCTCTGGGGAATTCCATGAGTCTGAATTCAATTTTGCAACTGCAGGATGTAAAGAAGAGGATAAGAAATTGAAAAACTGAAGCACTGAACCACTCTGAAGAAAATTCTGACCAGTGTTTAGTATAAGTAAGTAACAAGAGATCCTATTTTCTCAAAATAAGCAGCATCATAAGAACGTTAGACCATTCATCCACCTGGGCATAATCTAGCCTTCCTTTTAGAGCCCAGACTGGAACATAATTAAACTTTGAAGACAGTATGAACTGCAACATCTAAGAGAAACAGTCCTTTATTTAAGGGTTGTGCTTTTGCATTACTTTGAAAGAGGTCCTGACTGCATATTTAGCATTAAAGGTATCACTCATAATATCCATAATCACTAAAGCTTTCCTGTTTATCCTCTACTAACCACACAGCTCTGCAATGAATAGTTTTGATGGACTAGAACTTTAGGGATAAGTCCATAGTTCAAACCCTTCTGACTGATCAGCAAGGGTGCTGTCTAAGTACAAAAATCTTTTAAAAATACAAGTAAGACGAGGTATGTTAAAAAATAAATAAGTAAAAAATAAAAATAAAAATAAATATATATAAAAAATCTATATCTTCCCATAAGAGAAGGCTGAAATTGAGATGAGTTTGTAAAAGTGGTGGGATTTTTGTTTGTTTCTTTGTTTGTTTCAAGTAACTTTTAAAATATTCCAGACCTTTTTGGAATTCTATGGGCTGTAACCAATGGATAAGCATGTGTTTAGGAAAGTAAATGACTAATCTTCTGAAAAGCTTAGAACCAATTAAAATGAGGACTTTTAAGACCCACATTCCTGTAGCAGAACATTTAATAGTGTATTTAATCATGACTTTACTAGTGAACAACATTTATTAGTCGTGAACCTTATCATCACAGGTCTCTAGACACTGACAATGGGACATCAGCATGAATTCTCAGAATAATAATACTTTGTGATTCCACTTTGGTTATTGAAAACATGCAGCCAGGTTTTCCACTGATTTTAAGGGATGTTGGTCCATGTGCAGAAGTGGTAGTTCTAAGGCTACATAACAGCTTTTATTTTTTCCACTAACATTTTTTTCCTTTTTAATTTTTTTCCTGTGGTGATGCTACAGGTCTGTCTTGTTTAGGCATTCTGATTCTGATGCTTAAGACCTATAAATGCTCAAAATGTTCTCTGTTTTAAGATAATTTAATCTGGTATTTAAATCAGGGGGCAGGGTGACCTTAACCACAGTTTCTCTAGTTATGAATAGACTTGCAGCTTGCAAATACCCACCCAGACAGCAATATTTGTCACCACTGTCACCCCGTTGTTTCTTCAAATCTGCCAGTGCACTTCTGCATGTGACTGTTCCCTAATCCTCTTGATCAAGAATAAGTAGAGCAAAACACAGGTCTTTTCTGAATCATCTCTTCTTAGCTGAAACAGGTTACGGAGACTCTGCTACCTAGACCTGCCAACAGATCTGAGGGTAAGAAAACCTCCAGAAAAGGAGCTTGGGAGATGTCTGACCAACAACAGTGTTTGAAGTACTGAGTAGTATTCCTAAATGCAAGGACTGCTGCAACTCCTTCCCTTATTTCCTTCCAAGTCTTGAGCTAAAATATGTTTTGTCATATTCTCCAATTTCTTGATCCTTTATCCAGAAATGTCTCCAGAAAACTTGTTCCAAGACTGTATTTTGAAGCAAAAAGTAAAGCAGGGACTGTTGCAGTCAATAATATTTCATGTCCCTTGCCTTGTATTCATTTCTAAGGTACGGTTCTTCCCTACTCATTGATTATAGTCATTATAATTGCTGGTGTGTGCGTACAGGACACAGATTTTACATCCAACACATTATTTATGCCTTTGTGCAGGCCTCTGTGAGCAGTGGGTGAGAATTTCCCTACTCAGATCTTTGATAATTAAATAGAGGATGAACAGATAGAAGCTACTATATAAACATTTAGAATGCTTCCACTATATTGTCTTTGTGGTTTGGGACCATAATGTTCCTAGTGTTATTACAGTGAAACCTCATTTTCTTAATGGATTGCTTAGTTTTGTTTCAGCACTCTGCAATTTCTGATTGAATACAGCACAGAATATTTGCAAGTATCAGTTCTGTTAACCATGCAATGTGTCCTCGTTACCCCATCCAGTTTTAGTTAGTGTACTTTTATTCTCCCAGACCTTGGAATCTGCATCTGCATGCCATTTCTGTTAGTGTGGCTTCAATTCTTTACTTTCCCATCATTAGCTTCTGCTGTTTTTTTCTGAAAGTTATTGGCTAATGTAGAGAAGGATGAATGCTCTCAGATACATCCAGCAGCACACTCAATTTGCAAGCAGATCTAACTCGTTATTCCTGGCAAACAAATGAGATATATAGCCAATGGAGAAAGTGAGCCAGCACTACAAACAGAACTACCTGGCACTAAATTGTTAGCCCAAAACTGACAAAAGATTTTTCAGATCTGATAAAGGTTCTCAGAGAAAGTTTAGGGCTCTTCGTTGTTATTGGGTATTTTCTCTGTCATGCTGATGGGCTACAGACCTATCTTATTTGTATTACAGTTAGAAATGGGCAAGACTTGTTTTGGCAGATAGTAAAATGACTAAAAAATGTAGTTGGGAGGAGAAGAAGGATGAGACAGACAAATTCCCCATTTGTCTAAGAGAAGTGAAGGAAATGTGAAACATTTGGTAAAAATCAAATATTTTATTTTGACATTCTGAGAGGAAAACAATTCTCTTTGATTTTAATGCCATCTTTTGTTTAGAAACACATTTTTAAAAAAGGGTTAAATGATTAACTTTTAGCATTCCATTTTAAGCTCAGCATTTCATTTTGGATGAATTGCAGCTGCAGTTTCATCGTTTTATTTTTATTCTGTTTGTTTCACAACAAAACATAATATAAAACTTTCTTCCCTGAACACAAGACAGACTAAGCTTGGAAAAATACTGCAACCATTTAAAAAAAAAAAAAAAAAAAAAAAGTTTAGGAGCAAAACCAGTAAATGAAACAAACTGAGATATGCCTGACAATATATATATATATACATTGTAGACGTTTACTGAAATAGTCATCCTGGTCTCCTTTTATAGTTGTCAGAGATCAAATCATTACAAATAATGTTTTCTAGAGAGCTGTGAGTCTCTTCACCAGGTAGACCCCTAGCACAGGATGATCTCCCATCAACTCCCATTTCTCTCCAGTAACTACAAACGGCTGAGAGAAAACTGCTTTGGCTGTAGAAGAGTATGTTATGAATGTTTGAAGGCAATATTTCTCCTACATACCTCCCTCTAGCCACTGGACCAGAAAAGAGCAAGCGGCCTAATGAAGCATGACCGTCTGATGACGAATACCAAGTTGACTTGCAGGAGCAGGGTAGCTTACAAAAAGTAAGGATACAGATAAACAAAACCAAGACACAAGATAATAAACACTACATTGTGTTGGACAACATAAGAGCAAGGTTAACTAGCCACTGGCAACTCTGAAAGGAGCACTAAGAGATGACTTTTTTTTTTTTTTTTTTGCTTTGCTATCTGATTCACTCAACTGGATGCCTTGCAAAAATGATAAGGGGATCTAGCTCCATGGAGTAGAAATGGTTCATTTAGGAAAAGAAAAATCCACATCACCGATGGGAAAAGAACTAAAGTTTACAGTAAATCTTTTATCTTTTTCCTTGAAAGATTGTGTAATGGTCAACTGAACTATTTAATAAGATGTTTGATTGTGGTTTGTTGTGCGTTTAAAGACAGAACTTTGATCCTCCGTGATATAAATGTATTTTCAGAAACTATTTGCATGATGATGTTTTATGGGCTAAATATGTTAGACTGACTCACTCTGAAGATATTAGGCTGGGCAGACATTAACTTTTAGAAACATTTGGTATTTCTTTAGTCTGTTATGAAAGTTAGCCCTTAAATGCTTCAGAAGACGAAATGGAATAATGTTTAATAATTGATACTAAGTTCTAATATTTAAATATTAATTACATTCTCTTTCTGAGAAGTGTGTATTATTGGACACTATACATATTTATGTTAAAGTTTTAAAATGTATTAACTTTTTTTCAGACTAGTTTAATATATTGTTACAGGAATCTGTTCAATATTGTAATAATGTGACAAATTAATGTCTCTTTACCAATGTCTTTTCATTTTACACCTATTATTCTAAAGCCTTATATTTCTAAACTATGGGAAATTAGTGAATAATATTTGCCCAGTTAAGTATCTTGACAGATATATGTATTTTACCTGAACAAAAACATTGCACAAAGATATAGGGAAATATTCCCCTCGATATGTATACCATCTCGCATCATGATATATGCCATGGTCCTGACCTTATCTCATTACTTTGGAGTAAATTCATTACCTTCTGTGAAGCTGTTATGGTTCTACTTTGCCTGAAGATTGATCAGAATGTTATACCTCAGTCACTCAGTGCTTCCTGTGTCAGGGAGGAAAAATGCTTTTAAAAATGAGTTCAACAACAGTAAAACGCAGAGGAAGGTCACAAGTTACTCTACAACACTTTACATTCAATTGAATTCACACACAAGGTGTTTCTGGTTCAGAGGAGAAAAAAAGAAAAAAAAAAAAGTGAAACTCCAGTGCAGGTTGAAGTGTTGTGGCATGAATTAATTCTATTTTAACAAAAAGGTGTCTGACCGTGTATGCCCTCACTCCTATTAGCAGAGTGGCACATTTTCATGAGGACAGGCAAGCATTGTACCTGAGGCTGGGACAGGTATTCTCATTGGGTTTCATGCTGAGTTCATGGGTTACCTAGTTATTGCCATTAGGAACAGAAATTAGCAAAGAGGTTCACATCTACACTCTGGTCATAATCAGAGGTGGAAATTTTCTTAAAAAAAAAAAAAAAATCTTTTTTTTTCTTTTTGTTTTTTAATGTAATTTATACTCCAACCACTTGCTGTCAGTCATTAAGAATTTTTACTTTAAAACAAAAGGGCTACATCACATGACACCCAGAAGGAGTTTCTCTCAAAAAACAATTGAAATATTTGCAGAAATGTCATTTTTGATAGTTTAAACTCACTTTGTTATATAATATTGAAGGAAAATTTTCAGAAAACAGAAGAAAAATGTTTGAATTGGTGGATCTGAATGTTTTTTGAAATACTAAGGGAAATGGAAATAACTGAGCAAAAGGTTTCTTATGCAGTCAACAGAAGTTAGCTGCCATTAGTTACTGCTTCAGACTTTCCAAAATCCTCAGATTTCCTAACACAGGATGCATTTCAGAGTTGTGACATAACTGGTTACCCTTTTGCATGCAAACAAGGACTTGTACACATCCCACCAGTATGTTTTGGGGATGTAAATAGCAGTCGATGGATGTCAGTGCAAACAGCTCTCCTCCAACACACAGAGGAAAGACCCCAAAATTGTGCCCTAAATGACTGGAGTTTGTCTCTTTACCATCATTTTGACAGGAAGAAAACTCTGACAGAAGCCATTCAGGAACAGGTACTTGAATTGGATTAGTCTTATCAAATTTGTCTCTGTATTTGTCAACACATGGTATTCTGTTCATCAGAGCCTGGCAATCTGCTAGCAGAAGCCACTGCTGACACTACAGTGAACCCATCCTGATGGTAAGAAAGCCCACCTTCAGAGAATTCATCATGTCACTGCAATAACTTGTTTCCAAGATGAGGAAGGCATTTGATACACCACGTGGATTTCTAAAGATGTGCTAAATGTGGATCATAATTGCCATGATGCAAGGTTTTTGATCCATTAACAGATGCACGCATTCAGTTCTGCAGACATTTACCTGAACTTCTTTTACTCACAGCAAATAAAAAACAAACTGAAGTGCTTTGACACTGCATGTGGTATCTGTAGATAAGAGGGTACTAGGAAAAAAAAATCTGCAAGATAGGGTGTACTGTCTTTTTGAGAATTAACTAAGTAATTTATACTAAACAGAAATAGAACTAAATTGTGTGCTAGACTGAGATACTAGGTCTTGAAGTTCTCCAAATATGTGTAAATTACCTGTGCAGACACCCATGAGGAGTTTTGTTCTCAGAACCACAGATACTTCCCCAGACTCTACCCATCTAAAATCTAACCATTTACTTGGATCTGCCTTTCTAAATTCCCTGTATAATCAATAGAAAGTTAGTAATGTTTCCAGACAGAAACTTAACCCCTCCCAATACAGGCATCCAAAATAGGTGAAAATGACCTTCCAGAGATGCTTCACTCCTCTATACAAACAATCTAGATAGATAATTTATAATAAACACCTGGCTTTTATATGACTTCCTTCTGTTGGGCTAATACATTCATACAAAACGCACTGCAAATCTTAAAACCATAACATTTCCACTGCCCCCGTGAGAATGTGTTTTGAAATATTTTCTAGACCTTCTGACATTGTGTTGTCATCTGCAATCCACAGTTTATATGTTAACTTTTGGAAAAAAAAAAATTGCAGATAATAAAATACTGTAACAATAATTACAGGATAGTTTGCTTAGTATTTTCCTTGGAACCCCCTCCTGTTAGAGAAAACCACAAAGAACTGAAGTTAGAAGTGGGGGAATAGTTATTAAGACTGACTAGTTACTGAAATGAATCACCAAGGAAGTAGTGGATTTTGTTTTTCTTGGAGACTTATGCCTTCACTTGAAATTCTGACCAAATAGAAGAGACATTTGTGGGATTTTCTTGCCAGTGTTGTTTAAAAAAATAAAATAAAATAAAATAAAATAAAATAAAATAAAATAAAATAAAATAAAATAAAATAAAATAAAAAAGAGATGTTTCATTGTCTTTCTCTAACCTCACATGTAATGACTCTATAGACAATTTATGTATGAAGGGAGCACACTGCCACATCTATTACATGGTCAAATCTACATGAGAATTTTGTAACACATTGGCTCAATCTGGCATAAGATTCAGGTCGTGAGATAAAACCAGCACTAGAAACCAAAGGTGTAACTTCATATAGTTGAATTTTAGAAGAACTGATCAGTTTAAAAACCTTACTGAATGTAAAGGGAGCTAAAGGAGCTTAAGGCTGGATTACATGGGGGACATAAGTCCCAGCCTTTCTTTTGATCACAGTCCTCCTACATTTCATTCGACACTGATTTCATTGCTGATACACTCCTTCCCAAATTCAGTTGTCCACAAAACTTACTTGGGATCCATACAGAAATTTCTCAGACTCTTTCTACTCCAGGTGGAAAACAGTACTTCAAAGGCCAAGTATATTAATCGTATTACAGATACTGACACCTCTTATTGTGAGCACTGGCATCCTCCTCTGCTTCCATTTTGGCCCTAATTCACCTCTCCATCTTCCAATCATTGGTCATATCCATGAGTGAACAAACTGGAAAGCCAGGGAACAAGGAAGCACCGCATTCCTGCTTCATTTTCCCTTGCATCTCACTTGGTTGCATCTCATTTGGCTGCATTGCTGGCTCTTTGGTTGACTGACTTCCAGGTATCCTGGAGAGAGGAGAAGGGGCTACTTGGTGTCCTGGCCACTGAGAACTGATCTTCAGAAAGATTTTAGGGTCAATAATGATTATCTTTTCCTATAAACTTGGTTTCTTAATAGTGCATAGAAAGCAAGTTTTTTGTGTTTGGTATTCTGATGAAGCAAGAAGTCATAAAATGACTTCTTATTATGGTTTGTTAGAGACAAGGTCACTGTGTTTCTCTTACAGATGGCTGTAGGGCATTTTTTATTTTTATTTTTTGCAATTTGTTGATGAAATAGTGACATTGCAAGTTTAAATAAGGTGAGACATTCATTCCTTCTCACATGTCTATAGTGCTGATTGTTCTCAATAGATCAGCTCACTGTGCTCACTACTGGGATCCATTTACATAGTTTGTGCTTGCTTTATTCAGGTGATTCAATACAAACTCTTCCAGTATAAGAGGAGAGAATGAAGCAAGGAAAAAACAAGAAAGGAATGTTACTCTTGTAGTAGTAGTAGTAGTAATAGTATCATTATTAAATGGTTAAATCTCTCTGGTCCACTTCCTCTCTTTCCATGTCAGAAGGCTTGGAGCTGTGCTTCATGTCGCCACAGACTGGAAGGAGGTTTCCAGGGCTCAACAACTCCTTCTGTCTCTCTGGCAAGTAGCCAGCTGGGAAAAAGTCATCACCAAAAAAGAGATCTCTGCACCAACTTTCATTTGTCATGCTGATAGAAAAAGAGTCATTGAGCTTGACGCAACTCAGGTTGCATTCTCTTTTAAGCCAGTTAAGGAAAAGTTTCAGTTCACCTTCAGTGGGACTGTTCTCAAGAGCTAGAGAAAACTATCCTTTCAAAGTTTGTGTACTATAAGCTCAGTTTCTTCTCCCCTCTCCTGGCTTTCCTGTGAACATTAAAAGTCGGGGGGGGAGTTTAGTAAATTAGGCAAAGATAAAATGAATCCAAATATTAAATAACTAGGATGTGTTCTTCCAACATAGCAGAACTGACTGCTCTTCTATCTTTTCATTCAAGCCTTGTTTCCCACTGTTGCCTGTTTTATTTCTGTAGGCATTGCTTGCATATTCCAAATTTTTTTCATGATTACGCTAGCTTGATTTTCTTTAATAGTGCCATGTAAAAGTCTCAAGAATATGTGTAAAGTAAAAATAAATATGATTTTAAAAATAAAAAAATATGATTTTAGAAATATGAATTATAAATAAATAAATAATGGCATACTGTGTGCCTAAACATTCAGCTAACATCTAGATACCTCCATCTATACACTCAACTACAGGTAACTGATTTTATAAGCAAAATTCCTGTAGAAAATTAGTAAACATTTTATCACAGATTTTGTTTAATGGCAAGGAAAACATATTCCAGGACTCTGAGAGTAAAGAACTGTTTTCATTATCTTTGACTTTGATATCTCCCACTATTGCCAAAAGCTTTACTGACCTCCTACAAAGAAAAAATCAAAGTTTTAGTAAGCAGTAGCTCTTTTGCTACTGTGACACCTGTGACACTGACAAAGCAGGTTGAATGGCTATTCTCATCCCAACATATTTATGCTGCTGTATAAATATGCTTACAGTAGAGACATAAAATCAGTTGATAAACTGAGACCTTATCTCAACTGTCACTACATTCCTTGTCAGGAGAAGTTTCCATCTGAGTTGGGCTATCAGTCATTTTGACTGACATGCTTATATGTACATTTAGCAGTCCAGGTAAAGTCTGAAAGTCTGTACAAAATGATTTTTCAATGTGTGTCCACTGCATCAGTATAGAAAAACAGCCTCAGGCTAAAGAGTGAGACCTTGACCCTGAGTGATACTCTACAAAGGCATTGACCAGAATTTCCAGCCTTTCCTTTCCTACATGCACTAAAGTCAATAGGATTGATTCTCATGTCTGAACTCAGTATGTCTGCATTATAGACCTTAAAGTCATGTTTAGTATGCTGATCCTTGGCTTCAGAGCTAATGAATAGTATCTCAGAGAGAGATGTCTTGGATTGCTTTTGAGTTCTCTGACATAAGCACATCTACCTTCTCGGACAGAAACTGCAAAGGCAGATTAAATTTTCCCAGAATTCTTATATTTACTGTCCTAGTCTAGATATTTCTTATGCTTGCCATACACCCTTATCACAATACCCAGAACTGAAAATGATATAAAGACTCCTTAGACCATCATTATTATGATTTAGATGACTACCTATCAACTTTGGAACTTGTTTTGGGATGTTTGTTCCCTAAGACAGGAATTGCTAAAGTAGTTCTTGTATTTGGATGAGCATTCAAGTGTCAGCATGACTTATTTTAGACATATGTGTTGCAGCTTTAGTATTTTCAACCATGAAACCTCTAAAAAGATACTCCAAATTGTGACATCAGGCTGGCCTCAGAAATAAGGCAAAACTTGATCCCAAATGCTAATGAATATTTCAACACAAACAGAATCCAATTGACAAATGCTGTCCTGACAGCTCAAGGTACACTGTTAGGTTAAAAACAAAACAAAACAAAACAAGACAAAACAAAACAAAGAAGATACAATATCTCAATCTCAGTGGCACAGCCTGTTCCTCCCCTACCTCTCCCTTCCCACCCATCCATTTGAAACATGAGTAACCACTGAAGGTTCATTCCTGTACATTTAATTATGTCAACAGGAAAAGGAAATCATTGTTTTGGGTTGCCTCCTGCCCACCAATGCTTTGACTAGTCCTACCTAGCGCAGCTAGTAAACAATGCCTGCGCCAGGCTGAGGAGCAAGCATGCACCAATTCCCAAGAGACTGTTGTGGAGGAGGACGGCCAAAAGGATTGGAAGCTGATGGATGCCACCATTCCTGTGTTATTTCATCTCAAGGCACAGAGCAATACCTGATCCAGAGCCTAAAGCACATCCTAGGTGGACAGTTGGCTGTGTTCAAGGACAGTTATCTGGTAGGAGAGAACTATTTGGTAAACCTTGGCCAGCACTGGAGCTGTTAAAGAAAAAGCTTGAAGAAGTATTGATGTTGTCTCTCCATGAAAAGCCATTTGCTTTTAGAGTATTATTTTTATTGTTTTAAAAATCTTAGCTCTTTTTTGCTTTGCGACTCTACTAACACCTTTGGGCTTTGTTCTGCTTGTCTGTCCAGGTTTTTAATTGTATTGTATTTTGCTTGCTTACTTACAGTGAACAAACCAAAAGGTTTCTTCTTTACATGGAAAATAACTGCTGACAAAGTAGAAGAAAATGTCAACTGCAAAACCCCGGATCTCCAACAGCTGTGCTGTCAGTATAACCTTTCTACTGTTTCTCAAAGGAGGTAATATTTTGGAAAAGATGCAGCATAGTACCTGCTGACAGGCTTGTTTAGCTAGGACTTGAGAAAATATTTCTGAAAATGAAGTCACAAATAACGCTTTTGTTTTGTTTTGTTTTGTTTTGTTTTGTTTGTTAGTGATAAACATAGCTTTTGTTCAACTTGGAACCCACAGGGCTTAATCCAAATAGTTACATAGTGATTTTCAACATAAGCCTGGCAAAGCAAACAGTATTGTAAAAGTGGTTTTCTTTTTATTTTAATTCACAGAAATGTGTATGTGCATGAGTCTGTGCATGTGTGAGACTTTCCTCTTGTCTTACAGTCTTATCTTTTGCAGCAGTTAAAACAACTTACAGGAACTGTGCTATTTTTAGTTCAGCACTTTGAGTAACAGACTTGAGGATGTTAACTCTTTGTGAAGCTAAGAAGATTTTTTTTTATTTATTTGTATTATCATTTTACCACAGGTGAGGCTGGTCATGCTGTTTGTGATTACAACCACCTAATGCTTCCTTTTATAAGACCTAGTTTTCATAGGTTATATCTCTGCAAGACTAACCATTGGGCACTAAAACTGTCCAGTACAGTTTTCTGTCTCATGCTGCCTTCTCCCTTTTTTGATTTTAAATGTAATTAGAAAAAATTTAAAATTAAAAAAAAAAAAAAATCCATCTCCGAGAACAGTAAGAGCAGTTGCTTTGCTCATATTAAGAACATTTGAAGTCTTTCATCTTTGTACTACCCATGCTCCTCTGCTTCAGACAAAGGTATTGACAACTGGCAGAGGGCATGGAAGGGATAAATTTTGTAGCAGACGTGTTTCTTTGTCTTTCTTCTGAATAACACTACAGATTGAGCAAGATACAAAGCTTTGAAATAACACCATCTGTGCATAGACAGAGGAGAGCAGCAGTCTGCTTGGATGCTTTAAATGTTTCATCAGGGGATCTAAGGACCCTAAATTTAGGATTACATCTTAGCCAAACTGATTTAGCATGCAAGGTGTTCCAGACACCAAAAGAGGAAAACAAGTCTTCTCCAGCCTCCCTCATCTGTCCCAATCTTTTCTGCTTTTTGCATCCCAGTCAATAGGTTAGACCTCCGCAAGGGGCAACGTGGGATTCAAATACATCCAAGGAATGAACTTTATGGACATCATTCACCATCATTTGAAAAATTCATAATCAGTCTTTATAGCAAATGATGATCCCAGGTCTTTAGTGCAGGAGACACTTCCATTATCAGAAAAACACCAACAGAAATCTTGGAAAAGAGATCAAAGCTCATGGGAGACAGGATGAGGTCATGCTTGTTCTTGGTTTAGGGCAGAAGCCTCAACTCCCTGTATTGTTCCTGGAAAAAGCAGATGCTTTCTGACATTGATTTAGAGCAAGAAAATAACTCAGGTTCTGTGAATGGTCTTCTGGAAAGACCTATAACGCCTTTTTAAAGACTGAGATATCCCCACTGGTTACCCAAGGGAAGGCAATATGAACATCCTTCAGAGCTTCAGCTTCACTTCACTTTCTGCCCATGGCCCTGGGGTGGCTTAATCCCATCCTAAATGATGCAGGACATTTGACTTCACTTCTCCATGGAGGTATGCTGGAGACAATCCTCTTTTGTCTAGTTAGATCTTAAGTCCTTTGAGCAGCACTCTGTCAACATCATTTTCCACCACAGATGTTTTTCATCACCTCCATCAGTTCCTGACCTGACTTGATGTAGCTTTTGAAAGCTGAAAGGAGTCTCCTTTTGTATGTCTTCTCAAAGTAGGAATGTACTTCTCTTGGAATCAGACCATGTTTCTCTTTCTCTCAGTTTTAGGCAGGAGTCCATATTCTGACATTGAACTACCAGTAACCAAACACCTATGGCAGAGCTCACATTCTGCCATTCAAAACCACTTTATCTTTTAAGAAGCCTTGCTTATCCTATTATGATGATGATATTTATGTATGACAAGTAGTATTTTAATAAAGTTCAACATGAATTCAAGAGAATTCAGTACAAAAAAAAATAATAGAAGAATAATAAAGCAGCACGATCTTAAATATTTAAACGTTCTCATTTAGGAAAAAAAAATAATAATCCTTTAGTTAATTTGCGATACTGGCTTAAATAATTAAAATACATTTGTACAATTTTCTAATCTGAAAAAAATCAGAATAATTTCAGCAGTTTTTACACTCCATAACAGGGTTTGAGCACTGTTTTCTTCCCTGCAGTCTCTCATCAACAGAGACAGAGGTGAGCTAGAGTTAGGTTAGGAGTTTCTTCCCGTTTGATCTCCAAGACAGCCTCTCTTTTTCCACGCAGACCAAGCAGTTTAGCCATCTGCCTTGGGCTGCAGAGATAGCTGGAGTGAATATTCCCAGCTGCCACACTACAGGAAGACTAGATTATTGCAGAGGAAAAATTAAAAGATCATGAAGTGCTGAGAGCCTGACAAATGATGGAATATACAAACCACAGAACCAAGAATATTGGATAGGATTTGAGTGCCCAAATTAGATCCATTTAAAATGTCCATGTTTAATATAAGGTAGGTGCAGCTTAGAAAGACAGCAACTCCAGAAGACAAGTAATGTCCCCAATTACAGTCACTTATATTGCAATGGGGTAGATAGCCTTGGTTTCATCAGCTCAGGAAAAGTTCGGGGATCAGGACTCAGGCTTCAACCATGCCCCCAAACTGCCCATGTTGTTAACATGCTGAAAACTCTTCGGTACTGATTTGACCCTTACCTCTTTCCTGCTCTCATAAGCTATCCACACATAATTTGGGGACCAGCCAGGGCCAATATGCAGCAAGGATGAGGTGGGCAGATCTGTGAGGAAGCTATGGGGGTGTGAACTGTACAGAAAGGGCACAGGGTTCATTTCTTTTGCTTGTATAGAACAGCTGTTATGAATATAGCAATGAAAGGATAATAAAATCTAAGTTTATATAAGACCCAAGATTATTCATTAACCCACTTTACAGATTCCTCTGCTTCCCTATAGCAATTATGGCTTGACAGCAACATGAGGAAGCAATAAATTACGCTAAAATTACTTAATAATTAATCAAACTAACAAACTACTGGTCCAGGCTCTACTGGACAAATATTTAATCCTCATTCCTCCTCCTTAAACTGGAAATAGAAAAGTTCCTTCCTACAGCATATTTCCTTTGAAATTTAAATAAATGGTCAGTTCTTGAGGGAAATGGCATGCAGTAAATCCAGCAGGACCAGAGTCCATTGTATGGTTCTGTATGATGTATCATATCATACTGAATTCCTTGTCTTTATGACTGAACTCTTTTAAGACTTAAGACAGTGGTGCCAATGTAATTCAGATAATTCTTGCTTTTTAAAGAGAAAAAAAATATCAAGATAAAATGAATGGCAAATATTTTGCAGGCATATGTTAATATACATGCACAAACATTAACACATAGCAGCTGAGGACTTTGATGAAGAACAGAATTCTCAGCAGCACCAGACTGATGGTAGATTCTATGACAAACAAAGGCAAAACTGCAAAGTTTGCACTTCCCAAAGTCTGAAAGTACATATACGACATAAACTTTGGGGCAGAAATTGAAGGAAAGAGTAAAATGGAATATTTCTTCACTGCTTGCCATATTTCAAGCAGGCTCAGATTTCTCTTTAAAAGTGTAAACTCCACTTCAGCTCTAAGTGAGTGAATGCAGTCTGCTCTAGATCAAAATGGAAGATTGTGATGATCTTTTTTGGTCTTAATATCAACAAATCTTTTAAATAAATGCAGATTTCCATGCAGAGCTTTTGCAGCTCTCTGTCTGTGTATATAATGGCTGGTTATAGGTCTAGCCATTGAATGGCTAGTCAGTGCAATAAACTTGCTATGGTGATGTTTAAAATCATAAAAGTTAAACATGCTACACTATAGCACTTCTTTGCACTTCCAGAAGGAGCTTTGAGAAGTCACTGAGTGAAGAGGTTGCTGATTTTTTTTTTTTTTTGGAACCCTTTTCAATCCCTCTGTTCTTTCTCCTTTTGTCCAGTTTTGAAAGCTAAGCCACCCTGCTGGATGTACCCATTCCTGCATAAAAGACTACAGGGGAAGCCAAGGCTTGAAGAGTAGAGATGCATCTGAAAAGTAAGTGTGGGATTCACCTCACCTAACTTTAGGTATCTAAGCTTAAGATAGTCACAGATTTTCTCTTTATGATCAAGTCACCTTTGTACAGAGATTCAACCCACTTTGACTGTCTGCCAATTTCCTGCCTGATGACTGTCAAGGGCACCTTTCATGACTATTTATGTTTACATATGCAATTTTCAGATGACAGATTTAGAGCAAATGAATCCCACCTGCAATGAACTCTAACCTCCAGAAACTAGCAGGGTTGGAGGAATACATTTTGTAAGTGCTAAACTGAGAGACAAAGAAGAGAGGAGGAAAGAAGACTGCTCTCCCACTGCCTCTAAATAATACAGAACCATATCAACATAGAACATCTGGAGCTGGAAGGAACCCACAAGGATCATCGAGTCCAACTCCTGGCTCCACACAGGACCACCCAAAAATCAGCCCCTGTGTCTGAGAGCGGTGTCCAAATACTCCTTGAACTCCATCAGGCTCGATGCCGTGACCATGTCCCTGGGGAGCCTGTCCCAGTGCCTGACCACCTCTGGGTGCAGAACCTTTCCCAACACCCAGCCTGACCCTCCCCTGTCTCAGCTCCGTGCCGTTCCCAGAGAGCAGAGCTCAGCGCCTGCCCCTCGCTCCCCTCGTGAGGGAGCTGCAGGCCGCCATGAGGCCTCCCCTCAGCCTGCTCTGCTCTGGGCTGAGCAAACCAAGGGTCTTAGACCAATCCTCCTATGTCTTACCCT
The DNA here is from genome assembly GCF_009769625.2 of Cygnus olor. Lineage (NCBI taxonomy): Eukaryota > Metazoa > Chordata > Aves > Anseriformes > Anatidae > Cygnus > Cygnus olor. The sequence continues at coordinate 3,906,285 of NC_049170.1, read as the reverse complement.
ATAGACCCTTCTTTCCTTTTGCCTGGCTGTACTCCTTATTCTTAATGCTTACATTTTCCAAATAATTTCAAACTTTTTTTATGTCTTCTGTTCTCTTTCAATACTATACTGACTGTGCAGCATGAGGAAACAGACGGAAACACAAACATCTGAATATTTCTATTGTATCTAAGCTCAGTACAGTAGACAGCTCAAAATATTTATCTGTTTTTACCTTTTTTCATATGCATTTTATGTCCACCACTTTTATCCAAGCTTGTCTATATAATAACATCTCTCCTACTGGCTTCTTTGAAGACCTTATTCTCTCCAGGAAGTTAACTCTTTTTTTCATGTGCTCACAGATGGTAGAAAGTCATGAAGTAAACACAATACACCACCTTGCCAGTGTCTTCCAAAGGGGTGTCTTGGAAGAAAACGTAAGGTCGTGTTTTTTTTATTTTTTTTTCTCCTAAAGAATAAATGATCAGTAAGGTCTAGAACTGCTGAAGACATTAAAGCTGTAGACAAAGAAAACATCCAGTGCTGTTTTTTTCTACTGTTTTTAATTTCACAAGACTGTAACTCTAGGAGAAATGGAAAAAGAAATGAAAAGAAATTCAGAAGAAACACAGGAGATTGTACAAATCCACAAAGGAGATTGTACAAAGATAACTTGCAAGTAGATGTTGACCCAACACAAGCAAACTGTATCAGTTTTCCCGACCTTTCCTTGGAGGCTAAGGAGATTATTCAAACCCAAATAGACAAAGATATATTACAGACAAAAAAATGAACCTCTGAGGCAAAACCAACTATTCTTCAATTCATACAAAAATGGTTATTGACAGGTTTTAGAATCACTGTAGCCCAGAAACATACAGATAAAAATGTAAGAATAAAAGCACCAGATGTGTCAATGTTAAAATATTTAATTGTACATAAATTAACAAGTGGGGGAGAGCAAAGGCAGGCATGATAACTCTGCTTGGACTCCAGTGTAAATGTGAAATTATGTTCCCCAAAGGGAGTACCTAATAGACTCGATTAAGATCTAATTGAGCCTTTTTATGAATTTTAAAGAAATCATCTTTTGCCACTTGCCCACAGAATGCTCACAGACCATAAACAGCTGATGCTGACATTACAATGTGCTGAGAGACATCTGCTTTCTCTGGGTGGAATCTATTGCATTTTACATGCTATTAGGCATAAAAAGGACTGTGTATTTCAAATTATAAAGAAATAATATTTAAAAGTTAACGCATTTATTTTTAAAATAGAAGTGAGATCTTTATGAGTCAACTTGTCTACAGCCCTACTACCTTGATCTGTCATGGGAAAGTATTCTTATCCTATAGTAACTTCTAATTAAATCTCTTTTTAGTGTGAAACTCTTCAAACCCATGCTTATGCCTAACCATGTCAGACCTGTCAAAATACATGAAGGTTTGATGGGATTAAATCCAAAGCAGCATTGCTCAGAAGGATGTGTCACAGCTAGAAATTTATTTCTACCTCTAATATGGACAGAAAAAAAGAAATATATGTATGATGGTACCTTGCAGTCAGAGCTCACTCAAAACACCCCTATGTCCAGCAGTGTCCATAATCTTAATGATTTTTTTTAATGTTCCTCAATATTTTCTTATATATAAATATTGTTATTACCACCTCCTATTTTACTGTGTTCTCTTTTTATGATAGCATGGAAGTTCTTCTGAAACTAACATAAAAAAAAAAAAAAAAGGATCATTTGGAGACAATGACAATTTCAATTCAGTTCAATCTAAAGCAAAAACCTGCAATTAGTCAGTCATAAATTCTCTCCATCAACTGTATAGCCTTGATGTTCACTGTCAAGAACGGTCACTTGGTTGCTTAGCTCAAACATAGAGTTTGAGCTGAACCCCATCTTTAAATATAAGTGACTGAATCTGGATCCAGGTGACCTTGCTTCATATTTCTATTAAACTTCTTCTTGATTTGCCTTATCTATTTGCATTAAAAGCTCCTGAGGGCAGGCTTGCCCTTGCAGTTTTTGTAGAAGGCCTTGTTTAGAGCCAAGCTCTCTAGTGCTGGATGGGCTCTTCAGGTGCTACCAGAATGTTCAATCTAGTTCTTAAGAAAAATATGTGCCTAGTGATATTTTTCTCCAAGATAAAATTACTGAAAAATAGAATTTCTTTCAAATTGTGCCTGAATAAGGAAGATAAAATTTCTTGCAAAGGTTAGTCTTACTGTAGTGGGGAGTAAATTATCACAACAGTTAGAAATGGAGAGGCTTGTGAGATTATCTGCAAGAATGTCTCAGCTGATTTTCTGACAAAGGATGCTTTATTAATATAGCTGGAATGTAATGCTCCTTCAGTACGTCATCAAGTAGAGAACCTTAGGACAGGGACTGAGAACATAAGTCAAGAAAGACATTGCCATTCAGATGCCTTAAGCTGCTGCTTTAAAGATGTGTGAAGGTGGTGGATATTCCATTACTGTCCTCTACAGAAATCTTTGGCTGACCTTAACAGCCTGTATTTATTTTGAAGCTAAAGTGACAGGAGACACTTGTGTGATTGTTCTGAACTGTTTATGGGAACAGGCCAAAAATATATCTTGATCAATGCCCAAATTAGAAAGCTGGGAACAATTATCATTTTTTCCTCCATATATAGCCACCTAGGAGGTACTCTTTACCTGAAACATTTAAGCTTTGTGTATTATTATTTATTAGCTGTTCTGCAGAAACACCTTGAAAGTCCAGACCAAATTCATTTGTGCTAAGTGTTGTACAAATTAACAAACTTCTTGTCCCAAAAAACAAATAGCCTAAAAAGTAGATGTTCTTAGAGAAAAATGTATGATGTTGAAAGGTCACAAGGGAATTAAGTCTTTTCCTCAAGGTGACTCAGCATGCAAGGAGCAAAACCAGGGACAGAATTTCCTAAGACATACACAGGCCTGTATCTAATCCAATATTTATCAGTTAATATTCATGTGGCTTCAAGTCACTTGAGTTTTTCACAGTTCCCTCTGAGTCACAGAACAAAGCTCATGGACTACAGAAGTCCTCAAAGTGCTTGGGTGGCCTGAACAAACGAATATCCCTGACATCCCAGAAAGTTCTAGGAAGACTGTATTTGGCTACTCTTAGCCACTTCTTCTCTTTAACTGACATCTGATATGACTGAGAAGTGCAGTGAGTAACATCAGAAGAAATGATATTCACACCAAAATGAAGAAATAAAAACTCTGACTCATCATCTTTCCTTTTAAATAACGTTAGATACATAATTTACTAACAAGCATTTTTATTAATAATGCTAATAAATAATACCATATTAAATAAGGAGATAGCATATATTTTATGGACAATATTCACACTTTATTTTAGGAACATAATTGAAAAGCATAGGCAAAGAACAAATTATTCACACTTGTAAATTCTTACATACATAACATATACTCAGACAACTATTTGTATATATATACAGGTTATATACATTTTAAAACTAAATGTATGCAAATATATATATAAAAAAAAGAGATAAAAATAAATGCCAAACCTAGCATTTTCTCTTACTTTCAAAGCTTATTTTTTTATGGTTGTTTTTCTTTTTAGAAGAAAAAGTGCTAAAAACTTTTTTATTTCTCTTTATTTTTCTCCAAATTCTTTCCTTCCCCCCCAGCCCCCCACTCCCCCCCCCAAAAAAAAAAAAAAAAAGAGGAGAGAGAGAGAGAAAAGGGGGGTCTTTTCAACCATGGATTTACAGCTGTAATTTTAACCTGAAATGAGTAGCAACAGGCTTTGTTTGGGTTTGGCTGGTGGCACTTCTCATAAGGCTGCTGAATGCTTTCAATCAGATAATGTCATTGTTACAATAACAAGGACTCAAAGAGGCATGAAATGGCCTTTGGGGATTTAAAAATAGCATCAGTGCTCTTGTTTTCCAATTTCACTATTTTACTATCAAATCCAGGCAATTCTCAAATGTGAACAATGCTACAAAAGACAAACAATCATAAAGCATTTTACAAGCTGAAATAAAAATAATAGCTGTCCTCCTCTGTAAGTCTTGTTTAAAATGATCTGAATTTGCCCTAGTATTTTGAAAGTTGCATATATATTTGTCATTAGGTTATGACTTTTAATCAATCATTAGATCAGCACAGATGTCAGGGCATAAAAATCCAGGGTTTTGAATTATGTTCCAGAAGCTGTTAAATTCACTTTTTATTGGTGAAAGGGGAAAATGAAGACTTACTTCGTCGGGTCTTTGAGTTACAATTGTGTTGAACCAACTTGAAGCAAAATATAATCAGATTCATAAAATCGATCAAGCAGAATAAAGAACCAGTCTCTGGCTAAACTTACTACTGGTATGTCTAGTGCCATAAAAATAAGATAACAATGATATGATATGGCTAGAAGGAATATGATCAGCAGGGTAGATCTTCTTAAACGTTCTCTTCCTGGTTGGAAAGAAGGCAATTAAAAGAAATCTCTTATTAATTTTATAATGCTAAAGTTAACTAATGCAGTCCTAAATGTTTCATAGTGCAATGAGAGAAATCTTTTTTTAACTGTGAAATAATGATATACATAATACTTGCCTTTCCCAATATAGGTAGTAAATCAGAGAGACTGACTTTGCTGCAGAATAAAATAGAAAAGCAAGCAAAACCTTAATCAGGCATACACAGCAAGAGCACATTGATCTTATTCCTTGTAGCTTACCATCAGATTGCTGAAAAGAGAAAAAACAAAAATGCTACAGACATGGCACAGGGAAGTTTTTTTATAGCACTGTGACTGCGTGAATGAACAGAAATCACATTCCACTTGTTATTCATGTCAGACTGATATTTAAGGAAAAAAAAGTTTGTGTCATCACATTAGGCACTCAAGGCCATGTTAGACAGAGCAGGCTGGATATGAAGTTAGTCACTGAGACACCGTGGATTTTCAGAAGGCTGAATTAACAGAACTAAAGCTACATGATAGCCTAAACTCATTTTTCTCTTTGTATGTCCTCCAAAGAAGACAGCATATAATAAGGCTAGTTGCAGAGAATCTGGCTTTTTTTTTTTTTTTTGCTTTTTTTTTTTTTTTCTTTTCTTTTTAAGGCAATTTAGTTGGAAAAACTGGGTTTACTATACAAACTAAATAATTTGTATGAAGTTAATCTTTTTTTCACATCCAGTAATATACAGATATAGAAAGTTAAATACAGAACAAAAATATGAATGTGGATATAGAACATACATACAATATACAATTTCAATTTCAATTTCAATTTCAATTTCAATAGAAATAGAAAGAAATAGAAATAGAAATAGAAATAGAAATAGAAATAGAAATAGAAATAGAAATAGAAATAGAAATAGAAATAGAAATAGAAATAGAAATAGAAATAAGTATAGGACAAACATTCATATATAGAGAGAGAGATCTCTGATGTACAGAACAGAAGAGAAAGAACAAGAAGAAAATATCAAAATGTAGAGCCACAAATATTGCATTAAATTCTAGAAAAATATAACTACCAGGAAATTTAAGAGAGCAGTAAGCTGTTCTAACTTCAAAGACTTAAACATTTTACGCGTAAGTCTGGTCTAGTCATCCCCACACCTTTCTTTACCAGTGACTAGAGAACAGACGTTGCATTTAGATGAATTTCATTCAGATGAAATCCAACCCAAATGTCCAGGTTCATCTCTCAGCTCATAAAAGCTCAGCTGCACTTTTCTGAAATTAGGAAGGAGATCCTAAATTTCTGCATCACTGGCCGCAGATACTGGCCTGCGGGATTGTACCTGGGAATTAGCATTAAACACTTTTTGTTAATCTCCATTGTATTAAAACCTTCAAAAGTGCTGACATGCAGCAGAAATAGACTGCCAGACTGTCACACAAGATTACTAAAAGAAATTCATACTCCTTAGCTCCTTCTTAGTTTGCTCACTGCTGCACTTCTATTCAATATATCTGACTCATCAACTGCTGTTCATTATAAAAAATAAAATAAAAAAAAAAATCTCCCCAAAATCAGCATGACTCTCATTTTGTGCAAAGAGGAGAACACAGAGATATTTCAAAATAATTAGTTTCAAATAGCAGTTATGTTTGGCCACAGATTCTCAGAGCAGGAAAAACATTTAAATTTTGAATAGAACCCCTGTGCAAGTGTGGGAAAGTCACTATGAAGTCCTCAGGAATGTGGCAATCCAACGAACCTGGTTAAAACACCTTCTTCTGGCTGCAAAGGCAGGAGCTAAATCCTCCCTAGGATGAAGTCCCTGTCTGAATTCCCTGTGAAACATAAGCTGAGGGAAGGAGTCATCTCCCTGCAATTCGGTGTCTCCCTAGGGTCCCTTTGTCATCAGAGGTGAGTATTAGGTCCCTCCAGAACACCATTCATGTAATCAGATGCAGGATATATATTGCCTCTTGGAGGCAATTGCTCATTTCCCATGTCTTTGGATTGACTAAAGGCCCTATGGTCACAGTCTCAGTTTTAGACATCTAAATATTTAGGCCTTTAAATGATGGTGCAGATTAATTTTACCGTTAGTCTAAGCTAGCAGTTCCTTGTACTTCTTCACAGTGATGGTAGCAACCTGTCTCAGCAGAAAATGATAAATTAGATTAGGTCAATCTCCAAGCCCGCCTTGCAAATGTGGAAGTCCTCAGTGACCTTTGTTTTGTGACACCTTCCCCCGAATTAAACATCACTGGACTCTAAAATAGCTCCAGATTTTATTTATTTTTTCTTCCTTTTCTCACAGACTTCACTGGTTTTTGAGAGTGACCTCAAAGGTTGAACTCAAGTCCACATGTATGTGCTGCACATGTTGGCAGCCAGCTGCATTGGGCTTAAACAAAACAAAACAAAACAACAACAACAACAACAACAACAAATAAGTGCCTGCAAGATCCAGAGCCAAGTGTGCAGACAGATGCTGGCTGCAGGCAGTCCACATGTTGTCGAAAGGTAGCTTGTGAGATGGATGCAGTGTGTGTGGAAAGTTTCTCTGAAAGCCTCTCATCAGACCAGTATGGATGCATATGTAAGGTTGACATCTGGAGCGTAAACTTCTCCCTGGAGTTGGTCTTGCTTCTCCATGCAAACAAAGTATGTATGCTACTGAGACAACTGAGGCATGTTTATTTCCTTCCCTGGGCTTTGAATTATCAAAGTAAGTAGTAGCTTCAACTCTCATCCACTCAATGTTTAGTCTGGTCCAAATATTCCATCTACCTTCTCTTGTTTTTTGGCTAGATACTATCATTTTAAATGAAAACACCTTTAAAGGCTTTAGTTATTTACACTGAATCTCCAAAGAAAAAGACAATTTAATCTTGAAGAGTCCCTTTGGACAGTTATTATGTTCAGGAAAATTGGTAAAGCCTAATCAGCAAGAAAAGTCTTGCAGATAATTGGGTGGTTTTGCATTTATATATAAATTTATATATATATATATATTATATAATGAATTTTATATGCATACAGATATATATATAAATATGTACAATATTGAATTGCTTTATTTAGTTTCAGTTTGGCAGTCAGTATTCTAATGAGAAAACTTCTAGTTTGAGACATTCAGCTCAGCTTAGGCAATGACAGGGGTAAAAATTTTTATCCTCTCTTGGATGTGAAATCAGGAAACAGCTCAGTTTTTTACCAGCTACACCTAACATTCTGAGCTCTTGAATATTTTACTGGAAATCTTATGAATTAAGGAGAGGGAAAATGAAATTTATCTCCCAAGACAAATATTGACTGTACTATGTTTCTTAATCTGTTAATTAGTTTTTTGCTATTATTTACTTTTCTGAAATAGACATTTTCCTAAAAGAAAATGTTTATCATCACTGGTTCCCATGGACTCACAGGAAATACATTTTTTTTTTCATTCTTTTCCTTTAAACAAGATATTCATGGTATATTTTGTTGTTGTTGTTGTTTAAAAAGAAATCATATGATTGAATTAGTAATAATCCATACATTTCTATCCTCATTCAAAACAGCACAGACAGGCAACTCCAGACATTGATTCCTTATGGATATCTACCTTGCAGCAGGATGAACCTCTTTCCATTGATCAGAGCTATAACTGTTAAAATGTTAATGGTACGTGACAGGAAATGCCTAGAACCAGGACCTACAGATCAGATAAACCTGTTAAATCAGTCCTTTCAGCAGAAATGATAGCGCATGATGATACATTCAAGGTTTCCAAGCAGCCTAAATTATTTTTATTAATCTCAAATGTTCCCCCATCAGTCTTTTTTTGAATTGAAAAACATGGTATCTGCCTGAAAGAGTTTCAACTTTCTTTTTCATCTTTTTTATCTTGAGAAAAATCCTTTCAGACCCTCTGACACTGAGGAATGGTGGCTAACAAATAGTTTGCCATTCTCATGTAAAAATAAAATAAATCATCAAAAAAAATCAGAGCACTTTTTTCTTCTTTTGCTCAAATATAATGGATCTTCTGGAACTAAGAGATCTAGAAGTCCCTGAGACTACAGTGTATTGCTCTGCTTTTGAGCTAGGGTAGTGGTGTGGAGGTGAAGACAACACAATGGTAATATCACTTATTAAGAGTTCCACACTGGTGTCAGAGCTCTTTGGAGTTTGGACAAATAATTGAAGCTGTGCTTCATTTCACCTAGCTATAAATATTCTAAAAGTTGGTATATGAAATGTCACAATAGAAAACTACAGCATCTTAAAGATGATTCATCCTGTCTGATGAAGATTACTCATGCCTTCCCCTCTGACCAGAGGAGTGTCTCAGCCTGCTTACCAGCAACCTGGTGGCAAGAGTTACCTGTGATCGACCTCACCCTATAGGCAGGAGTGGGGCAAGAGCTAAGATGGTTTTGCCTGTTCTTAATTGAAGCCTGTGGAAAGGGGAAAAACAAAGAGCAGACACATTTGTACACAAACCTCCTTGGCTTTGAGAGCAATACACTGAATTCACATAGGCCTCTTGCCTGTATGTAGGCACAACCATCTCCTGGTATGTGCAGCTACTGATAAGGTACAATTGATAAAGAAATGTGAACATCTACAAGTATTTATGACTAATATATATCAGGGTACTAAATAAATAATAATAAAGGTGGAATAACCAAGCCCAAAGCAGCAGATTTTAATACGTGTTCACCAAAAGAGAACAATTCCATTGCCTCTGTCTGTTCCCTTTTCCCTATCTTTTCCATAGATCTTCCTGGCAAAGAAAAACATTAAAGGTGCCTTTTTCAAAGCCTCCAGTTATTTCATACAGTTTTCAACTTAATCTGGTGTCTTGCTTAGGCAGGTGTAATCTTCCTCTAGAAATTATTTATATATATGAGTAAGTCAAATCTCATTATTAAATCAGTACAGGGAAAATGGCAGGTGTCATGTCCCAGTTCTTTTTGGACTGAGCTGTTGTTATTAAATAACCTACAGTTATTGTTGTTGTGCACATCACCAGTTGCAAGGTGTTTTTTTTCTTCTGAGTGATGCAATATGTCGAAGTGTAGTTATTCTCCATATTGACAGACTACTGACATCCCTTACCACCATAATAAATCCGCAGTGTCATACCTTATTAGCATTGCTCAGGTCGGCACACCTGATCTATCTCCCCATCTTTCTAGCCTATTATTTCTGTAAAACCTATTTTTCTCCTTATTTTTTTTCCATTAGACTGTTCCTTTTAGAAATTAGTGGAACAAAGGTTTTGTCAGTGCTTTCTCTAGGGAATTTTTCTCCTTTTTTCTTTTTTTCTTTTTTTTTCCCTCTGGCGGGCTCAGCTTAGAATTCGGTAATGTTGTGTGTATTTAAAACAAATAAACAGGAAAAGAATCCCTGAGAAAGATGTTAAAACAACCATTTTTCTTGACTGATTCCATCATTGCTCTAGTTTGCCCTGACTGTTCTCACTGTGAAAGATCCCACATCAGCCCTTCCAATCGACGTGTTTGGATTTGGAGTTCATTAAAGGAAGAGACTCAGAAGAGAGATGATGTGAGCAGCTCCAAAACTCCAGCTTCTATTCTCATGACAAATGAAGAAAACAACTGGAAATGACAATTTGGAAATATACTGTTTTCTCCCCCTCAGTTCATATTTCTTTCTCTCATTTTCTAAATGGTTCATATGTAACACGGACATATCCATACTAGACTCAGATAGTATTTTAAAGAACATGTTGGTATAAATACAAATTTTTTATCAAAGGGGTAAACAGTTCTAGTGCTTCAAGTTTAAAGCACATGAAAAGGGAATTTGGGAAACAGCTGAGTTTCAGTAACAGTATTAATCACTGCATGTGCAGGCCAGAGACAATAGTTTCCACGTATTAGCTCTGGAGACAGGAATTTCCAAGCATTACAACTGATACTTGTAATCTATACTCTCATCCCGTTGTAACACTGGGACTGTGCACATAGGGCTAGGAACCCATCCAGAGCAGTGGTTGCTCCAATCTGTAGTGGCATCACCAAGACCAGTGATGAAGGTTAACATCTGCTTCTCAGGTGTGAGCTCAAGAAGCTCCAAGGAATCTTACTAGTTGTCTCCTCCCTCTCCTGGTTTCTACCAGCTTCTTGGAGGTAGAGCCCCTGAGGGGAATGGATTGTATATTTGATGTCCTCATAGAAGGGTAATACCATTTCAAAGATGAGATTGAAATGAGTGTAGTCTCCATGTACTGGAATATCAGAGGTGCCTGATGAGGCAATTGTCCCCAGAAATAAATATGTACAAATATCATATTCTTCTCCATGGTCTAGCCCACATTTTAGAGCTGTAAAGAACACATCTGGGAAATAATACATTTCTTTTCAGGTCCCTCAGGATAAGAGCTGACTGAGAAGCATTTGTCTGAAACAAAACAAAACAAAACAAAACAAAACAAAAGACTACTAAACTGGATGAGTCATGAACAAAACTGTACACTGGTCTGAATAAATCCAACATTAACCTTTTAATTTAGGCATTGATGTTATGAACTTCGCTCTTAGAAATCTCCAAGCCTGTGACTCCAATGAATTTGGGGCATAAGCAGTTCTCTCTTTCATTTCCCGTTCATTTCTCTATCTGCCACTCCTCCCCTGAAGCTTTCCCAGCTCCAGATCCGTACTGTAATTTAATTAGGAATCCTGTTGAGGTAGAAATGATAAGACAGAGTCCATCATCCTCAATAAAAAGCAAGCAAACAAACAAAAACAAAGAAACGAATGAAAACCTTTGAGGATCAGGAAACCATTTTTCTTTAGGAGCTAAGATTCTCTTTATGTCTTTGTTAATAACTATCTGTGTCAAATTACCTAAAAAAAAAAAAAAAAGTTATTGGAACAAACTTTAGAACTGAAAAAATAAAAGATATCCACTTTTTTAACATGTTTTTTTGAGCTTTTAGGGGAGGTGAAAGAAATTCAGTTCATTTAGGTTTTGTTTTCAAAGGAAAGAAAAAGTGAGATCAGATCTGTTTGACAGGAGCTCAGACCTCTGCAAAGACATTCATTGTTACAGATTTCATAAAGCTGGAGGAGTCCACAGTTTTTGTTTTGTTTTGTTTTGTTTGTCATTTATTGAATTTCTTATTCTCACTTACTTCAAACAAATGTATATGATTTCTGGACAATTTTCTTCTATGTCAGCTTTTGGGTTTAGGATTTGATTTTTGCCATTCCTGTGGACATCAGAATATCATATTTGTGCAATGTTTTCTAGTAGTTCTTTTTAGTTATAAAACACTGCAGAATATTTATGTCTTCCTCTTCATAACTGTAGGATACTGACAGTAGCTACCCACTTACTCTCCCCTAACAAGCTAACCGCCTAGAAAAGCAATTTGTACTCTTATGGTATAAAAATATTAATACTTTCTGGCCTTTACAAAAACGAGGCAAATCTCAGTTCATAGTAAAATGAAAAATGCTCAAATTTTAAGTATTTCAAAGGTTTGAAATTGTTATGCCTGTCATTATAATAGAAAGCGATGAGCAAATTTTAGAAAATTTCTGAAATGCATAGTAGTAGAATTAATTAAATAATTTCCTTCTTCATGGCTGACATGAAACAGACTCTGTTTTACTTGTATTAATGAAATGGATCAATTCCTTTGTCCGTAATCCAGTTCAGGTAAGTGACATTTTGATATATCTTTAGAGCATTATCATGACACAAATAAGGAAACTGTGATAATCCAATGCATTTTTCATTCTGTGACATTTAATAGGCAATAGCATGAAGGTGGATCATCAGCATTTGCATATTGTAATTGTTTTTGCATAGGTTTGATAGGGCTGAATTAAAAGGGACTTATCAATTATATCAGATTTTTAATTAGTTGATTTCACTACTGTTCTCAAGTGTCAAAGAAAGTGAACTTTAAACTTCAGAATAGATTTATGCCTTAAACTAAAATAAGGACACAGTTTCTCTCTCCTAAGCTGCTCAGATCTCATAGATAGCTTAATTGAGAATAATGGAAGGATATTTGTTTATATTCATTGAGTCAAATATGAACCAGGGCAACTAAGGAGGAAATTAATCTTTGCAGATTTTAGTCTTTTAAAACTTTAGGCTTAAAATCCAGGCTAGCCATCTAAAATCATCCATTTCTCTCTTAAAGTGTGAGATGAGGGTGCACAGTTCAGATTGTTCATCAGATGTATCCAATCCTGTAAATTAACGGGAGGATAAAGTGTGGTCTATAATGCCCATCTTTTTGGATGTGGAATTGCCTTCTGTGAGGATCCGTAGCTATCACTGACTGTAGGAGAAATTCAGCAACTAATTTGTGTTGAACACCAACTCTTAGAGAAAAGACACTGTCTGAGATGAATCACAGCATGTGATCGGAGCACCTTAACCTTGAAATATACTTCTTCCATCTTCATCAAGATCCGGAATGTTGCATCCCAACAAAGAGGAAGTCAGACAAAGACACCAGGAGACTTGCATGGATAAACAAGGAGATCCCGGCCAAACTCAAGCAGAAAAAGGAGGCCTACAAAGAGTGGAAGCAAGTACAGATAGGCTGGGAGGAATACAGAGAAATTGTCTGAGTAGCCGGGGATCTGGTTAGAAAAGCTAAAGCCCTGTGCTTTAGCTTTGGCCAGGGACATCAAGGGCAACAAGAAAGCCCTTCTCTTACAGCCCACTGTAAGAGAAGATCAGGTCTGAGGCCATCTAAGGAAACTAAAGGAGCACAAGTCTGTGGGACCTGAGAAGATATATCTGAAAGAACTGGCAGATGAAGTTGCTAAACCACTGTCCGTCATATCTGAGAATCTGTGGCAGTTGGATGAAGTTCCTGATGACTGGAAGAGGGCCCCTCTGTTGTGGAGACAGGCTGAGGGAGTTGGGGTTGTTCAGCCTGGAGAGGGGAAGGCTTTGGGGAGACCTCACAGTGGCGTGCCAGGGCCCAAAGGGGGCTACAGGAAAGCTGGGGAGGGACTCTTTGTCAGGGGGTGTAATGGTAGGACAAGGGTAATGGTTTTAAACTAAAAGTTAGATTTAAATTAGATATAAGGAAGAAATTCCACTCAAAGTGTGGTGAGGCACAGGTTGCCCAGTGAAGCTGTGGATGCCCCATCCCTGAAGTGTTTAAGGCCAGGCTGGATGGGGCTTTGGGCCACCTGATCTAGAGAGAGGTGTCCCTGCTCAAGGCACGGAGGTGGAATTAGATGATCAAGGCTTGGTTAGGGCCAGCAGCAGTGGTGGTGGAACATTTAAAAGTGACATAACTGCCATTAACAGTCATTTACTGAGGCAATCAGTTCCGGGGCAGGCCCATTCTGCAATGAAAAAGAGAATAGCCATGTGCAAAGGGGTTTCTGCGTCGAGGCAACCCCAGGGAGCAGAAGGAGCCGCCAGCACCCAACAAGGCATGGGTAGAACATACAAAAGCTGTCCCTAGGGAGTGCGAAGGACCAGAGCACAGCACAGCAGTTGGCACGGGAGGAGACTGCACACTGAGAGTGGGGATGTTGAAGAGTGTACATTAGCTGGCCCCTTCCAATCCAAACCATTCTGTGATTCTATGATTCTATGATCTTTTCTAAAAAAAAAAAAATCATCCTTTAGGGATAAATCTAGTAAACAATATTGGTAAGTGATAACATTGAAAGTACATTTGACTGGAAAAGGGAAAAGAAACATGTAACAAGCTCCATTTAGAGCTATGGCATGAAATGTTTTGTCTTAAAAATCTGTGGCTTGATTCTTTAAAAATCAAAGCAAGTACCAGTGAAAAATATTTAAATGTAATGTTAAACTACTGAATAGTATTAAAAGAGGAATTATCAGAAAAGACTAGAGATAGTTCTGGTATTGTATGATATCTGTGGCAATGGAAAGAAAGACACACAAGAAGATGGTAATAAACAAACCAGTATTTCCTAATTGTTAACTACATTTTCTGACTCTACACTTCTACAAGAAGAAGTAAAGATAAATATTGACAGCTTTATAGCTCTCCTCTGAGCACTATTTGATCACAAGAGCTACATACTTGGTGTTTCTCTATGTTAAGAAATGTGGGGGATCTGCTTCACTGTGTGCATGATATCTTCCTGTATCAGTTAGAACAAGGCTGCCCAACATCTCTGATTGTTTGGGAGAGGTTTACTGTAGAATCTACAAACCCCAGATGTCCATGTTCACCCTGTCCTTCTTCTAGAGCCCCCAGCGAGACATGGCAGAATGGAAGGCAGGTGTGTTCTTATAGCCACTGAATTTCATAGTCCAGCACATAAACAGAAACCCACATTAATTTTAGAGATGTATGCCGTCATGCTTCCTCCACCTTGGGGACAAAACCATCTGCTACAGGCATGAAGCAGACACCTGGGATCTGCAATACCTTAAATCACATTACGATAAACCTCATTATTTTGTAAGTTGAAGGTTTAAATCAGAAAACAGTAGCAGTCCTTTTAAAAAATGGGCATGTCTGTTGTGATAAGGCACCAGTTGGGCTACAACAGCAGCAAACATGTCAAGTTTATTTGATATTCATGGCTTTGTCATTTGTATGCTGGAATTTCACTGTGGTTGAGTCTCATCTAACTATTGTTTATGCTTGCAGTGCAACCAGATAGCTTTCTGTCTGTAACTCTACCAAAATATTCACAGCATTAGCCAGGCTCTGAAAGGTACAGTTCTTAATTGCCTGCCTGAAACTGTACTTATGTCCACTAGAACATTATGCAAGATGAAGGTAAATTAATTTGGCTTCTGTAAGAAATCTTGAAGACTGCCAACAGTTCAGAAAACAGATTATAGTAAACGAGAGGGGATTTTAGGTTGTTCATTTGTTTGTTTTCCAAAACGGAGTGAGTTTCCACCCACTTCAGCCTCCATCTGTTGAATGTTTTTTTCCCCACTACTTCTGAAGGTCCTTAATTAATGCTCAGCACCCTTTTGTTTTCTTGCAAAATGTGTGTTATCGGCCAGAAAAGCAGAGAGGAGACTGCCTGAAAGAGTGGCAGAGAGAAAAAAGGACTATAGAAGTGATATACATTCCTGCTGAGACATTTTTCCTTTTGGTAAGGGTCAACTGTGCATCGTGGCAATGGACATAGGAGAAAAAGCAGGGGATGTATATCCAATTCACCGTTAGGTATCACTGTCATACAGTTTTATTGCTTCTGGACACAAAGTGTCCAGAATCAATATGCATGCCCATTTTGCATATGCACAAATATAGAAGTCTTAACTTCAGACTGAACTCTGCCCTAAAGCTGTCTTATAATAAATTTCTGTCTTTCAGAGGGCTGCATTTAGGTTGGAGGGATTCTGCTGCTAACCACAAAACTGTGCTGTATCTTAGAGATATTATTCCACAATTCATGCATGAATTTCCTTCCTTCTCTTTTTGCCAGACCCACAGGAATGTCAGCTCAGAGAGGATTAAGTTTATAATATTTAATGTTGCAGTGATAATGCTCAAGTAGACTGTTTTCAGAACCCATCTGCAAAGGCCAGTGCCAAGAAAAATTGTTTCAATCTATTTGATAACCTGGATTATGTAATGATCTATTAAGAGAAAGGCAGCAAGCATGAATGTTTCTTCAGTAGGCCCAATTACATGTATTGCAAGTACTTTCTCCTAGAAAAATTGTTTCCTAGGTGTTTCCTCCTGCCCCTTATGACAGAGGAGTAATCTAGTCCAGCAGAAACGTGAAGTGCTTCATATCTTACACTCAAAAAGTGCATCAAAACTTTTCAAGCCCTTTTGAAGCTTTATTTTTCTCTGAGCCAAATTTAACTTAAATCAGAATGATTTTTTTACAAGCTTTTTTTTTTTTTCTCTTGAAATTTATTTAGTCATTCATTCATTTTATTTCACTATTAAGGAATATGAAACATGACATATAAGAAGAACTATCTGCAGCTATCTGCAGTGCAAAGGGAAATACCAAAACAAGATATACAAGGATAACATTGAGTGGGAATATGGGAAGGGAGAAAGGAAAATGAAAAAAAAAAAAAAAAAAAAAAAAAAAATAAGGAACAAGGAGAGGAAAAGACAAGGAAATGAAAGGAAAGTAAGAATGAGAGGAAGAAAATTCTCTATTTACCTCCAGTTTCACTCTCTCTGCCTTTTTATTTTCATGTAGACAACTTACACAAGAAAAACTTAAAAGTGACCTGGAGGAAAACTGAACAAACTGCACAGATTGTTGTACAGATTTAGGGCTTTTGAATGTTGCACACTATGAGGAAAGAAAAAAAAAATCTGCAGACAGTGGGTTAGGATCCCTTTATTTAGTTCTAATCTTCAAATTAAAAATATGCATTAATGCTAGATCTAAGCAATGAAGTCAGGTCTTCAAAATGATTAGGACAAATTAAAATTAAGGATATTTTAGAAAAAGTATATTTTCATTTATTTTGTTTACTTTCTGGTGTTCAGGACTCACAATATATCCCTGTTGTGTTTTGGACCAAGAGATCCCAGGGACTTTCTTTAGATAAAACAGGCATGTGAGACATCAAGATGAGTTTCTCATTTGTGTGACTATTTCTTAAAAAAGTTCAACTCCTTGCAAGATTAGCATTAAAAGGTAAGCAATGAAAGGCCTGAACATCCTCAAACTTTTTGTCATTGACTGACTGATCGATCAATTTTTATTTACAGCTCATTCAGAAGGCTAGTAACAAGAATAAAAGTTGGCATTGCTCAGACTGGAGGTGAAAATGTTAAGGAACATTTTACTAGAAAGTGACTCTTCCATAAGCCTACACATTTTCATTAACAGTTTGAGAAGTGATGGGGATGATTAGATATTTGTCTTATTGTGACTGACTGTCAGATGATGGGTTGTTCAATGCATATCACCAATGCTCTGAGTTAATTAAGTTCTTGCTGCGGTTGATTGAGGTGCAACAACTGAATTTGCCCATCGTATTCAAGAGAAGTTAATTGGTGCTAGGGAAATAAGGTCAAGATACCCTCCATGGCAACATCAACAGTTGAGCCTACAAATCGCAATAGAAATAAATAGATAAATAAATAAAGCATTCATTTATATTATTATTATAAGCAGTCTAAATGGTTTGATCTCATTTTCATTATTAGTCTATGTATCCAGGCCACAGATTTATACATATACTTTTTGGCAGGAACTGACAATACTGTGAACAGATATGGCAAAGACTGAAAGGATTTCTTTTACAATTACCAACTACCAGCAACTCAAGCCAAGTCTGTGATATATGAACTTGAGCTATAGTAGGGACTATGTCCAGCAAATCTCATGCTATCGCAATAGCAATCATTGCAGTTGGGTAAGATAAGTGTTGTTAGCTCAGTGCAAATTTCTTCCATGGTGAATAGAGAGGAAGAGACTCTTATCTATTGCAGGCCTGAATCCAGTTAATGTAAAGGTTAATAAGAATTTTTCCATTAACTGATACAACTGAAAAAAAACAAAACAAAAAAAAAAAAAACTAATTGGTACAGATTGCCTGGCGGAATCATGGGAAAGAATTCTTCTTGCCTTAGTGGAAACAGGAAGATAAGGATTGGATTGTCCCAGGTGTTGACTGTTACAGCAAAATTAACAAGTAAGAAAAAATAACAATAAGAAAGATGAATAAGCCTTATTAATTGTTTCATAAAAATATGGTTGCACAGAACCCTGGAGGGGTGTTTATTATGGAAATAACATACTGAGAACAAGCAGGCTTTTGTATTTCTTTAAGGACATTCACCATATTCCCTTCCAGCAGACATAAATAATGAATTGTCTAAAGTTTATTACTTTTTTGGCATGATTTGTCTTTCTGTCAGGTTTGCAGTTCTTAAAATGACATTTGCAATTTAACCATTTTCCACAGCAGTGCTGGTTCCCTCCTCCTGGCAGCTGGCATTTGCTTATAATAATGTTTATTGCACAGTCCTCTGGGCCTATTTTCTTATGCTCCATGCAGTCTAACGAATGGTCCATGACATTATTACGGACTCACTTATTTCCAAACAGTGTTTGTTCCATGGCTCAGTGCTTTTAATGTGATGACTGAGCAGGCAGTTCCTCAGTCCTAAAAATCTTGGTTTTGATAATGATTTCAATCCAGTTCAGCATCTCAGGAAGTCTGTCGTGTTTCTGAGTCAGCAGAGATGGGGAGATACCCTATCTATCTTAATGAAGCACATAAGAAAAAAAAAAAAAAAAAAAAAAAAGGAAAAAAAAGTGTGAAGAAATAAATTAAGAAATCTACATGAATGTTGCAAGGAAAAAGGGTTTGTAGTTCAACGATGAAGAGCAACCCTAACATACTTAAGAAATGAGAATGTCTGTGCTGATTGCACTGTTATGGCCCCATCTTTATCATCATCCACCAGCCAGACGTTGTAAAACCAAATGCCTTTCTTCCAACTTTCTCTATACCGAGGAAGAATTTAACGTCTTGGAAAGACCTACAGATCTCATCATCACAGTCTGCCTTCCTCAGTGTTTCACAGCTCCCTGTCCTACTATCTATAGAGAGACCTGTGAATCTCTTGTAAAATATATGTAAATGAAAAACCAAAATTAGCAGACCTATTCCCACAGTTTTGAAGCAAGACAAAATATAAACTTGGCTTCAAGATTTCAGTATCTCACTTGAGATACTGGAATATAAAATAAAACGAGGCATATAAACCAGCAACATTTTATTTACTTATGCTAAATAATTTCATCTCCCCCACTTTTTCTTTTCTTGCACTAACACTTTGAATGACCATGACATAAAAAATTGTTCCTGGTTTGTCTCATTCAAAAGTTAGATGTTCTTTCAACTACACATAATTAAGAAATGCAATCCATTGTCATAACCTGCTCCTAAGGAAACAATATGTCTTAATTTTGCTATGCTTATTGAAAATTGAATTTGTTTTTTTACTACAGCTGATATATAAAATGTTCGTTTTAGAGATTGTATCTAAGTGATGAAGACCAGTAATTACTCTCTCTGTTTTATAGTATAGACTGCACTTAACTGCACTGAGGCATAGTAGCAGAGGGCAATTCATACAGATTCCCTCTGGCGCTGCGTGCAGGGGTTTTGCTATGGATGGTTGCTACCGAGCTGCTAATTTCAATAGTCCCCTCTGGAAACCTTTGAGCAGACTATCATATTTGTACAGAGCTCCACCAGCCACGAAAAGACTGCTCTTCTTGAATAGGCTTTTCAGGAGCAGTTCAGAATTCACAGCCTGGTATTATTGTGTTTCCTGCTACTGTCCTTCAATGGTACCAGCCCACATATTGATAAGCGTTTTCTCCACTTGTAGGATACTTACTAACTAATGTAGGGAAATGTTTAACTCATTTATGAAATGTCAAATCACTCTCTCAGAAAAATCAAATGAATCAGGATTTGAATCTCATCCTGGAAACAATATCTGCCTGAAACACCTTTATCTGTGCAAAGGAATAATATGGATAGCCTCCACAGTTTTGAGAGTAAAAAATTTTCAGGACGTTTTTTGCATGAATAGGAGCAAGAACCAAAGACTCTGGTTGGACTCTAAAATAAATGACGACAAGTTGATTTTTTAAATCAGTGATTTTTTTTTGAAGTCGATACAACATTTTTCACTTTTTGCATGTAATCATTAAATATTCAGGATACTTACAATATTCTCCTCAAAAAGCTGAAATCTGGTGCCTACTTCTGGTGTTTTGAATGCCTAAGATAGCATTATTTTTTAACTCCAAAGGTTGGCACCTTTGTAGCTTGGTGTTGTGTATTTGAAAGTTTGTTTCTAACATATAGACAGCTTCATCAGTTTCTAGTTTGCAAGCTGTGCTCTGGAATGATTTAAAAAGAAAAAAGGAAAGGAAAGGAAAGGAAAGGAAAGGAAAGGAAAGGAAAAGGAAAGGAAAGGAAAGGAAAGGAAAGGAAAGGAAAGGAAAGGAAGGAAAGGAAAGGAAAGGAAAGGAAAGGAAAGGAAAGGAAAAGGAAAGGAAAGGAGCGGAAAGCAGCGGAAAGGAAAGGAGCGGAAAGGAGAGGAGAGGAGGGAGAGGAGAGGAGAGGAGAGGAGAGGAGAGGAGAGGAGAGGAGAGGAGAGGAGAGGAGAGGAGAGGAGAGGGAGAGGAGAGGAAGAGGAGAGGAGAGGAGAGGAGAGGAGAGGAGAGGAGGAGAGGAGAGGAGAGAGGAGAGGAGAGGAGAGGGAGGAGAGGAGAGGAGAGGAGAGGAGAGGAGAGGAGAGGAAGAAAAGAAGAGAAAAGAAGAGAAAAGAAGAGAAAAAAAAGAAAAGAAAAAAAAGAAAAAAAAAGAAAAGAAAAGAAAAGAAAAGAAAAGAAAAGAAAAGAAAAGAAAAGAAAAGAAAAGAAAAGAAAAGAAAAGAAAAGAAAAGAAAAGAAAAGAAAAGAAAAGAAAAGAAAAGAAAAGAAGAAAAAAAGCACACATTCAAATGTTCCTGTAAATACTGCAAGAGGTGTGGAGTAAGCCATGCCTTTTGTTTAGAAATAGGAAGTCAGTGAAAACATACATTGTAGTCCTGCCAAAAAAAGGATCTTAAAATGGATGTTGACAATGCAAACAAAGCAGAATTCAACATGACCAGTAACCCATAGTGCACCTCTTCAGCAAGATTTCATCAGCTTATATGGATTGATTTAACTTCCAGGACAGATATGAATTAGACCTTTTGACATCACACAGTACTTTTCCAAGATGCCTAACAAAGCCACAATAGCTCCTGAGGCTCTGTGAGTGCCCATGGAAACTAATTAAGGGTGGGAAGTCTGCATTCCCCACTGTTTGGACCAGATGTATGCCCAGCAGAGTTCATCCTCCAGATATCTCCTAGGAGATAGAGCATTAAAGCCTTCTCAGAGCAATTCTCCTAAGAGTCAACATAACACATATAATAAATACACACACCCAAAATATTTCAGTCTGTGTTTTTCCAGATATGCATATGAAGCAGTAGATCAGTTTGCACAGGATATATAAGACCCATGGGCCACAGGTCTGGCTTCCTACTCCCAAGAAGGACTTGATATGACATCTGCTGATCAGACGGAGGCTGACCAGTCTCCATAACACACATACATCTCCTGCATCTGCCTGTGATCAAAAAGGGCTGCAGGATGTCTAAATAGATTTAAATAAAATAAAATAAAATAAAATCCATAAATAGTATCTCCATGGTATTCAGATGGGGTGGAATTGGCAGGTATGCTTACTGTATTCCCCTATTCAGAAGTCTGTTTTCTAGGAAATGGGTCATGCTGCTTTGGTGCGTTTGGAAGGGGAGCCGGGAAGTCAAATAATGACTGGAAAGTGTGATCTAGATTTATTCCATGAGTAATCATACAGCACAGGCCTGGGTAACTGGTCAGAGGAGCAGGCACTCGTGTCTTCTCTCCTGCTGTGCTGAATATTTGCTTCTCCACAACTTCTAGTAGGGAAAAAAAATAATCACGTGTGCCTTTGTTTCCACTCCATTACAGATTTTCTCTCTTTTATGTTTTCCTCCCTTGGCACATTTTTTAGGTCCCAGTTACATTTTGAAGGAAAAAAAAATACCCCACCCAAATAAAATCATTCTGCCTTGAAACAGCACTTTTTGTTCCAAGCAATTACATTTCAGAAACAAATATTTTTTATGATTTTAAACATAAGGGCAATAAACAACATGATTCTCTATTAAAAACCAAGGGTGTTTTGCCATAAAGGCAGTAGAAAGAAGAAGTCTCAGAAGAAATATTCCTCCAGCAAATATTTCTGCTCTCTGAAATGTGTCAGTTCCATAATTCATTCTGTGCTCTGGGTAATACACATGACTGTACTGGAAATGAGCATTTAATTAGTGCTCTAGTACAAATACCAACCACCTCCTGTGTTAATAACTAATGTTTGAGGCTGTAAATGTTTATCAGGTAAATATCATGTAATTATAAGGATCCATCTGACCTCAGGCATGGAAAATGAGTGTGATGAATATGCTGGCTCCATCACCCAGTAATCCAAGGAGATCAACTGATGGCATAATATAGTGTTACTATAAGATGCCAGAGGTCAAGGAAATGCCATAAACCAGTCCATGGGGGAATAAGTCTCAGGCATGGCAGTGACAAAGCAGAACAGTAATTCTTATGCAGTTAAAAGTCAAGAAAAAGGGATTAATTTAACCACGCTATGGTTTTTGTTTGTTTGTTTGTTTGTTTGTTTTTGTTGTTGTTGGAAATACGGTGATGGCTAGCTTCTGTGAAATAGCCTAGGCTCAGTGCTCTCATCCAGGAGTTTGGATACACATTCTCCCAGATGGGTTCAGGGCAGTGTTTCTGACACCAGTTTTCAAGTGTGATGTGGACAGAGAGTGGACACTGTGCAGACATAAATGTAAGGGTCAGGAGCCCAGAGTGACAACATGCAAGGAGAAGCTTGTTTCTGCACCAAATAGTAAAGAAGAGAGTAGCTCTGGGGGGCAATAAATTTGTATGTGTTTTCAGATAGATTTTTAGCACATACTAAAAAGAAATTGCCGGAGCTGAGACTGGAAGCTAAATCTCCCTCATCCAGGGGAGAGCCCTAACCAGAATTCATTGACCAGAAAGTTGCTATAGCACAAGCCATAATGAATTTATACATTTTTTTATATAAATTGGCTGAATTTACACAAGCAGCTCAAATAAGCCTAAACATAGTCTCAAACCTCAGTTACACACCATGTGCACCGTAGTTTAATTTCTCTTACTTTTCATGCCTTCTGCAACTTATTGTCTGTCTCCACTGCCCATAGGCAGAGACAAACTTGGAAGGACAAACAAGACAAATAGCCAGAAGATATTTTGCACCAGCATGAGATGTGTGATCTGAAGTAAAGGGAAGCTGGGAGTAAAGCAGCTCCAGTGTTGGGGAATGGGTGAAGGAGATTCTTGGAATAAAACTCTTGCTGTAGACCTGCCTCAGGGCCACCAAACATAAAAAGCTGCTTCTAAAACATCCTTTCAGAAGGACTCTTGCCTCAGGATGCATGTCAGAACCTACATATAAGAACATCTGCCCTTTCATATGCCCTGTTGGATGTTTGAACCACGCCAATTTTTACATATTGTGGATCCCAATATGAAACACTGAATTTGATTCCCAGGATACTCTTTTGAACTTGGTCTGATCAATTTATGCAACATCATGTAGTGGGTTTATGTGGCAAGGTTTTAGTAGCAGGGGGCCATAGGGGTGGCTTCTGTGAGAAGAATCTAGAAGCTGCCCCATGTTAGGTAAGGGCCCCACTGCTGACCAGAGCCGAGCCAATAAGTGATGTTGTTTGCGCTTCTGTGAGAGCATATTTAAGACAGGAAAAAAAATGCTGCACCACACAGCAGCTGGGAGAGTGAGAGGAGTGAGAAACAGCCTTGCAGGAGCTAAGGTCAGTGAAGAAGGAGGGGGAGAGGTGCTCCAGGCGCCGGAGCAGAAGTACCCTGCGGCCTGTGGTGAGGACCATGGTGAAGCAGGTTGTCCCTCTGCAGCCCATGGAGTACCATGGTGGAGCAGGGTTCCACGCTGCAGCCCATGGAGGAGACCACGGTGGAGCAGGTGGACCTGCACCAATGGAGGCTGCGGCCTGTGGAAGACCACTGCCGGAGCAGACCTGTAGCCCATGGGGAGGAGACCACGCAGGAGCAGGTGACCTGGCAGGAGCTGCTGCCCGTGGGGGATCCAGGTTGGAGCAGTTTGCTCCTGAGGGATGGAGCCCATGGTACGGACCCATAACTGGAGCAGTTCTTGAAGAGCTGCTGCCTGTGGGCAGCCCACGTCGGATCAGTTCGGCAAGGACTGCATCCCATGGGAGGGACCCCACAGCACAGGGGACGAGTGACCGAGAAGGAGCAGCAGAGAAGAAGCGCTATAGACTGACCATAATCCCCATTCCCCCGTTCCCCTGCGCAGCTCGGGGTAGGGAGGAGGTGGAAGAGGGTCGATGTGGGGGAAGGAGCTTTTGGTTTCTTTCCTTTTTTTCTCACTTCTCTAGCTTGTTAGTAATAGGTAATAAATCTTACTATCTCCCTACGCTGAGTCTGTTTTGCCCGTCACGATAATGACTGTACGATCTCCCTGTTCTTATCTCAACCCTTGAGCCCTTTTCATCGTATTTTCTCCCCGTTCCTCTTTGACGAGGGGGAGTGAGAGAGCGGTTGTGGTGGAGCTCGGCCACCCACCCGAGTAAAACCACCACACATCAGAAGGTCTAAATCCACAGAATTAGTAGAAAAGACTAAGACAAAGCTCCCTTCTTAGCATGGCTGGCTGCAGAGGGAACATTTCAACCAATGTAAGTAGACCCTGTCCTGCCTAAATCTATATACAAGCCCAAGCCACTGCTTCCTATAACACAGTCCATATTTGCTGTTGGACATGAAAGATCCATATGTAATATATTAGGAAAGTTAAGCACCTCAGAATGGAATCCAAAATGTCTCTGTGCACTTTAAGAGCTGTAGCAAGCCAGTTAACAAGAAAACGTAGACAGGAGGTGGGGAGAAAGGCAGTTAAAATTTTTATCCCACCTCACACAATGCTGTAAGCAAGTTATTTCAGCACCATGGTCTCCAGAGCTGGGAACCCTTTCTCAGAAGAAACAGTGGCAATCACAGTTGCTGAGCACATCAGGAAACATCGAGCTGACTGTGCTGGAGTCCACCTAATACATGATAGCTTCATATTAGAGCATGCTACTACAAAATAAGGCACTGTAGTCCCAGGTCTTTCTCATTTCCAGGGCCTCAAATGCATATTTTCATAAAAAGATCTACAGCTATCAGACACTAATTAGTGTCTGAATTGGGGACAAGCAGTCTTCCCCATTTAACAAAGATTTTAAATCAATCTGGAGGGGGAAAAAAAAAAAAAAGAAAAAAAAAAAGAAATAAGAATAATAAGAGTGTTTGACTCAGTTAAGTCCTCAAATGAAGAGTTAATACCAGCTTACTGCTCTACTGCTCTGAGTCAGACATATTCAGTGCTCACAGTAGACCACACTGAGGGTAAATCAGGACTGTATAGGCAAGTAGACTCTTTGGGATTTTTTTTTTTCATCCATTGAACTGGATTCATCTGAACTGATGTGACCATCTTCTCCATAAATCTGTACATCTGAAAAAGTGAACATTTCAAAATATTTTATACAGTGGAGATGTACTGCATAAAGACAAAAGGAAACATATTGCAAGTCAGGTCTTCCAAAAGTCAACATTTACAGTATGTCAGAAGAGTTCTCTCTTAAAATGCCTACTTGTCTCCAATGAAAGAAAGGAGTCTGAAGTGACTAGCTCAGCTAAAATGCCTCTGGCATCACTGTCTACAGCTACAAACAGTCAGTATATTTATCTTAATTTCTCTGTGCCTCAGTTTCCCATCTGAAAGAGGAGATCAGCATAGCACTTCACCTCACTGTGGTTGTGAAAAATAAATCGCACCTGTGCAATTTTCAGTTACAGTAGTGACCAGAATCTGGAAGAATATAAAACATTGTCTTCAGACCATGGGGGGGGCTGAGAAATGTTCAGTGTATAAGACAGGAAATTAGAGCAAAAGTAAGATGATAACACATATTGATGAGCTGCCCATGTGAAATAGTATCAATGCACTGAATAAGAGCACTGTCTTCTGAAAAAAAAAAAAAAAAAAAAGTACTAATACAGACAAAAAATATGGTTGAATTTTATTTCATCAGATAGAAAGGGAAGCTAAGCTTACACAGGCAAATACTTACAATGTTGTTAGACTTCTGCATGATGCAAATTACATGATAGTATATTCCGCACAATATTCCAAACAAAGGCATCACTATGTTAACAGATGAAAATCAGATTTTGTTGTTACACTGAAATTTTTGAAAACTGTTTTCTAATTTAAAGTTAGAACACAATTTTTCAGCATTTGCAGTGAATCAGAAATTGTGAAAAACAGCTCTAGTTCAGCCTTCGCATATGTAGTTTGAACTCCAGCTTCTTAAAGATAAATAAATAAATAAATAAATAATGCAGCTTTTTAAGCTCTTTACGAATGGAGGGAAATTTGAGATTGGTACTGGGGTACATAAAGATACCTAAACTTATTGTTAATTTAAAAATTAATGATAATAAAACTAGCCATTACATATGTTAATTCTTCAAAAATAAATGCTGGGAAAACAATATATACATATCTATCTTTTCAGTGTCACTGTTGTCCATCTTCATTTAATTGTAAAGTACATTTTTTAATGAGTTCAAGCTTTTCCATCTCCCTTTGAAGGCATTGGAAAAAGATTGTTGATTAAGTTGGATCAACATATATCCCAGTATATTTGGGATATATACTCCCAGTTACGCTTTGCATAATTTTGGTAAAAGCTTTCTTTTTTTTTTTTTTTTTGGTGTGACTGAACATATGCTACTGTACAAATACTAGACAAAATATATTCTTCATTGGATAAAGCTATCAGTGAAAGTACAACTGAATCATAACAGAAAGGAAAGATTTTTTACAGTGATTTTGAGCCCAATCTGCCACACGGAAGCTCAGCAGGATACCTCAAAAGTTGAGGCCAAAGTAATTTTGTACCATACAATCAAATCTTTTGGCAGGCTCTGTACTCTCAGTGCATAGAGAAGAAGCAGGTTTATCATGTGAAATGTTTATTCTGAAAGTTCTTGATGATGCACCCTGGTGATGGCTGGAAGTTAACGATGACATATAGCAGATATGTGCTTCATTGATAGTTTATGTTGGCAACTCCAGGCTGACAGCTCAGTCCCTCTGAGTGACTGGTGTTGGCAGAAGGGGAAGGTAATTTGGAAACCAAGCACCCAATGCATGTTGGGTTGTTTGTGGATGTGCAGCTCCAGGACCAGCTTCAGAAACCTCTTGCTGCTGTTGAAGTCCTGCCCTGAGAGATATTTCCCCAGAGCGTGGAAAATATGGACTTCAGCATAGAGCCACGCAAGAGCTGACAATCGAGATTATTCTTCTTGTCTCTCTACCTGGCAAGCTCTGCTGTGATATGGAGAGAATATTTACATTTATGGGATATGTGAGCTGCCCTGTGGCCTTGTTTCTGATAATTATGCTGCATGGGAGAAATTGTCCCTGTTACTAATTAGCCAGTTGGCATTAAAAGAATGTTTTGCTTCATTAAAACCAGGGTGGGTGATTTTTTTTTCTCTCCATTGCCACACACTGTACCTCTGTCATTTCAGCGGGCTCTATTCTTGTCAGACCAGACTTATTCAAGATGTTTGCTAATTTAAAAGGAAAAAAAAAAAAAAAGAGAGAGAGAGAGTCATTTAATTAAAAACAATTTCTGCAGAGTACTCATTCCTCAACTTAGTATTTGCCTTGAAATAGGAAGGATTTCACTTAAACTTTGAAATACTCTTTTGGGGAGGGGTTGATTACAAAGAGGAGCCCAGGCTTTTAATGGCCTTTGATTGAAGACATGACTGTCCAGTTTGACTGATCAGTCATTCGTGTTAGCAAGAAGTTACTAAAAGTACATATTTTTATGATGTTCCCAGTATTACTTTGCTTTCAGGACCATAAAGATATGTCCCTTTGGCAACTTCTCATGAACTTCAGTCACAGAGCCACAGCTAATAATGATATTCTCTGCAATACACCTTTTCCCCAGTAAACTTACACAGTCTGAACCAAAGTAAACATTATCCTTGCTGTCACCAGATCAAGTCACTAATCACACCTCTTACTGTGACACCCAAGAGGTATCCACGCACTTGTAGTGACATCAAAGTTCAAGACAGCAATGAGTGTTTTAACCTGTCTGCTAAGCATGCCTGTCTGAGCCTGTTTTTCACGTACATTGAATGGAGAGAAGTAAAGGTTATACCCAGATAATCTAGTCAGATGACGTGCCTATTCATCTCCTTTGATTACTTAAACCATCCCTGATTACAGTGATGAGATTCAACTCATGTGTTGATCACCACTCGTAATTAGCATTTACCCATGATGCAGTTACCCCAGCCTCACTTGTAGTCAGACAGTGGAAAGGAAAATAAACTTCTAGGGTGCAGCTCAGAGGGACTATTTTGGATGTCCATTTTAGGATGAGATGAATTGTGATCCCATTCACAGAACTGCAAGGGAGCCCCAACAAAACACATCAGATACACCACCTTGATCACAGATATTTACGTTTCCACAGTTGAACTGTACCCCAGTACAATACTTCAACAACTTCTTGCTCTTGTTATTATATATATTCTAGCAATATCTAATTTTATTTTGTTAAGAGGGTTGTGTATGTCCAACTTGGACTTATACCCTTCAGTCTCTGTTGTTAATGAAAGACATATAATCACAATTGGACTTTAGCAAAGCCAGTGTTTCAGCTCAAAGTAAAACAAGCTGCCCCCCACAAACAATCCACCATCTAAGAAGCCCAGAGCAGACAGTTCCTTTAAATAAGCCCATGACAGGTTTTCATGTTTACTCTTCTTCGGGAAATCTCAAAAGTAAGCACTTTCCCCATTTCATGATATGAACATGCAGCTTATTAAAACTCTATTTTGAGAAACCATTCTTCAGCACATCATGTCTCCATTTCATCATCTGCTGAATGTCATTAGCTAGTCATCTGCTGCCTTATCCCTAATGATCATATTGGTAACAGCTATGTTAAGCAAACACAGGGCCATTAGGTTCAGCTCGATTTACAACCTCAAAATAGAGACCTCCCTCTGGAAAATTGTTGATATGTGACATTATATTAAAGGTTATTTCCCATTCTGGGGTCTGCCTGGTACATTAAAGCCTTCTCTGGTAAGAGGTGTGGACTAGAGTAGCAACAGTTATAATTAACCAGAAAATAGGGCAGTGAGAACATAGCCACAGCAAAATGTCATGAGCATTTTTTTACAAGCTTTAAGGCTGTGCTGAATACAGACGAGGTTTCATGTTCTGATTACTGCAGCTACAGGAATGAACTCTAACAAGGACTAATAGAAAGTATTATTCCCCTCTTGTTTCACCATTTTGTTAAGGGAACCATTGGCTGCCCCCTTATCATTAACCACTCTTTTAATGCTTTAGGTCTGTTGTTGCTTGAAAACAGTTCAGTGGAGTGGGCTTTGGTGGAGACACAGAACAAACCCTGGTTCCTCCTAAAGGTGCCCATGTTGCAGGTGAAAGATGTGGCACCTGGCTGGGGAGCTTACTCTTCCCACCCATCTCTCCTCTGTCCTATGCACCTGTAATGCACACAAAGCTCCTCAGCACCTCATGGTTGTCAAAGGATTTATCCTTGTGCTGACAGGAAGTGCCATTTTACTATTTTTTCCTGATTTTACAGGTTAGCACAAACACCCCTGTGACAGCCTGTGCCAAGCACATTCTCAGCTAGTTACAAATACAGAGCAGAGAAGTGTTAGAGTGAGGCTTTTTGCCCAAGAGCAAGGAAAGGATGATGCACCTCCAGACATAGCAGATTGGCTTTCAGGTAAAATTGTGAGGATGCAGTGAAAACCAAAATGTGGGTTTGGTTGTTCATGACCATAGACACTCCTTCTAAACATCAAGCACCTTTATGTCAGGTGCTTTGTGTGGCCAAATCTACAAAACAACTTGGGCAATGAATTGTTGAGTGAATTGTTCAATGACACATAGCCTGTATGTTGCATAAACAAGACTTAAAGGTTGAGTTCCAGCCCTGTGCCATAACTGATTACTGCCAACAGCTGGCTGAACTTTCCATAGCATATGGTGTGTCAAATAAACTTAGCCCCTTAGTCAGCTTTTTACATATCAGGAAAGGTGCAGTCACACTTAGAAGGAATTGTGACAATGTATAAGAAAGGAAATTCCCTTTTCCCTGTGATTTTGTGTTTCAAAGCAGAGGGCTGACACAAAACTGAGTGGAGTGGCAGATACACAGGAGGGTTGTGATGACATCCAGAGGAACCCGGACAGGCTGGAGAAATGGGCTGACTAGAACCTCATGAAGTTCAGTAAGGAGAAATGCTGGGTCCTGCCCCTGGGGAGGAACAACTCCAGGCACCAGGAGATGCTAGGGACACCCAGCTGGAAAATGGATTTGCAGAAAAGGACCCGGGCATCTTGGTGGACACCAAGTTGAACATGAGCCAGAAATTTGCCCTTGTTGCTAAGAAGGCTAAAGATATCCTGGGCTGCACTAGGCAAAGTATCACCAGCAGGTTGAGAGAGGTGATCCTTCCCCTCTACTCAGCACTGGTGAGGCTGCACCTGGGGTGCTGGGTCCAGCTCTGGGCCCTCGGATGCAAGAGACATGTGGACACAGCGGAGAGACTCCACTGAAAGACCACAAAGATGATGAAGGGCCTGGAGCACCTCCTGTGAGACTGAGAGCTGGGCCTGTTCAGCCTGGAGAAGAGGAGGCTCGGGGGGATATCATCAACATCTGTAAATCCCTGAAAGAAGGGTGCAAAGAAGACAGAAACAGGCTTTCTTCACTTGTGCCAAGTGCCAGGACGAGAAACAATGGGCACAAACTGGAGCTCAGGATATTCCTCTGACCCCCAGAAAGACCAACTGGGCTGGGAGAGTGCTGGAGGCCTGGCACAGGCTGCCCAGAGAGGTGCTGGGGGTTCCTCCTTGAGGATCTCCCAAAGCCACCTGGACATGGTGCTGGCCACCAGCTTGGGGTGGCCCTACTGGGGCGGAGGGGGCGGGGGTGGACCTGATGGCCTCCAGAGGTCCTGCCAACCTCAACTGGTCTGTGATACTGTGATTTCCCACTTCAGTATTTCCCTAACACCTTAATCTCATATTTTATGAGTCTCACTCAAAGGGGAAACGTAAAAACACCTGCTTATTGCAGATCTGCAGTGGATTTTTATTTTTATTTTTTTAATTTTTAAATACATATATTAAAAACACACACACACACACAAAAAAAAAGAAGTTTATCTTTTATTGGAGCATATTGTGACAACAGAGCAGTACCATTTCTTCTTCGGAAGAACCTGTGTGACTGCTATAAAATGTGATAGCTTGTGTAATACTCTCCCCTGTGTGACCTGGAGGGCACATTTTTATGCAATGCAGATATGGAAAAATTGTGTCCCAGCTTCTCTTGTTGCTCCATTCCCCTTAATCTTTTTTGACCTGCCTTTCAGACCAAGAGATCTGTACAAATCATCAATGAAAGGAGAAAAAAAAAATAAAATTGAAAGACTGAAAAACAGAAGATGTAAAGCTGCAGAATGGAACATTATGGCAGAGATGTGTGGCAAATACCTTTTTTCCTGCTCAGCAGGGTTTTGAGGCTTGGCATTAACCTTGAAATTTTACTTTATTGGTGAGGAATTAAAGACATATAGTTTATTCATTTATTCTCTGAAAATCTCCCCCCCCCAAAAAAAAAAAAAAAATTAAAAACAAACCAAACAAAAAAACAAACAAACAAACAAAAACAGGATGGGGTCAGGCTTTCTCAGATTTGTGGTCACTCAGTAATTTCTACCCAACTCTTTTTTTAAGCATTGGCAGTTCTTCATGTTAAAGTCTCCATCACATTACTTCCAATTTTAATCTGGTACAAATTGTGAAATAGAGAGCAAATGAGCTACTACCTGGGCAGCCATTAAAGTGATACCAGGCACATCAAAGCAGATCTTATGGCTAAATTAACAGCTTTTTTCTTTAAGTCTTGGGTCATGTTGTAGGCATCAAAATGGAAAGATGACTCCAATTGCCTTTCAAAAGTTGGACATCTCATGATACTACTTGCTATGTCAGAGCTACCCAAAATGAAATTTATGGCTAGACAAGCATGTCATCTTTAAATTTGAAGTGACTGCTGGGACAGACTTCAAACTAAAAGCTTCTGTTTCATGGACCCCTCAAAACAATTTCCTTCTCACAGTGCCTTCAATGGGCTTTTCTATCCTGAGATGTCTCCACCAGTGTTTATAATTATTACCTGTCCAGTTAAAAAAAATAAAATTAAAAAAAAATAAAAAAAGGTTAAAATGTTTTTGTGCTGTGCTCACCAGTCTTACATGTCTAGAATAAGGGAATGCAGAAAACTGAGATGCTTTGTGTCAAAGTCACCACATGTAATACAGCTAGTTTATAGGCAACTTCCTTGCAAAACTTAACTTTCTTGGATAGAGTTATGCTCTATTATGGACCCAAGCAAAGTTATCAGATTTCTCACTGCTGTACTGATTCTGTTTAGTACAATGAAATACTGTCCACACTCACACTGGTATGACTTTGGGACAGTAGGACCAAACCTATCACCTGCTACTACATCCTGTGCCATGACTTCCCTTTGTACTGAGTACTGGTACTGACATCGTACTAATATGGCTGAAAATAACCTTTTTTTTTTTTCATGTATCTCTTTTGGTGGGTTGATTTTTTTAGCTAGGTCACTTCCTTGGTCCAGGTCATTGTATGTATACACATTTACTTGCAAAACCTACACAGTCCCAAGCCCTGCCATGGGCAGGGACACCTCCCACTAGGTTGGGAGCAAGGTTGCTCAATGTCCCCCCCATCCTTGGGCACTTCCAGGGATGGGGCATCCACAGCTTCCCTGGGCAACCTGTGTCAGTGCCTCACCACCCACTGAGTGAAGAAATTCTTCCTAATACCTCCTGTGAGTCTACACTTTTAATTTAAAACTATCACCCCTCATCCTATCACTACACTCCCTGATAAAGGGTCCCTCCTCTTTGCTATGAAGGAATGCAGAACACAGCCTGGGTTTAACTTCTTCTTTAGATACGTTCATGGGTGCCAGGGACCATAAAAACAGAGAGACCACTGCATTAAAACACCAGGCTGGTGCCAACATCCAGCACCAGTCCCTGGTTTCACAGAGCATGAACAGCATGGAGCCACACACTCACAAAACAGTCTTGTTACATTGACATTGCTGAAGAGCAAGGAAAGTTTTATTGAATAGAGATGATCCTGGTGATTTGGAGTCATGCGCTTGCTGAAGAAAAAGACCTTAGAATTGTGTCTTCAACAACAACAAATAAAGGAAAAAAAAAAAAAACAACACTACACTATACCAAAAATAATTAATCAATTAATTAATTCATTCATTCATTTGTATTCTATTCATTTCATTTAGTGTATCTTGGTATTATCCTGCACCTTCTGATTCACTGGTTCATGTCATAATTTGAGTTTGAGGGGAAAATCTATCATCACCCTGTCCATAAATCTCAGTGGTGATGAGACATATTCTTCAGTGCTATTTTTTTTTCATTGTATTGCATTGACTGATATGATTTTTTAGCTTTAATTGATGATTTTTTCTTCTCGCTGTATCCAAATTAATACTTGACAAAATTAATTTTGTTTGCTGTGACTCTTCCAGAAAACTGGCCCTTACAGGCCCATTGAATAAAGGATAAGGATAAAATTCATCATGCTTGGAATGTCTAGTGATTCACACAACAAACAGAAGTTGGTTTCATATTGGTATTTTTTTAAACAATGACTTCTGAGGCCTCTTTGATTCTCTCAACACAAAAAAAAAAAAAGTGTGGAAGCTTGCTCAGTTTCTCCCCAGTCTGTCAGTCTTTTGCTTTAAGTTCCTTGGCATTTGCAGCATCATCTTGTTACCCTCTCTTAGCCCAAGAGAGGCTAAGACTATAGACCTTACTATAAGTCTATGCATAAATTCCCCAGCTTGTAATTTAGTGATAAGAAGGCCCACCCACAGCTTCAAATACTTTTCGATTTAGAAAAATTGTAGATGTGCAAATCTAATTTAAACCAGATTTTTGAAGTGACTAGTACTCACTTGTACCCACATGCTAATTACTGTCTTCTAATGTAAGACTAATTACAGAAGCTCTTAAAATTCACAAGTACTAGCCTGACACCTGAATTGTCTCAATTTTCAACACTAGACAGGTGCATTGTTTTTTCCTCTGCCTCTCCTTAAGTCCCCCCCTCCCAATTTTTTTAGTAGTAATAAGCAAAAGGGAAATATGAAGCGCTACTGAATTCTCCTAAATTGCCAGACTTCTTGCCAGTGATTCAGTTTGAGGTGAATATATGTTTAATATAGATATTTTCATGTGAGTTGATTGTTTAAAGTTTTGTTATGTTCAATAAACATCTAGGCAGTGTAGAGACCTATTTTGCTGACAAAATGCAGGGATGGGATTCAATTACCTAAACACAGATATACAGCGCCATCTGAATTCTCTAGGTTATCCCAGACTGCACAGGGCTGGCAGACGGTACCCAAGATTTACAAGAGCTCCCCTGGAACAGCTGGAGTCCAGGTGAAATAGCCCCAAGATCCCCAAATGTCACCAGATGTTTATCTTCAGGCAACTGAATCAAGCCCTAGGTATCTACTCAGGATGAGCTAAATAGCACTCCAGGCTCCACTAACTACATTGACTAGTTTTGAGTAGACAATAATGGGAAATTACACATCTGCTCGTGTGGAAACATCTATTGGCTAGATTGATTATAATAGGGGCTTAGACATCTGTCTCACACGCCCACACCAAAATTTCAGAGTCTTAATCTGCAATCTGAATCATATACTAAAGAAGCATTTCATCTCCCTAAGCATTAGTGGCCAAGTCTGTCCAACTCTCATCTTCTTCTATTTCTATTTGGCAGAAAGAAAAGAGCTTGCACATAGCCAATTATTTTATGACAATTACTTGGTAATAGTGTGTAAAATAATAGCTCATATTCATGGCACTGAGCACAATATGTTGAAGATACCAGAACCTGTCCTTTGAAGGCAGTAGATGAGTTATGGGGTTCAGGAAGGACTGAGATGGAAATTCTTGAGACCAATTCGGACAGCTCCCATATCCATCCAGACATCAGGACTCACTGCCCAGGCAGCTCTTAAGTTGGGCCCAGGATCTCTGAGGATCCAGCCCTTTTCAAGGCTACTAAACACTCTTGGAAACAGAAGAGAAAACCAGAAATAGTGTAGAAACTTTCCTTCCTCACTTCCCAGGAGATCTGCTGATAGACTCTTCATCAATTCATGTGAAGAACAGATCCTTTGGGATCTCCAGCTTTCCACCTGGACCTCAGGATGGTTACGGTGCTCCACCTGGGCCCAAGATCCTAATTTTTAAACCCTTCCTACAGCCTCAGAGATCCACACTAGTGCTGCTCCTCACTCCAGTCAGTATAGTGCAATGTTCAGGCACTGTGTAACAGTCAAAGCAATTCTGGAGGCCAAGTGGGATATATTCTTTGGGAAGTCTTACTGCCTCTCCACACATTACTGGTAATGCCATCATACTCCCCATCACAGAAATTGTTCTCTCTTTTCAAGGCAGTTAAAATGTCCTTTAGGAAGCCTCTTTCTCCTTTCTCCTCCGTCTTTTTACTTCTTTCTTAATTCTATCGCATTAATAACACTACTGTCACTCACTTCACTGGTACTGTCATGGCTGATGCATTTCACAATTTCATCAGAGCAGCCTTTTCCTGTCAGCTCAAAACAATGCATTCCAAGTCATTGTGGTCTCTCTATCACTCTAACTGTGCTATTTCCTCTATGGACTTTTTCCTGAGCTTATTATAATGAAAAGCATCATTGCTGATTCACATATGACCCCTTTGTACTAAATATGACGAGAAAAGAGCAATAGACAAATCTTTCTTCTAGAAGCTTAACCCTACGTGCAAGAGGGATACAAAGGAGATAAAAAAGGAACAGAAGAGCCCACACTGGACATAAAGATGGACAGAGTTCTCAGTACCATCTTCACATTGCTGACCTTTTGGAGATGTAAAAAAAAAGAATATTTTCTCAGCAGGATTCAAATCTATTAAAAGGGTTTTACAAATGACCCTGGAGTGTTTTTACAGAGATCTTTTCACCATCTTATGGGACCAAACACTTAAATTTATGTCCTACTTTATAAAATAAATATGACCACCAATTCTATTGCTAGCAATTTTCTACTAACTTTAACTATAAACATCAATAACAGGAGAAAAAAAAATAAATTACCTACAGACACCTCAAAGATCTTCTCTTATTGAGTATTCAACAACATTCTGTGTGAAAACATGGACATAATAGGTTGACATGAGTCTCATAAACTTTCATGAATTCAAAAATGTCAGTTTACACTCCCTAAAAAATATTTGTTAATAATAGCACATGAAGAACTGATGAACATTCATTGCTTTGGGGTGTTGAATGTTTAAGTTATATTGATGTATAAATAGCTTCCATTTGTTACTAAATTTCATAAATAAAAGAGTAATAAAAC
This sequence comes from Cygnus olor, assembly GCF_009769625.2. Lineage (NCBI taxonomy): Eukaryota > Metazoa > Chordata > Aves > Anseriformes > Anatidae > Cygnus > Cygnus olor. Next base: position 3,869,576 of record NC_049170.1, on the reverse strand, counting down.
ACAAAAATATTAATGGGCACTACATATTTTACAGCATAAACAGGAAAAGCTAGAGTAAATGCCTGGAAGTGTAATCACTTTTTATTGTCCTTGACAGTTCACAAACAGGTTGTTTAGCTCTCTTATTAAGGTAATTTAGAGCATTCGTATGCTCAGAACAGGCTTTTAAGACTTTTTTGGAACTCTATAGAAAATGTAATGCTATAAACTTAAATTGTATTAAACTGAAGTTTGTTTGAAGAAACTAATATCAGGCCTTTAACCAGTGACTGTTTGGCCTGGTATGGCCAACCCTGACCTCAGTTAGTTTTGGTTTACTAAATCTATCTAGGGCTTTATTGTTTCCCCTACTGTGGTCATTAAGGATATGTTAGAGACCTTGCTAGAAAAGAAGGAGAATATCTGACCAGCACCCTGTGGCAGAGATGGAATATTAACATCCTGAAGGCATATTAAGTAGTAGAAAATAAACTGAGAAGCAGAAAACAAGGATCCAGATTAAATCAGCGGAAGTATCACAGGTCAAAGCCAGTTGGTCTTACATTGTTTTCCAGAGGTAATGTTGTGTTGGTCTTAGTGGGCTTGTCACAAAATAATTACAGTTTTTTTCCTCCATCCGTATCACTACAGTAAAAATAAGTAACAGTTTCCAAGGAGGTAAAAATCAAAAAAAAAGATAATGGATTTTCTCACCTGCCATATATTCATGTCTGTCTCTCAGTAGAAAGAAGAGAGGCTATGAAAGATAAACTTGATGAAGGATTACCATAACAACTATTTATTTAGCATTTTGAAACATATTTAGAAAGCTTCAGAAACAAAAGGCCAACGTTTCACTGGTGAGAAGTTATGGTGAATTGCACTTGATGACTAAACTGAACCAACTGATGGATGTTCAAAATACCCCAAGAAATAATTGGGAGGTGGTTCAAAGAAACCAAAAGGATAAAATAATTTGTTTGCTAGCTCAAAAAGAAATTGTCTCCAAGCAGTAATCTGGAAACCGATTCCCTTGATTGCCAGCCAACTCTTTTACCCATCTGAGCAAGCCAACTGTTTTACCCAACTGAAAAATCAGAAACCCGGACATAAAATATGGACACTGAATTATTTTGTGCATCTTAGTCTTCAGAGATGTCACTTCCAGCCGCCTGCATCACTTGTTTCAGGTCTGTCAGGCTGGTGGTTGTCTGGAACAGGCTGACAGGTGTATCTCAGAAGGTGAAATTCATGATCCTCACCCTTCTGAGTCACTGGGTGTACTCTGACTGCTGCTCTCAAAGCATCTTCAGACATTAGGAAAGGAAGCAGTTTACAGAAGTATCCCTGTGCACTTGCCATGTAAGCAAGATACAAATATGAAATCAAAAGGCGCTGAGAAAGAAAAAATAATAATTAAATCTGTATGCACTTGTGGTGACTTCCCTAAATCCAAGAGGCCTTTTTGGGTGCAAGAGTTCAGGGGGACTTATTTTAAATTTGTAACGTGTAAATAACAAGTACACTGGTTTTAGCCATGCAAAATATACCAAATTGGATGTGCATATATTGAAGCTTTCCTTGCAGAACAGGAACAGAGACTTGAGCAACCAGCACCCTGTGGAAGAGGTACAGGAACTGAGCATGTAAACATTCACAGCCCGTTTCAGTGAGAAGAAAACCAGGCTGGGTGAATCTTTGGTGCACTCAAACACATGACTAGGCAGCTGCACTCCTGACTGAATATAAGTTCTATTCATCTACTGTGGAGGACTGTACCAGAGTCTGCTCTTCTTTCTGGGGGTGTGTCTGTATTTGCTAGCCCAGTTTCTTTTTTTTTTTTTTCCTTGGGGGTGAGGGGAAGGCATGATGAAGATGGAAGAGGAGGAGGTAGACAAAGAAACTCATTTCTTAGCCTAATTTATTTTCTGCATGTTACTAACCATGAAGTCTGGAGTACATACTTACAACACAGTCTGTGGGCTCCTCTGCCTCCACTGGCTCATTTTCCACTAACTGTAATGTGATCTCAGACACCCAGATCTCAGGCAGAGCCTCACACATTGACATCTAAATTTGTGTCAAATCTGTGACTTGAAACACATCTTGTAAGGTTATACTGTGTTTGAATCTTATTTTTTCAACCCCATAACTTCGAATTTCATGGCACTGTTATTTCGTGTTACCACTTTCTGTGGTATGGCAGATAAACTGATAAACTGTGCTCTCAGTAAGAGAGACCAAAACATGATCTGGGAATGCTGTTTCACACTGTAAGTATACAGAGTTTCACTAGTGCATAGGAGTTTTGTGTGCTGTGAAAACATCAATAAAATATTTTATTTTGGAAATACTGGTTTGCTTGTGGAAGGGAAATTAACACTTTTCAGTTTCAAGTTCTTATTCATCTACCTGAAAGATAAAATGTTTTGTGTATATATTGGTCTAGTCTTATCCCTGAAGCACTTCACAGTTTATCTTCCACACCACACGAAATGGTATCGTGAAATAACAGTGCCATCTCCATATACAGCGACAGAGAAAGAAATTCAGGAGGGGCATTATCATGAACTACAAATTCCCTGCAGAGCAAGCTATCAGTTGCAAGGCAGCACATACTTCTAAGTTTTTCCAGTATATCTGAGCAATTTAAAAGAGTAACAAAATCTCAGTTATTTAAACAGGTTTACAATTCTTCTATAATATGAGTTTTGTATCATCATTTCTGGCCCTTCATTTGCAGTCCTCAAATGGTATTCAAGAGCTCTCTCAGAAAGCTCAACATTTAATGAAAGATGCAGAGAAATTCTTTCCTGTTCTTCCTCAGTTTACCTTGCAGCACTGCCTCATTTCTATGTGCTGTGTTTGATTGTCTTTCAAGTACCAAGAATTTTACTACACAGTTTCACTTACTCAGAGAATCTCTTCTAAGAACCCTTGACACCTCCTCTCATCAACATTCACTGTGAGGAACCAGGATCACCAAAATAAAGACAGGGAATTAATAATGTTGTCATGCTGCCTTGCAAAAGTGAATTTGTTACATCCCAATACTACAATGGCAGCTCCTACTTGGGTGTCCTTTTGTAAAGAATGACACATGGAGTCATTCACTCCTGTTCCCTAGTTAGAACCTGCCACATGCCTCTAGAGTATATATGAAATACCTGAAATAGCAGAGAATTGTGATGATTTACTTTAGCTGAGATTCTCTACCAAGAGAGTTCTCTGCTCATACACGAGCAATTACTGTGATTACACATCTATTGCTCCCTGTCTTTGGGAGATGGACAGTCTTAACCCAGTTTTCATTCATTTTGTATTCATGGAGCTGTTTTTTAAACACAGTGAAGGTGAAATGTTATCACATCATTCTCCTATTTTTGTTTAAATATAGCAGAATTTAATCTTATTAACTACTTGGAGTGGGGGAATGGAACAGAATTCTTTCTAAAACTGAAGAGATTAAAACGAAAAGAAGACTGAAAATAAGTCGCTGAATAGGGTTGTGTAACCTTCCAAGAATTGCTCCAAATCCCACAGAAGTCTATTAGAAATCTGCCATTAGATTGAGGTTAACCTTTAAGAATTAAATTTAACTCTAAACAAGACAGAAAGGAAAAAAAAAAAAAAAAAAAAGAAGAAGAAAAATAGCGCTAATCTGTTCTGTATAGCCCTGTATGCCTGTATGAAACATTATGAAACATTGCAGATTTTCCCTACAAAACTACATTCATTTCGCACAACTTATTGCTTAATAAACTCACACTCCATGCAAGGCAGATAAGTCTTGATAGAAATTTGAAGAAAATTTTGCATTGTAACTTTCTATTTTTAGCTAATCGTGTTCCTACCTTTATCAAATTTTGCTCCTGATTCAGACTCTAGGATCCAATACAAACTTGATTTTATTTTCTGTTGCTTTCATATTCCCTTTTGTTCACGTGTTTGTTTCATGTAAGCTTGAACAAAATAAAGCTTTTTCCTTTCTTTGTTGGCTTTTGTAGAGCACACAAAACAAACCCAAATCAAATTCATTGTGACCTTTTATAGGCTCAATTGCTAAAAGAGGTAGATGCTGAAAGCTGAAAACTCTGGCTTAGGAAGAGCCCTGGTGAAACATACCCCTTAAAGGGTATGTTTCCTCTGCTCCTGAAAAGGTTTTTCTGTGGATGTCCTTGGTATTTGAAAAGCTGAGGTCAGCTGCATTTGGCTCGTTTCAGAGCTTGAGAAAGGAGAAGTTCAAACAGAACACGTGATGGACTGCTGTCAACTGTCACTCCGTGGAGACAGAACCCCTCCACCTGTCCTACCTGCTCAGTGTTTTTCAAGCTTCATGATTTATGAAGCTTTAATGACAGAAACTTTATTTTTACTTGAATTTGGAGGAAAAAAAATGTATTTTCCAAGCACTGCCCTTGCTAGTTTTTCAGTTTAGCATCTTTCCCAGCTGTCTCAGCCCCTTCTAATCCTACCACAGTGTGCTCTCCTTATTTGTTCTCAGCTGTGGGCAGGAGGTGCCACCACAGAATAGAAAATATCCCATGGCGCTGAGTCTGCTCCAGACCACAACATTTACTTTCTGAGGAAATTGATTAATATTCACTATTTGAATATTATGTATGGATGGTAAGCCTTGAATACTCGTGCTCGCTTTCAGCTCCAATGATTGCCTGGTGTTCGCGGTTCCCTGGGACTGTGTAATGGTCACAACCAGAGCGCTGCTCAAGGAAACGTAGCAATGCGCATCCAACTGTAAATACACTGGTGCAGAGGCGAAATTCTTTCAAGTGCCCCGTACTGTTTCTGTAAAGATGGTGAAAAATATGAATGGATTGATAAATACTTTCCAGCTCGTCCTTGAATGCCACCAATGCACAGTACGTTCCTAGGTTGTTTGAAGCACTCTGACCCTCCAGGCAGGAGCAGGAGCTGCACTACCTTTAAAGGCATTACCTTTCAAGTCCAGCTGCCTTCCAGCCACTGAAATGAGGCAGCAACACTGGCCTGATTAAAGTCTACTTCTTGTTTGACTAAATCATAACTTCTAGGAGTGTTCCTTATCTTGCTTTTATAAACATCTCAGGGTGGTAAATGCAGCTTATTTTCTGGTAGTTTGTTCTACCAGTCCTCAGGTAGATTTTGCTTGGGGGAATGGTAAATTCTTGGTTACTTTTTTTTTTTTTTTCACTCTCAGACATTTGTTCCTGCTGTGTCTCCCCTCTTAAAATGGTAAAAATATGGTAAAAATGTAAAAATGGTTTTGGCACCCATGATCTTCTACATATGAAGGTAGACACTCACCATTTATCATCAGAAATTTATGTCATGTTGGAGAGACAAAATGATCCATTTGTAATAACTTTCTTTATTCTCTTCCTAATAGAATAATATTTTCATCCTATTTCCAAAGTGTTGCTCTGCAGGAGAAATGGTGCTTAAACAATTGCAAGATCAAAGAATAAGTTTGAAATTCTTCTGGGTAACTGCTTCCTTCTGTTCTAGCCCATATAATTTCTATGCTACTGTAAATGAAATTTGCATAAATCAATGTGTGACTCTGTTTTAAAAGTCCTTGGCTAGACATTACGTGGCATTTAAGTGCTGCTTTCAGTCTTGGGCACGGAGACAAGAAAGGAAGTAGCACTTAAATTCCCAATCCCAGCTCAAAATATATTCAGGAAAATTTTGCCCAAAGCTATTGCTAATCTAAACAGGGTAATGGGTGGTTGATACAAACAAGGGAATTAAATGAAAACCATTGCAACATTATTAAAAGTAATTCAAAATCAAAGTCACATTGCATTGTCTTGATGCATATAACACATATTTAATAATTTATGATAAAAGAAATCTTACAGCTATCACTGAAACTGCTGATAAACTGAAAACAATGCATTTGTTTATGTTTTGAAGAACTGAAAATGAGGTTGAAAGTCACAATTCAGAAACACCTTAAGGTGGCTTCAGGTCCAGATAATGGAGATGTCAGATGATAGATAAGAATAGGTCATGGAGATGTCTATAGTCCTGTCATAGCCTGTGGAGCCCTGGGACAGGACTGTTTAATTTTGGAAACAAATAGTTATTCTGGACGTAATGGGGTACTTTTACCTGGCATCCAGCTTTCCCCCTCCCCAAAGTGTGCAGATCTCCCATAGGTCCCATATGATACTTACTGTTCTCCAGTATCCATACTGAGTACCTTAGAACAAATAAAACTAGTCATACATACGAGCAACTGACTTAATTCAAGATATCTATCTGTAATTTAGATGTCAAAGAAAAAGGAGGAAGACAGAATAAAGAGCAGCTCCCGTATGTAGAGGAATACAAAGCCTATCACTAGGCAACATTTATACCACACAGAACAGAAGCCTCTTCAGGGTCAGGTTTAAAGACACTTACAAATTGGGCAGGGAGGGTCACCTGGCCAAATGGAAGTGCCATGCCCAGATCTATGCCTATCTGAAGTCTCACTCCTCTGTGTTTTGGCACACCAAAAATCAACTCTACATAGTCACTTTGGCATATGTGTGAGTTTTACTAAGGCCCTAACATGCTAAGTGTCCACAGAGGTCTAGAAGCATTGCCCAAGTCATGGTGAAACATTGCCTTTCACACTCTGGATGTGAAATAAAGCCATTTCGTGCTCTACTCCTAAGTCCTTTGTGTGGTTTTAAAATACAGTTATGAACAGGTATTCAAGCCAGAAATAGCTACAGCTGTTCAGGATGTGTCTGCCCTCCTTTGCCCAAGCATTTGTGACGTGGGAACTGTAACCAAAGCTTTCTGCTCCTCATATCAGTAGATAGCTGAAAATCTGGTGATTAGTTTTAAAGCTGCTGACGAAGGTGGAGTGGAGCTAAGCTACAGGACTTTGGACCGAATTGAATTCAGAATGTTCACATTATTACTGTGCTGACTCTGCTGCAGGAGTTTACATATGGGATTGGTACCTTTCTAAAATACTCCAAGTTAGATCCTGTAAAGTTCACTGTGGCCCCGCATCTCTTCTGTATAGAGAGCAGTTTGTATCAGGCCCACCATATTCACCACAAGTTTTCATGTTGTAATAATACTACTAATATCATTGTGATGGGTTAGGAACTGCAAACCACTATATTAAGGAGTATGCAAAATGAAGCAACAACCCCTGCATTTTCTTTCACATTTTGTACAAAGCATTTTTTCTTTCACATTTTGTATACAACAGCATTATTTTCTTTCAGATCTTTCTGAAGACCTACCTGTCCATAAAGCCTGCAAATTGCTAGGAAGTAATTGATCTATATCTGTGCCAAAACTAAAGTAAAGTGATTAAATAACTTTTTACAGTCCATTTGGAGTAAAAAAATAAAATGTAACCACATCCTTTAACTAACCAAAAACTTGCAAAAGATCTTGAAATTAAATAAAATACTTTGTTTGAACTGAAAACAAAATACTTTAAATTCCAAAATGGAAAGCCATTTTGCCCTGAGAAGTGAATATGGCTTTGTTTTGAACAAACATTTCACATTCTGCAGGTTTCAGGGTTGTTTGTTTTCCCTGATGAATTCAGTAAATATAAAAAGAATACTTTAAATACTTCTTCAGCCACCTGACTGTATTTCTGGGGTATTCTATCCCAGAAGAGAGTGGTGAAGTTCAAGTAACTGTTAAAAGAGTTTCAGCAACTTCTGCCTGCAACTACCGCACAGTCATCATAATGTCTTAAAAGCGTATTAAGTGGGAGAAGGAGAAATGCTAAAGTTGCTGTAACATCACTTTAATGAAGCACAACAAACATGGGAGGGCCTGGACAACTAGACAGTTAGACCTTGCACATGCTTGGAGCAAAATTAGACCCTGCTGGGCTGTAGATATTCATGAAAATTGTTGATAGCTTCTGCAAGAATGAATTTGGACCATTTCAAGTAATATCTTTCCTTTTTCTCCCAATGATAAGAATTTTTCCATTTCCTCTATATTGACCATCTGATATTCTCACTATATCTGTAGTAGTAAAGTAATTCTCCAGTGACATTCAGATGCAGGACAGTTCATTTTATCTTTGGGAAAGCAATCTGGAAAAATAGGGAACTACTGTCACTAGCGGCAGTAAAAACCACTCATCTGTGTTATTCCTGTTTGCTCTACAAAATCCTACAAACCCTAATTATGTTTGGAACAATGTTGGGACTAGTGTTGAAATAAGCCAAAGTAACACCCATCTCTGTAACATCTGCCTTGCTTCTCCATGTGCCCTACATCATTGAAAAGTACAAAGCAATGACATGTATGGGACGCAAATGATAGGAAGAGGTGAGGTCCATTCAGTATAAAACTTCTGCCAGTCTGGAAAACAGACTAGAAATAGTGAGCGAATTTCTTTGTGAAGGCTTTTGCAATTTTAAAGGTTACTTTGTCAAACGAAAAGTAGTAAACTCTAGTTCTCAAAAGACAGAAAGGTATGAATTTGCTCAGCCTTAACAGGAGGAATAAGAATTTCCTGCAGCTACAAGCTTGTACCTAGTCTCGTACTACAGCTCATCTGACCTAAAATAACTAGTTAAGCGACAGAAAAGTAACTGTCAGTCTGAATCATTCCCTCAGACTCTCCTGTTGAAAACCAAAAAATAGATTGCTGTTAAATGTCAAGGTCTCCGAGACTGGCAATAGACAGTTTGGGGATTTATGAGAATCTTTACAAATTCATTTTCCTGATGTAAAAATTATTCTACTGCAGGCCATAGCAAGTCCCTGTGGTAGGGATTAAGTTACATTACTCTCGTGATAAAAGTGAATTCAAGCTATAAAGGTTGTTTATATACTTTATAAACTTTCTTTCTTTACATAAACACGTGTAATTCTCACATCTGAATAAATGTGTATTGTTTATTTTTTAGTAACTGTTATATGATGAGAAAAAGTCTGTGGTGGGTCCCAATCTTACTTGATGTTGTTTTTATTCCTCTAACCTCTTTTACCCATTCTACACAGTAGGTGAGTAATAGGATGTTGTTGCTTATTAATGAGTCAGAACTCTGTTCAGGAAAATTGGCTTTTTTTCTGTTTTCATGGGACTTTCACTGCAATTGCATAGATACTAATTGGGTGTTATATAAACTGCATTTTAATGCCAAATACTTATGATGCTTTAAACCAGGAATAGGTGAAATGTATGATGGAAGAATATTCTGTCTGGTAAAGCTGAACTGAAATTAAAATTCCTGATCTCAACTTTCTTCTGTGTCATTAGGCTGACCATGTAGAACAAAGGAATATGAAATAAACAGCCTCTATACAAATCACAATCAAAATAATTCCCTCTCTGCTGTCACATAAATCTGGAGAGCCCTAAGCTCCCAAATTTCAAATCTCTTAAATCCTGTGAGTTACCACCCTCTGTTTTCCTGACACCATTGCTGCTTGAATGAAATTGCATCACTGTCCCATATCAGCCCAGTCTTTGTTCTTAAATTAGACATTGCTCATCCTTGGGGAAAAAAAAAAAAAAAAAAACACGGTAAGGATGGAAACTCTCTGCCCTACCCTCCATGCTTTCTGCTCAGGCTGTGCCTTCCAACAGACAGTGAACACAAGAAGTCTTGGACCAGCAAGAATGATTAACATGGCTGGGTGATGCCTTCTCTTCATGGTTAGGGGTCCCTTCCCAGGAATTAGTGTCTACCCCAACATGCATTTTATACACTATGGGAGCAGGGCTGGAAACTTGGGACTATTTATATCCTTCATGAGCAATTTATCCTCTGTGTAAGTTTATATGAAACAGTGGAGTGGTACCACTGAAGCCACGCTAGCTGTTAAAAAAAAAAAAAAAAAAAAAAAAAAAAAAAAGAGAGAGAGACAGAGAGAGAAACTGCCTCTTTGCCTTGCAATTCTAACCTACTTTGAACATGTGTTTTCAGGAGAATATTAACACCAAGATGATGATCCTGAATGAGAGCTCTTTAGCTCTTCAGATAAATCCTACTCCAAAAGCTAAGGTGAGGCGATCAGCGTGCTTCTTCTTTGAAAGGTAAGCTGTGTTCAAATGACATCTCTTTCTCCATCAGGACTTACAGAAGTATCCACTTCTGAAAACTCCACAAACATTAGCCAGTAGTTTTATGTGCTGAGTAGCTGCAAAAGCAGCCTTTGTGCAGTAATTGCTAGGTCTTGTAAAAGAATGGGTGTGTTAATTTCAGCCTCTTCATGGAACTGCTATGTTCTTGACCATCTGTTTTTAATGTCTTCATTTACTGAGGAACCATCATGTTCTAAACACATTATAGAAAATGCTGAAACCAATTAAGGGTCTTTTTGGCATAATATTCTTTCTGTGTAAATCATGTTATAGATTACTTCATAGATAAAACCTTTTTTTAAAAAAGTTTTTATAATAATTTTGAAAAATGTAAATGGAAACTTGCATAAATACAGTTATTGTACATATTCTATCCTCGACTGCAATTATAGGGGTGTGTAGTACCTTTCAGAGCACAGGGCAATGTTACTATTTACTATTGCTCCTCCAAAGAAAATAATTAATAATTGGGGCATGAGTAGTCAGTACAGTACCTTTGGAGATGAAAAATGTTCACAGTCCTAGCTATACTCAGTAAGATTAAAAAAAATGATGATCTGGATGATCTGTTAGGATCAAGGTGAAGGTGAAGACCTTGCGCTGGGTAGAAAATTAAAAAATGAAAAAATAAAAAAATGAGGCATCTTTTTGTGAAGACAGATCTTGGGATTATAGCACAAAATTTTCATGCTCAAAGATCATTGTTCATTTTAGAAATTAAAAATCTGACAGTGAAGGAAGCAAAAAGAAAAAAAAAAAAAAAAGACTGTGCAAAAACCTTTGAAAGTGCAAGCTCCTATGGAGTATTTTGGGGGACCCGGCTCAAAACCATTCAGTGAAATATATATGTATATTTTCCAAAACACCTTGCATGTGCAGACATTTTTATCCTTTCTGATTCATAGTTACAGGTGAAATCCTATTAACTAACAGAGCATTCCTTCAATTTTTGGCATTAATAAATAACATGATGATGATAACATATTACAATATGATGTCCCGACAGCAATGAGGGACCAATTATTGTAGAAGTAGTCAGTAAAAGACAATCTTCTGTTTGAAAGTTTGTAGTCTAAACAACCAAAGTAGAGAAGGAAATAGGGAGAAAGAGAAGTGTCTGTTATATAAAATCATAACAAAAAAGAAAATAAACGTTCCTCCACCCTTTCAGATTTCAGTGCATGCAAATAGTCCATTTTGCTAGTATGTTTCCTAGATATGGTATCCTTAAAATATATCTCCTTATGCTCTGTTGCAATCAGATGGCCATGCTTGGAATTGTAAAGGAAGGGATGCAGTTTCTCAGCCAGGGATATTTTCTGTGCTTTTGGAGTGGGAATAAAGTGCAAAGCCAGATTGGCCCCTACGTTATGTTTCCCCCCAAAATGATGTGATTTATTTTGAGTTTTAAGAAAGTTTTAATTTAAATGATTTATACTACCAGCTTCACCTGGACACTCTAAAAATCATTTGCTATGTACCAATCACAGATTTTCTTTTTAGTATTTTTTTGGGGGGGTATCTATAGGGTCCAACTTTTTAAGCATTTTAAACTCTATAACTGTAAACATTTTGAAGACAAAAATAATTTCAAATGACCTTTTATTATTATTTCATGTTGGAAAATATCAGGCGGCCCCTCTGAAAAATTTCAGAAGTGTGAAACTTTTTGAAGGTTGAGATTTTCCATGCTTGACACTTTGTTTAAAATAATTTCCTTTTTGGCAAATCAATATTCCTTTTAAATCAAACAGATTGTATTGGATAACTTTCACACAATTCTAATTAAAACTGTTCCAAAAGACTATGTACGATTAACCACTGTTTTCTTGTACCCATGCCAAGGAGAACACAGTGTTTGGAGCACACACCATGTGGATCATCCCAACCTGTCATGGACAAAGCTAATGACAATCACGTTCCATTGTCTACACATGTGGCAAGTCCTACTGATTAATGAGGTCCCCTAAAAATAAGCACATTCCACATTTGAATTAGGCAACCAATGCTCAGACCTGGATAGCATATAGGCTTTTGCAAGAAAATTTACATGTACACTTAATGCTCTCAAAGACCTGGTGTTGAAGCCACTGCTTCAGAGTTTCTGGGGAATTTGGTATAAACCATCTTGATTTCTTGCCTGACAATAAGTATGTCCAAATTTATGAGCCTCTCTCAAGTTTTAATATTTTCAAGGGCTGTATAAGTGTCTTCATTAAAAAATATATCTAGTATTATCAAGTATAATTCTACTTAAGATGACAAGCAGGTTTTATTATTTTATTTTAATTTTATTTTATTTTATTATTTATTTTTTAATTAAGTAACACATCAATCAAGTGGAAGTGGCTTAATTCATTGAGGTTTTGTTAGGTTCAGTCAGAGTCTGAAACAAGACCTGCAAGGCTATTCCTGAGGCTGCTACTGCTCAAAAGTATTAAACTATAGATCCCATGGGATAGGATTGCAAGGAGCTAGGGAGAAGGAACAAGCACAGTGCCTTATGGTACTAAATTACCCATATGCCTGGTTACACAGACAAAATCTTCCATATTCCTTATGCTACAGTTTAGCTCACCACCAAATTTTCCCCATAAGAGCTTGAAAACAAAATCAGAAAAAAAAAAAAAAAAAAAGTCAAGATTTATTGACTGAGACTAGCAATCGTTATTTTTGCTTTAGCAAGGAAAAACATGTTTTAGTCATTCTTTTATGTTCTTTTTCACAGCGTGGAATTCTGCCAAATTAGGGGCCATTAAGCCAAATAGCTTCTCTGTTCCCACCAATTTATCGGCCACATGTGATAGGGAGGAATTACATGGGATGAAGAGACTCATCTACGTCATGGACTTCTAAGCTACATGACCTCTGACGTTTCCAGCACGGTACAAAGATTAGACATACAGACATTGAACAAATATTTGTTAGCAATAGGAAAGTTTTCTGGAGGAAACAGTCTCCTTGGTCTTGAATTTGTACTGATGTGGCCTGACAGGTAACCTTGTCTCAGTGCTAGAAATCAAAGCAATTATTAAGGTGCATCGGCTTTAGGAGTAGCTATGCAGCATTTGTGTGAGAGTGTCATTGTGTAGCATTTTACATTTTTTTCAGACCTGCAAGTTTCACAAAAGGGCCCAAAGATACTTTAAGTTCCAATTAAGAACTTAAATTGCTCATAAAATGTATATATATATAATCATCATACACTTCTGGAAATGACCTGGTTTAACACTCTGCTCAAAGCAAGGTCAGTTTAGTCCAGACTGCTTGAGGCCATGAGCAGCTTGTTTTCAAGTACCTCACAACCTCTCTGATTCCCAGTTATCTGACTGTCCTCATAGTAAAACCTCTTTTTTTCCCAAAGTTTAAACAGTTTTCCGTTGTCACGATTTCTGTGTGCTGCCTTTCATCTTGTCACTGTGGATCTCTGAGTAGATCCTTCCTCTGTCTTCTGCATGTCCTCCATCCCATACTGGAGTCAGTAAGAGAAGTTAAGCATAGGGGAAGAGAGCGTGCGTCCTTAAAAGTACAAGTGGTTGCCACTGAGAGTTCTGTACTCTGAATGTCCTTATCTGAATAGTTTCTTTGTTCGGCTAAGAAAAACGGTAAGAACAGCTTTAATCCCACTGACTAATCATCTATTCAGTTTTGCCAATCTAGACAGATTTAAAAAAAAAAAAAAAAGAGAGAGACAAAGAAAGGGAGAGAGAGAGAAAGAGAGAAAGAAAGAGAGAAAGAGAGAGAGAGAGAAAGAGAAAGAAAGAGAGAGAGAGAGAGAGAGAGAAAGAGAAAGAGAGAATAACCTGTCACACTGATGTAAGTATCCAGAGATAAAATGTGAGAAAGAAAGGATTTTTTTTTTTTTTTTTTTTTTTTTTTTTTTTTTTTTTTTTTTTTTTGCTTTAGGAGCACTGGCCTGGAGCACAGTCGCGGGCTCTCTGCTCTCTGGTATTGCAGTGGTCACCAACAGGAAGCACCTTGCTGTGAAGCTGTTCTCAGATATCTCCCTTCTTCAAAGCAACAAAACTTTTTGTACCTGCATTGCTCCCAGATGGGTCCTCTTAGGAATTCAGTGTTTTGATAACTAGAAGTTTTCCTCTAAGTTGCAGTTAATATCCATATGTTTTGCTGCTGCCATTGCACTCTGGTCAGAGCAGTCTTTACCTTCCTGCCATTAACCTTGTGATGTTCATGGACTGCCTCCCACATCCTTCCTCTGCTATGCCAAACTAGCCATATCTTTTTGCCACATTCTTTAAAAGTGCGCTCTGATCACATTTTTGAGTCTTTCATTGTAGCTGTGACAACTAAAAATGGCTTGACTTGTTTTCATCTTTTGTATTCTGTTTCATGGTTTCTACTGTAAACTGAGAACAATGAAACTGAAAATTTGCTGAGTTTTATTCAATTTCAGCAACTAAAACATTTTTTATAAGAGTGCAACATCAGAGTAAATCTACTATGACTTTTAGGAACTGGCTGTTACTTTATCTTTCTTTTCTCCCTTCTGTTATATTAATAAAATCTGATATTTTTATGTTATTTACATGAGCTAATTCAGGTTCATTCTGCTATCTATTCAATTTCCAGACCTTGATAGCTGTATAGACAGATAACCACATATCTTAGTCCTAAGACAACTGAAGTCTTGGGGACAAAAAGAGTCATAGTCAATTTTGTCCAAATTGCAAGCTCTTCAATTTCATTGGTCTTCTTCCTGTGACAGCTGGATCATCGTTTGTAATATAGGTTTCATTTTTCCATTTAAATGTTTTCTTTACAGATTGCTTTTCACATCAGAAAATATATAAAATGACTGATTGATCTGACATCAGGTTCCCAATCCTTGTTTTAAAGTTTGGGAAGTTTGCAATTAAAGTTTCTATGGTCTTGAAAAATTTCTCCTGAAGTAACCTATCTGCACCTCATGATGCTTTTTTGACAGCATGGAGAACAAAAGCTCTGACTGCACCGCAACACAGTGTGAGACTATTGAAAGGCCATATTTTGCAATCTTTTAAATTGTACTGCAGTAAGCACTTAGGCACAGTTTGAAATACTGATTTTGGTGAACCTATAGAAAGATGAGCAATTGCTGGTGTGTGTAGTCATATTTTGGTAACATCCTATAAAGCATTCTGCAAGTTTGCAGGAGAGAAACAATAGGTCTCAATTCTCAGCCCAGCTAATTCCTTCCTAGCTTGCTTTCCCTCTGTTCAAAACCGCAAACTGAAATTGTTTGCTACGTCCTTGCACTTGTAGCTCATTATAATGTGTTTCCACCTAAAGCCTTAAAATGCTGAGAAGTAAAACTGAGAAAAAAAATGGAGGGGGGAAAAAAAAAAAAAGCAATTGTTCAGTTTTCCTGTCTTAAAATGTCTTTGTTTCTCCTTCCTTTGCATCTAACCATTCATTCTCTGTATTCCATTGTTATTTTTTCCATAAAGAACGTCTGCCCAATAAAAAGACTTAATGACATATTCTTCTCCTAGGGAAGACAGCCTTACCTGATTACCCATATTTTGCGTAATGGTGTGGGAACATCTTCTTCTCCTTGCTCTGTTCCATTCCTATGTGTTGAGTTGTTTTATTCAGGTTGTTTGCTTTGGTGGATATGAGAGTCATTCTGATGGGATATTATTTTCTTTCTTTCTGAAAGCATGTTTCATATTTTGTATGAAGAGACTATGTTCAGATCAGCAGTTTTCAAAGTTTAACCTAGACTGAACTTAAAAATAGTTTATTTTTTATTGAGTGAAGCAGATCTGATATGCTGTAGCTGAAATGAGAGGAGAGCTAAATGGCAGTGGCTGAAGACACCTATTTCTCCTAAATGACCATAGGAAAACTCATAGACAACCTTGACCACAAGGGTTAGGTGAAATTAATTTTCTTTTACAAACGTGGTTTTGAAACTGGAAAGCAAAGTCCTAAATAGAAAAAAAAAAAAAATGAGATCAAATTTTAGAGATACAAAACTTGGGGAAACAAATTCAGGGATAGAAAATATTTCTTCAGCATGTACCATAAAGAGTTTTGGAAATCTTTGTTATAGTAAATTTTAACTGCCTTTCTTTATACATCCTATTAATTTTGGCTTCAGTGATACTCAGTTTTTGACATCATTGTGTTCACTTTCCTTCTTGATATTGTTACCATTTTCTTTCTGTACTAATTGCTTTTTCCTCCCATGTTTCCCAAGAATGAACTGCTGCAGCTGTGGTAAATATTGAAAACTCTGTGCCTAAAGGTAAACAGAGCCGTTGACATGTTCAAATTAGCTGACAGTAAACAATAGCAAATGCTCCCTTGCAGTCCTTGTGGAAAAGACAATAAAATAAGGAAATTACTGGGCATAAATAAGACTGTAAATAAAATTACAGCTTAATATAGCCCTCTGAAAGAATGATAAAGAAGGAAATGGAAGGAAAGAAGCAAGGAAATTCAGAGGAAAAAAAAAGGAATGAAGTTGAAAAAAAATATATATTGCACTGCTTAATTGCAATTGTGTTCTGAGAAAGCTTTGAAAAATGTATATGGGTAAAATCAGGAGAGCAAAGAAGACAGAAACAACAGAAGATATGTGAGCCAATGCTGAGAAGATGCTCTCTCTTGTTCGAGGGCATTTAAGATCTTATTCATATGGAGGCAGTTTACAGGTATCTTTTCTCAAGTTTCCAATTGGCTCCACAATGAAACCTGTAAAGGGACTTTCTTGTATAATTATCTTAGCAAGAGAAAAGGATTATGAAAGCAATGACATTCATAACCAATGGATTATGAACCACAAACTCCTCCTGTTACTAAATGAAAAACAAGAAGGGAGGTAAGCCTCTCTAAAACCAGGCTTCCTGGAAAGCCCTGGAAGCAAAACTAACAAACAAGAAATAGAAGATCTGGCTTATATTGTGGCTTTTTTCTTTATTATGTTTTTAAGCATCATTTTGAGCAGTAGTGGATGTAACTTTATGAAGCTGCTGGCACAAAAATCTAGAATTTAACACAGATAATATTTTTGGGCACCCATGACAATTGTTGTGGTATACCTACATTTTATTCAACATGAAGAGTAAATATATATATTTATAATATATAATAATATATCTATATAATATAATATTTTTATACAGAGATTCGTAGGATATAATAAACAGAGTATATGTATTATTTCAGCAGTGAGACCAGCTCTCCTCTAGAGAAACAAGTTTAATTTTGGTGGTCTGATAGATCAATGACTTAGATGTAGAAACATCATTTCTGAAATAATAAATAAGATAAAACTATTACCTATAATAAAATCTCCATTCTTCCAGTTTACAAAATTACAGTGTATTATCTCATCTTTTTTCTTCCATTACATTCCACTGGCTTCATTTATTTCTCCTTCAACTCCTTGTGGTACAGGCATGTTAGAGGTCCACAGATGCAGTGTAAATCATTTAATGGGATCTGGACTAATTCTCACACCTACTGAGGTTGAGGGCAAAAATCCTGCTGATATCACATGACAGCCAAATAACATCTCTTGTCACACCTCTTATCTCTTCAGGTTATTTTACCTCCTTATTAACTGCTATTGTCAGTCTCCCTGGGAAGATTTGTTGACTATATTAAGGAAGCCTGAACTTTCAGAGGAGACACAGCATGGTCCCACAGATAGGTCATTGCACTTGGGCTCAGGAGATTTCAGGTCAACCCACAGAGGTAGCTAATACGCTACAAGCTTGGATTTCTCCTCTTTATGCGTAATTCAACACACCTCTGTCATTTCATAGAATCCTTACACCACTAGTAACCAGCCTGCAGCTGGATTTAACTCCATTCACCAAAACTCTTTGGGCCTGGCCACCCAGCCAGCTTTTAACCCAACAAAGTGCATACCTGTCCAAGCCCTGAGCAGCCAGTGCCTCCAGAAGAATGCTGTGCGAAACAATGTCAAAAGCCTTCCTTCTCCTAATTGCCTATGGTGCAAGCTTGCTCACTCATGAGCTGCCTCTCACTCTCATCTGAGAGCTTCTGGGGCCTTCTTTTAAAATAAGCACCAATCCCAGAGAAAGGGTCTCTGCAGCTTAGTCTGAAAGACTGTAGCATAGATCAACAGCTAACAGCTCAGGGTAAATGCTCTTTCCATCTCTGTTAGACTCATGCCTGCATGCAAAATTTGTATAAAGTGGTCTAAGCCATACCTGATGTCTGTAAGTAAGCCATACCTGATGCATATGAATTTGACATGCCACATATGTAGTTTGAGCAAGTTGCATTGATAACTGCTCCTGTTTTGCTGAAGCATAAATTTGGAAGTGCACGTTCATGTAATTTAATGGGAAATTTTAATGTGAAGATATTAAAAACATGAAAAACAGAAGGGCATTTTTTTAAGGCTATATGGAAAAGCAGAATTGCTGTGCAGTATTCATCACAAATATGTATTCTGCTTTAGTTTCGCATTTCAATGCAATCCAAATTAGCATCTCTGTTCATAAGAGTCTCAAGCCCTTCATTATTTCCAACTTCAGACCTCCTCATATGTAGCATTTGTGTATGTTGTATATTTGAATAGCATTCATCTGCCCCAGCCACCACACATTTTTGTTTCAAAGCAAAACCCATGATCAAGAGCCAGCAGTGTAGTCAGTTACCATCTGTCAGCTGAAGCACATTAACAGTGTGAGCACTTCTTGGGTGTTGATCCATGTGACTTCAACCGATTGGAATATTTCCAGGTGTTGCTCCTCTTCTGTCAGAGGCCATCACCACTGCGGAGCAGTTGGGGAAAAGGAACATGTAAACTAATGAAAAGGAACAAAAAACAGTACCAGACCTTGTGCTGGAGCATATGGGACATTCTTGTCTGGTGATGCTTTGTGGGTTCAGTGTTGCTCACCAATGGAACAGAGAAAGCAACTGAGAGCAGTAGCATTTTAAATTGAATGTATTCAGCTATACTCACTCAGCTAATAGATGTAATTAAGCAGCACTTGTGTCCTTCCCCTGTATCCACAACAGAAGGTATTTATCTGACTTTACCTAGACATATTTCACATGCTTTGGTTACCCTGCTGTAAATCAAGATTGAGATAGCACAGCAACCAAGGCCGTGGGAGATGAACCTGAATGGAGCAGAGCAGTGAAAAACATTCATTGTCTGCTGTGCCAAGTGACTATAAAGGTTTTTTCCATGAAATTTTCCCAACTAACATTTCAGAGGGTTCTCATTTGGAGATGACAGCTGTTCTCTAGATAGGTGACTCCCCTCACCCCAGGAGCATGTGCTTGGAAAGTGCAGCATAGTTGCTTTTGAGACTTGCAATAATATATGCCCCAATATGTGGGAGGATAATATTGTCCTTAGGGTCTAGGTAGAGAAGATTCTTTTTACTAAGGAGTACCATTTCATTATCTTGGAGGGAAAAGAGAATCAGAGACGACTCATTTTTCATAATGACCTAATTTTAGAGAATCGACATTTTTCACTATAATAAATACAACTTTGGGGGATGTTCACATATTATAACCAATTTAATCCACCTTCTAAAAGCACTTTTTGGCATCTTTGATTACTTGCTGTAGCTTTAACATCTCTTCTGGCTCTATCTTTCTGGCTTCATGATGAAAAACATGAAAATATATATATATTTCCCAATAGAAATCTTACAAGATTAGGGTATCTGTAATAATGTTTCCAAGGCAGCAATAACAGAAATAATTTGCAGAAGTTGTTGTTGGGAGGTTTCAAATTTTATTTTCTTTTATGGCTTAACAAAATTGACTAATGCTAAGAAACCGGCTTGAGAATAGCTCAGTCTAACAATGGACAGATTTCACATTTAAGCCCTTTAAATGGCCGTCCTTTCCACTCACGCAGCCTGTTTGTATTTTATTGCATAAATGAATCTTAATTCATCACATGGTTCTTCTGCTCACTTCTCTTATTCTGTTCATAAGCTCCTAAATAATTTGTTTTTATATTAACCGTGGTTTAAGATGTGAAATGAGGTAAAGAGCATGGCCGCCTCCCCAGGTCCGTCTGCCCTAGGGCCGCTCCTCCCTGGTGCCTGGGACCCAGTCTGGTGTCCAGGGACCCAGTATCTGTGCCAGGGCCTGGGGCATGTGGCAAAGCTGAGCACGTATTTCAGCGACACACAGACACAGACAGACATGGACAGGACACTGACAAGAGTCCACACAGGCTGCTCCAGCCAAGGTCTGCTTTCAACAGGACTCACATAAACCATAAAAAAGACAGCTGAGTCCCCTTCCTCCTCTCGGACTGGTAGAAATAGATGTTCACTAGTGGAACACACACAGCACTCTCCAGGTTCACAAGCACACACATATTTACAGCCCCTCTGTTCACCCAGCTCCCGTGCCTGGATCCCAGGCCCTCTTACACAATTCACAGGTCACTTACATGCTGGCTA